>NC_045560.1:31460000-31793125 GCF_009819795.1 Aythya fuligula | reverse complement strand
AGTGCAGAGAAATTCTGTAACACAAATAAAAAAGGAAAGAAAAAAACTAAGACATTTGGCTCAAAAGTAAGACCACTTGAAAATAAGTCTTCTCCCTTTCCTGCAGTAAAAGAGAAGTTGCTATCCTGAGTATTTCATCCCCAGCACATCTTGAAAATTCATGAGGGGTAACGTCCAAACAAAGTTTGTCATGAGAAGCAGTGCATCCTCTTCCTGGCATCCTCTTCCTGTGCGGGAGGGGGAGGAAGAGAAATTTGGTGGAACATTCCTCTTGACCAGAGCCAAACAGCTTCAGTCAAGAGAAGCAAGAAAGTTTCATAGTTGAAAATGCATCGAGATTTCATACAGAAAAAAAAAAATAGATGTTCTACCAACTAGGAATAATTTACGCAAATAAATCAATAAATGAGGCTTGTAAAGAACAGCCTCTCTGTTACAGAATATCCATACTATATAGGTACTTCAATGTCAATATATAAATGTGTGTGTGTGTATATATATATAATATGTCTGCCTGAGATGAACAACTCTTTCCCTGTGTTTCCTAAATTGCTCACACAGCTCCACTGCCCACCCCAGCATGGTGGGAGAAACACTCAGTAGAGCTTTCCAGAGCTGCAAAATTATCTTAGGTCTCTGCTGCTGAGCAGTTAACAGTTCGACAGTCAAGACAAGGAGACAACACAGGCGCCACTTGCCTGGGGTTCTATTCTGCCAGCAGGTCAGAGAGCAGGGTGAGAGCTCCTCAGGGCTGCCCTTGTCGTGACTGTCTGTCAATGTCCACTTGGACCTTTCTGCACGGCTGAGAAATAAAATCAGTGTTGAAGGTCCTTCCAATGGCTGCAACTGCCAACTGTTGTTTGTTCAAGCTGTCTTTGCTAAAGCTGCCTTGCAAAAGACAGTTAAAGATGCTCAACTTTCAGGCTGGCCCTCCTAACAAAGGGGGCTGGAGCACCAGCAGTGCCATTTCTTCTCCTACTGGATTACTGGATCCTGGTTACTGCTTATACTCAGGGTAAAATTAAACAGCTTAGATCAGATGTGCTTCATTACCAGATCTTCTACTTGTTAAAAGCAACTTTGTTGTCTGAAGTGCCTTAGCTTAAAGGCATACACGTTTCCCTGGAAGTGCTTTTCCAGAGTGATCCTGACTTTATCCACCAGCTCCTGCAGCACTACCATGGAGTATAAAGAGGCAGGAAATAGGTGCCTGTATTTGTTGCCTCTCTTGTACCTACCTGCCCTTGTTACTGGTGAGCATTTCAGACAAATGTAAAGTTCAGATAAGTGCGTTTCTCCCAGTATTCACTGCCAAATCAGGAAGCTCAAGTAACCGATAACATTTGGGTGCCTTAGGAAGTAAACCTGTTCTCTCTTTGTTCAGATAAAAGTGCTATTAATAACCACAAGTGCACTTATTAATAAGTTAATATTTTATGTAAAGAACTTTTTAAATAAGTAATACTTAAACTAACAGATATCTAGCATTTAGTGAAAAGAGGGCTGAGGCTTTCCAGGCACAACTTTGCCTAATGTTAAGCCACTGGAATATGATGCAGTAATACTATTTTTTCATGTTAGAAACACACACACATTATGTTCCCAAACTATAAGGTTGTGAAATGCCTTGATATATGACTACCATGCAGATCTCATTTTAAAGATGAAATACTTTTTTTTTTTTTTTTTCCCCAAGGATTTGTGTGGCTGCTTACTTTGGTCTATTCACTCTTTCATAATGCAATGCTCTGGTTGCTCTGGTGCTCATAATTGCACCTTTGCTCTGGTGCATCTCTATGCCCCAGGGTTAAGGGAGTATCACAAAAAACCTGTTATCTTCATGAAACTTTGCAAGAAACATATGCTGGTACCATATATTCTAGGTCACACTTTTACTCTTCCTTCTCCCTACTTTTATCTAAGGGCCAGATTAGGCTTGGGTCTGTGGCTGGCAGTGGTCTGTGCTTAGTCCACACGGCAGCAGATCTTCACTTCAGATGTGTGCTGTAATCCCACAGTGAGCAAAAGATACAGAAGGGAGAAGTCGTTCTCATCTTTAGAACATCTCTGTGGTTTGCTTTAAACTCCTCCATAATGTCAGTCAGGCTGGAAGAAAGTTTTCTCCATCCCTCCCCGGTGCCTATAATGCGGTGCTTGTCCTGTAGCAGCAGCACAGCTGCTGCCCCCATGCTGACGTGCTGCACTCCTCAGTGATGTTCTCCCTCCACGACTCATCAGATACCTTGTTAGTCAAATAACAAATGTTATTTTATTTGTTTTAATTTTCTAAGTGATGTAATGTGAATTCAAAGGAAGACTTTTTGTTTGCTTATTTGGAAAATCTGGCATGGTGGTGGTGTCCCTACACAATTCTCTGTGCAGAGGCATAGCTGTAGAGCTTTCTGGCTATGCAGAAAGCAGTATGATCTTTTTTTTTTTTTTTTTTTTTTTTTTTTTTTTTTTTTTTTTTTGGTATTTACTGAAAGGGAGGAGTTCAAGCAGCAAGGGTAACAAACTTCAGTGGAGGGTATTTCCCAACGAGCTGACGACTGACTGGTTTAAATGACCCTCAGCTTTCCTCTGGGTCATTAACTCTCCTAGGTAGTTATTAATCCTCAGGAAATGTCCTCGGTCTCAGTGTTCAGTGCTTACAGACAAGACAGTCTCTTGCAGATATTTTTCCTACAAAGCATCCAAAACACACATTCAACTATTTTTTTTTCCTGTCCAGATGTTCCCATATTTTTCAGTCTCCTGCAGAAGTCTTCTCTTATCTTAGTGATTTATTTTGGCCCTATGTTGAGAGGGTGGTTGCTGCTGTTACATGTCTGCAGGAGATTGAATGTTTCCACACCCTTTGGTCTTGGGCCTTCTCTCTCGCTTCATTAAGCTGACTGTGAATGTCTGTGTGTAACATAATGATTGTTGTGTTTGGCACACAGGAGTTTTGGCCTTATACTTGCTTCAATCCTTTACAGTTATCGTGCTGTACTGATGCCCCAACAACCACTCACAGCCAATGGAGAGCTTGATACTCTAACAGACGCCAGCGTAAACATGTCCTCTACATTGTCAACAACTAATCTAGTATTGTCAGAGCCAGGGGATGAAGGCTCTCTGATTGAAGAGCATGGCTTGAAGGGCGATGCCTTAAAGGACAAGAAATATTGTAATTTACTTTTGTATGCTCTTATTCCTTTAAGATACCATTCTTAAATTATCAGAAAGAAGTGGGGGGGACACTGAAAAAATTATGTGTTAGTGAAAAAGCTTCTACCACAAGGGCTGGGTCTTGGACGGGAGAAAGAAAGGGAATAACAGGCCCTGCCTCACTCCTGAATGGACAGAAGTGCACCAGCACACTGAAGATCGAGCTGGGTTGCAGTGCAGCAATGGGAAGTCTGGCAGTGGGGTGTTATTGTTGGATGCTCTTGAGGAACCAGACCAGAAGCAGGTGACTTCTGGTGTTTGTGGATAAACACTTCGTCTAAAGTAAAAAGTTTGAAGTCTCTAAAATGTTAAATATTTAATTACCATCTGATTAGATATTTGTAGAGAATGATCTTGGCTTTATATGCAAATTGCAGAAGGGAGTTTTTTTTTTTTTTTTTTTTTTTTTTTTTCCAAGAGGTCCTCTGTTTGGAGAGATTTATGTGGTGCAAAATACCAAATTAAATATTAAATGCATTGTCCTTCCAAGGAGCATTCAGATTGGTAAAAGTCATAGCCAGGCATGTGGCTGTAGCTCCTGCAAGAGTTCCCCTTTCAACTCTTTTCTGTGCCTCACTTCTGTGTGCACAGTGTGCCTCTGCCTGTATCTGTATCTGACTGTGGAAGGATAGAATGGCCAAATTATCATGAGACACAAAGGAAAGGCCTGATACATGAAATATAATCATGGACGTGTGTTACCTCCTGTTCAAAAGGGATCACAGACTTTGCTATGGATAAATCTCCCATTTACGTCATGAAGTTTTCCTCAGAGCAATGTATTGCAGGTTGGATTAGGCCTTCCACAAGAAATGGCTCCTTCTCTCAGTCATGGGAATTATATATAATAATATCTATCTGTCTATATTTTTTTTCTCTGAAACCAGGGCCACTTTGCTTTGGCAGTGTGCTCATTTTTCAAATTACCTATCCAAACAACTTTTTGTGTGCTCAGACACCTGTTATTCTTGTGTTACTCTAGGCTCTTTCAGGAAGCAAAATGTATGGAGTCATTCCCATACAAAGTTCCTTTGCACTACTTTTTTTTTTTTTTTTTTTAAATAAAAAACACCTTTGATAAAGAAATAAAAACTTCTCATTACACAAGCTTAAAATGCTCTCCCCTATAAAAATAGGGCTACGTTCAGATTTTCAGTTCTGAATAGTAGCTATAAATAAAAGCAATGTTGTAAAATAATTCTACCAAACAAGAAAAATTTTAAACGATGCAGTTTTCAGTGAGGAAGCTCACCTGTGTAATATTTTTTGTCACTAGAGATGAGGATTTTTCTTTTCATTTTTCTTTGATTTGTGCCTACAACAAGCCTGTCAGCTGCCAATTTTTACATCCGCTGGTTTTTCTTTCTTGCCTGCTGCAAGTCAGGGCGGGAAACAGCACAAACATGAAACAAGATTGCCACCATCTGGGTAGGCCTTGGAAAAGCAGCGAGATGAGCAAGTTTGCATTACAGGTGAGATTTTTTTAAATCAGATTTAAGTATTTGGCAGACAGTATTAATGTCTGCTTTTCCAGCAAAGGGCAGTCGGCTCCAACATTCAGGTCCGGGATGGGTGTCCGCACTGCCAGTCCCTGGTACTTCCAGGAGAGAAGCCACTGTGACTGTGGTGTGGATGGATGTTCACTGTGGTCAGCTCTGCGTCCCCTTGAAAGCTCTTGAATACCAGGGGCATCTAGAATAAATAAAAGCTTATTACCTGTTGTCTTTACAGCTTGAATGCCACCTGAAATGGCAATTTGCTATACCATCATAATGCAAAATTATTCAGAGTAAATAATTTTCACTCTTTTCTTCACAGTGTAAGGGAAGAGCAGGCAGGCTGTATGGAAGCTGCATAATCATCCAAACAAACTAAGGAGATAGCTTATCTATTCAGCCATTTCTCATATGCTAGGATATCATTCAAACAAAACATGCAAATTCCATTTACCTTAGCTGATCTTTGAATATGTTAATGATGTTGTATTTTATTTTTCTTTCATGTATTTATTTGGCATCAGTTCAAATAATTATATATGATTGTAGGTTACAATACTTCAGGTCAAGCCAACTGAATTCAAATTTTCTACATAAAACTGACTGATGTCCTCTTCTCATGCTACCCTTCGATAAGGAAAGCTGCAGAAGTGAAGCTGTTCATGACAGAAATCTTTTCAATGTGTTTTTTCCTAATGGAACCCAGAAAGTAAAGGTAGACATAACACTGAGAGTGACCATTACTTACTGCCTATTGGTGAAAGACAAAATGAAATTCTCAGTCTTTTGGAAACTGGATGCCTTCCTGTGCTCACAGGTGACTCTGTTTTTGTCTAGTGTTGTTTTTGAAAACAGAAAACCTCCTGTGGTACACAAACTTGGAAGGTTCTGGCTATGTGCTCACTGAAGATGTCATTGGTGTTGAAGAGATCAAGCACGATACTCTAAAATGTGTTTAACTATGTAAATCAGTTTTTAAAATGTTACTTTGAAAGACACTGTGGTTAGAACCATTTGAGCTAATTGTTCATTGCAGATACTACTTATATTAAAGAAAAAGTCTCCATCTAACTGTTTTGGGTGATTATGCATTTGGCTGAGGTGATGCAATGAGCCCCTAGCACTGCAAGAAGCACAGCGCGAGTTGCCCAGGCTCTGTGTTTGATGAGCCGAGTGCCATGTCAGACTGTTGGTGCTCTCCAGTGGCTGGTCTGCTGGTGGCACCCAGGTGCTCAGCGGCCTCAGGGTCATGGTTACAGGGTTAATCTCACCTTGCTCACTTACACACAGCTTCTTTTGTCTAACCACAGAAGGATGAGGCTCATATACAGCATTTTCTTCCCAAATTCTGGGCCAAATAGCTGAAGGGTAGATATATCTGCGGTTATTTATCTACCAGGAGCTGGACACAACCGACAGGGTCATTTAGCTGAGGTCATTAGTGGCTTTTTTGCAGCTGTCTCAATTACATCACTGAAGGGAAGACTTCAGACTCTCAGCCATGAAGAACTTGTAAAGTAATGCATTAACTTCCTATTAAAACCCAATGTTTGCTCTCCTTTTACAGGATTTGCTTGGTGAAACAGCAAAATGAAAGTGTTCGCCTGGAGACAGACCTATAACACCAAGCATTACTGCTGAAAATTTGCGGAGAGCTGCCAACTAATTAACACATCCGAGCAGCTCAGCTCTCCTGCTGAATTACAGCTGCAGAGAGACTATTCAGAGAGTTGGTTGCAAGCACTGTGGTGCTCTGTGTCTTTTCTAAACTTTAGATATGTGAGCAAGTGACAAAAATGGAAGAAGGAAAAACATTCAAATAAATACTTTTAAAGGACCCTCGGAAATTACTTAAAAGCACTGTTCCTCTGAATGTTAATATCTGAATCAATAAAAATGACTCCACATGAAACTGCTGGAAAGACTGAAGAGATGATTCAGCAGGGGTTTTCTGCTTTAATATTTATTACTCTGACACTTTCATCTAGTCAGATTTATCACATCTCCTGTTTCATCACTTGTGGTCCAGATTTTCAGAAGTAACTGGTAAGTGCCTTCAAAAACATGATCCTAAAGGACTCCTTGGCCATTCAGAAACCTGGTACACAATTTGCTCTCTGAGCAAGGGTGGAGTTTGTCCTCTGGGGATTCTGGGAGCAATGTCTGAATGGACTTTTCTGTAGCACAATTAGATGTGAATCCTGGCCTTCACAAGCACTTGCAAATGCTTGTGCACCCTCCTCCCTAGGTGCTGGGACACTTGACAGATCTGCCCTGCCGGCCTGGCCTCTCCTCATCACGTCTCACATACAGCAGCCCTGGTTGTGAGCTGTCTTTGTGCCAAGACCACCGAACAACTCTTAAAACTGTTCTTTGTGCATATAGCCCCCTGGTAAGCAAGAGTTTTGACATCTGGCCACCAGCTACCCCTCCTCAAGCCCCTTTTCTTCTGCCACATCCCTGAAGGACAGGTGCCAGAGGAGCTGCATCCAACAGGACACCAGCACACTTGCCCCATTTAATGATCCTCTTAGATGGGTACTTTAGAGTTTTCCCACCTTTGCTAAAGGCTCTGGCTAAATATGACTTGAAACTCAGCTGCATGATAATGTTGGGCATTGGATGCGATGTTTGTGTGCTTGGAGATGGGTGTGTGTTGGCTGGATAAGGAAGGCTGGGGAAAGCTGCCCAGGTAGGGTCTACACAAGATTTTGCATCTGGGCTGCTATGAGGTCTATGCTGACCCCTTTGTTCTGGCAACTCATTGCTTTCTCCATTTAGAAACGGAAAAAACAAAATACCAGAACCTGCCTGTGACCTTTGCATTGAGAAGACTCCCACAGGGAATGAGTACTGACTTTCAGGGGAAACCACTGCCTTTGTTTGGAGTTAGCAGCACCACAGCTATTTCTTATTTTAGCCTTTATTTGGCTTTTCTACACCATGATTGGTGCTGGGAAAAGACCGTGACATCTCCTGACTGTGCTCCACCATGCCTTTGGCCCAGAGACAAGCTGTGGGGGTCTCCAGGAAAAGTAATCCACTACGCACAATTCAAGAAATAGTCACACGCATACAGTAGAGTTTAAAAATGAGCTTTTTTTTTTTTTTTTTTTTTTTTTTTTTTTTTTTTTTTTTTTAGCCTTCAAAGCAAAACCAACTTTTTCTTTCTGCCTTTTTTTTTTTTTTTTTTTTTTTCAAATCAGCATTGTGAATAGTGATTTACTGACCCAACCAATGCCGGAGTTCGTAGCAGGGTTTCAGAACATTTTACTGCAATGTTCAGTCTCGCTGCGCTCCTTGATGGGAAGTGCTTTGGCTGACACCAGCTGCCCTACGCGCTCAGTTATTGTGTTTGGTGGACAAGTGCAGCGAGTTGCAGTCCTGCACTATTAAGTGATGCAGATCAAGAAAAGGCAGACTCTAAATTTCAGGTCCCTTGCTTTTCACATAGTTTTTTTTCAGTGAAGATCAGGAAACCTTCGTTATATGGTCTATTGAATTAAGCTTAAGTAAGCAACAACCAAATGGCTAGAAATAAACTCTGCATCAATATATCATTATTATAGCTCAGGATCCATAAATGAACATCTAGAAGTGGTAAAACTTTCTGGTGGCTCAGCATTTCAGATTTTCTGTTTTCTTCCCCCCCCCCCCCCCCCCCCCACCCCCCCCCCCCCCCCCCCCCCCCCCCCCCCCCCCACCCCCCACCCCCCCCCCCCCCCCCCCCACCCCCCCCCCCCCCCCACTTTATTTTTTTTCTCCCTCTCCTCTTTTTTATTTTTTTTATTTTTTTATTTTTTTATTTTTTTATTTTTTTATTTTTTTTTTCTCCCCAATATTTTCTCCATGGAAAATTTAAGTATAAGTCATTAAAGTCAAACTTCAGATACACATTAGTTGTTTCTCCCCTCCACCATGCTAGATCTTTTATGTGGTTACATCACCATTCAAGTCATCATAAATATAATATATGATGCGTATTGAGGTTTTAACTCATAGTCTTTTGAAAAACTGTTCTCATGCTGAAGATGACAAAACACGCTATTAAAACCCAGAATAACTCTTAAAAAAGGCTTAAAAACATAACGTTGTTTTTCAGACTGACATCTGCACCACGTACAGGAGTAAATGCCGATGGGCTTTAGTTTCATTAGCAAATGAAGGACGGGCTAATAGTGCCACCTAGTGAATGAGGCTGAATGCTCTCTGTGTATAGGGAGAGCATACGCATTTCATGCTGGTCCTGAATGATATTTTCACTGCCAGGATTTAAGGCTATGACAACAGGAAATCAAGTACAGCTGGACTTTTTTTTTTTATTATTTTTTTATTTTTATTTATTTGTTTGCTTACTTTTACTGAGGAACAGGAACTTTAAATTTTCAAATTTTGATTTGAAATATGAACCTATATGTTTTATCTGTCATCTCCGTGGTGATCTGAGGGGCTGCTTTCTGTTTCTAGAGGGACTGCTTTTCAACTTGGTGACTTTTAACAAGTCCTAATGACTTCATGCACTGTCTTGTCTACTAACTACATGCTCAGCTGGTAAGTTACACAGAAACTGAGTTTTCCTGTCACAGCCTGATATTTGCACAGAGATGTGGACTGTGTCCACTACAAAACATTAGGTCTTACACACAGGCAGAAGGTATATACAGAATATTCAGTGTTTTGCCTTGTACATCACAATTGGCATGAATGCAAATGATCTTTGAAGGTGTTTGTTTTAAAATACACACTCACACAAAGGATGACTCAGGTAACATGAAAGAAAAAGCAGGGAAAAATGATTGTATGTCTGTATTTGGCAGGAGATTTTTAGCTTCTTTTAAAATTTATTTATTTATTTATATGCTATTTAAGCCATCTGAAGAGCATATTTGAGATGAAAATAGTTACTGGAAAATAGAATAGTTGCCATCAATAACCCTGATGCGTCACACTGCTTGCTTCCTGCTCTTATGTATTTGTCTCTAGTGAGAAGAGATTTTTTTTTTCTTTGTCACTTTACTGTTTGCCAAATTATTTAGAAAATAATTTTATTTCTTTTTCTTGCAGTTTTTGTTGATTTAGGTAGGAATTTTTATCTTTCCTTTTGTACACTCTTGTTCATAAATTAAGAGCTTGCTGCCTGTAGTCAAGAGCAAACAAAGAGCAAAGCGCTGGGCTTGTCGCCCAGCATATGCTGACTAGACCCTGAGATGGCTCTGATTCTGTTGTGTTTTACTACTGTTCCTTCCCCCCACCCCACTGTGAATGGATCCCTTTGGTTAATTTCGCTGGGATGTGAAGATCTGTGATTGTTCTGCTTGGCAGGTCTGTGCCAGCCAGAAATAATGGAACAGACTCTGTCCCTGAGTGCCTCAGAAAGCACTTCCAGCCTGGGTGAGCCCCTTCTTGAATGGGGCCATGGCGGCTTGTTCTGAAAAGGAAATGCAATTAGGGAAACATCAGCCCGAGCGTTTAGATATGAGACCTCAGGAAGACCAACCAACAACAGATGCACAGTCTATTTCTGACCTCTGAGGTCAAAAACTTGCACAATTTAAGAGAAAAAAGCTTTGGTGACTAATGGAGCCCTTTAAGTAACATCCTTTCCCAGCCCAGGAGAGTGGCCATTTCAGCTTTGTCAGAAAACTGCCTCTGAATGTACCCTTGATAACTAACCCACTCAGAGTACAAACAAATTCTAAAGCCCTCCAATGTTCTCTGATGTCTCTGATGTTCTATCATTGTTCTTACTGTGCTGTGGATGAGAGAGCATGTACACTCTGGACATGGTAGGACTAGAGAGAGAGATCTCGTATTGGTGCAGTGTGCTGGTGGATATCTCTTTCAAGAGTTTGTTCTGTTTAATGCACTAAATCATACTACTGCCAGGCTAAACCTCAGATACAAAGTCCCAAAGTGCGAATGTAGAGTTCAGGTACCTTGTAGTTACCTTAATTATATTTCCTTACTCTGCATTTGGTTCAGCAGCAGGATCTTTCATGGCACAACAGTGTAATGCCTGCTAGTCTGACCCACTAATATGTATTATGGATTGTCCCCTCATATAACTTTTCCCAGTGTGCTTAGGGTGATATGAGAAGACAGTGGGCTAGAAAATTTAAGATTTATTCAGAGTTTCAAAATGAATAAAGCATTTTTCTTTAACATTTTAACAACTCCTTTATAAAATCTCAGGTTCTTGTCCCCAGAAATCTGCTGGAAGATAAGCAATTTAGAAAATGGTGACGATCCCAGGTTGGGATAAGATTTGGGCATCCACCACTTACAGACACAGTATAGAACAGGCAGCTCCAAGAGGACAAAGAGAATTGACTTTCTTTCTTCCAGGAGAGTCCATCCTGAAGGAGCAAGTTCACTGGGACTTCTCACAGATTGACTTTTTAAGCTGGGTCTGCGAAAAAAATCTCTTCATGCAAAAAAGAACATCAAAAAGGAACCCTGTAAAGTTAAGTGAGAACTAACTATGAACGTGTTATAATGCTCTAGTGTGTTTTGCTAGCTTTGATATTTTTGGTGTTACCAGTAACTTCAGAGGCTTTGGCTTTCAATTTCTGTTTGATTGGCCATGGATAGGCTGTCTTTTTGGAAGGCAAAGGAGAAAGACTCCCAATTTACTTTCTTCAGGCTGTCTGATTTTGTCCTTTCTAATTGAGAAAGCTTCCTTTGATCTTAAATGACTGAAATCAGGGCTACTTGTGACTGCATCCATTCTTTGCTATGAAAAACATATTTAGGGTCATGTATGTGCATCCAGGCTACTCTAGTCATCCTGCTTTAGTACAGTTTACGGGGCAAAAATCAGAAGCCTAAATTTTCAAATGCAATGTAGATTGGTATAGATATTGACGATGTATAGCCACAAATAGTCACTTATGCTGATGCAATTGCAAGGAAAATCCATCTTGTTTCCTTAACTTTGAATTCTTTGCTAGCTAAAGTTGAGTTTTTTGTGTCTTTCTTGTCTGTATACAGTCTGTGATTCTTTTCTGAGTGAACGAACATGACTATGTTTTTGTAGTATTGCATTTACTTGTTTGCTTTGTTGAAGATGTTAATGGTGGAAACACCTGTAGATTAGACTGACTTTCCTAAGCAACTCTTATCAATCTGTGCTTATACTTTGGTCTCCATTAAGTCCTTTCATGCATGACATCTGTAATAATTCTCAGCAACTCTTGAGTGTTATAACTCCCGAGAGTTATTCCTACCCTACCAGGATCTGCAGCCAGGAACACTGGCTGCCTGATACCATGGCTGCACATGCCTTCACCATCTGATGGCTGAATCATGAATCAGTGATCACTCCTTTTCCACTGCTAGATGGCATTATGTCTTAAGGAAGGAAATTGCTATCTGATTGTGCTCAGTTTTAACAGCACATCTTCTCATTATGTTCTACAGCTGTCTTTTTTTTTTTTTTTTTTTTTTTTTTTTTTTTTTCCCTGTTTGGAACCTATATATATATATTTGACACAGAATTCCTATTCAGTGTTATTACTATACTTCACAATGTGGAGGAAGTCATATCTCAGATGTTTTATTTATAATCACTGCTTTGCTGCTTTGCAAGGATAACTTGCTGCCTTATGTTTGAAACTTGGCTATCTAATGACATGGTAATGGATGGAGCTGTATTTTTGAAAAAAATTCATTCTATTGCAGAACAGTTCAAAAAAGATGTCTTACTGATATATTTTCTGGCTGGAAAATATGTTTTTTGTACTAGAACATGTACATTCAAAGTGAAGCCACCCATTCACACATCTTAGTAAGCTCTTGCAGGTTAATCTAGAGCATCTAGTTCCAGTCTAACCTTACTTCATTTGGGAGTGTGTGTGGAAGAAAGAAAATGTTACACTAGGAGCAAAGAAGAAAATTTATGCCTTCAACTGACAGAGGCTTGGCACAGTAGGCTAACTTCAAAGTGTGCTAATACTCTCCAGAGATCAGTAAACATGATTAATATATAGTCTGTGGGATTTTTTTTTTTTTTTTTTTTTTTTGGTGTGTGTGTGTGTGTGAAGTTACATAGACTTCTAAAAGCAAAAACAACTTTTGTATTTAATGTCTAATGCATTCCATCTGGTGGTGTGTGTATCAATATGTTCCTATTAAGGGCCAGATTAGGGACATAATGCACATGCTGAATAGTAATTCAGTCTGCAAATAGTGCAATAGTGCTATTCTAGTGAGAAAATCAGTGTATGATTTTCAATCTCCCATATCAGTATGTTTAGAAAAGCAGCACCATGCTGCTCGGGGTTTTCTTTCCTGCACCATACCTATTGGGATCCTTTAGGAGGCAGCCTGGGGAATGGGAGCTCTGATACTGTTTTTTTTTTCTGTCGTAAGTCTGCTTTGTGTCAGACTACATGATCTGTGCTGTTCATGCTAGTGTGGCTTTACTGGAAATTCCTTCCTAGAAGCCACTCCTCCTGTGTGCATCTTAATTTAGCTTAATGGGTGATACATCTCCTCAGCAGATGCTATGGGCATAGAGAACTACTGATGGGTCTTGCTCAGCTTCATAACTGTGCCCTGAGTCAGGTGTCCTGAATCATCTGTTTGTATGTCTTTGTTTTCTTTAAATACCAGAGTTTCTGGGCTTTGTTTATTTGTATTTTGTAGACTTCAAAGAGACTCCTCTGGATATTTGTAGGAAGTTAAACTGCAGTCCCTGCCCCAGCTAGCAAATGGCTTGATCTGTGCTGTTCTGTTGTCTTTCAGCTGGTGTAGGAACCTCATGTTTGTAAGTGACCGTGTCATTTTCCTGCAGGTCTTTTATTTCCTTATAAAATAAGGAGGAGGGCAATGTGGTTAATGTATTTTCTTCCTCTCTGCATTTCCTTCTGAACTTATTTGTACAAAGCTATACGCTGTTCAATTGTAAAGTTTCTCTGTTCCTCCTCCTCCTCCCCGTAGCCGCTGAACAGTTGGCAGCCAGCTGTAGCATAAAAGGAGGGCTTTGAAGGGGTGAAGGCTGCTCTGCTGGCATCGCTGCCAGCTCTCCTGCAGTCCTGCTTGGGTTTGCTGGGCTTTGTACAGTGTGCATGTGCTGCCTCTGCCCTCCCTGCTGTGAGCCTGGAGATCTCAGCCCTCTCCTCTGTGCTATCAGCTACCTTGGCCAGCCCATGTCAGCTGTCTTTTTGTGCATGGTCATTACCTGGCACAGCCTGTGAGTGAATGCAGTGAAGAGTGCTTTAGTTTTATTTGTTCAAATTCCTACTAATTCAGAAAGTGTACAGCATAAATTTGTAAAAATGAAACAGTAAAATACTCTGTGTTTCAACCCAAAGTCTACAAAATGCTCAGTTAGGTGGTATGGATTCTCCTTTCCATCTTAAAAGGCAAGGTAAAATTTCATACTTCCTGACAGGAATGTGGTATGGTTTGTGGCTATGTCAGCAGCAAAAGCACAATGCCTTTCTGAGAGGAGAAGAGGTGGTTTTAGCTCAGGGAGAATGAATGATCAGTGACACAGCATCCCTCCACAGTTATGTTCTTCCTCTCTGTGGCCTGCTTCAGGGACCAGCTCCAAACATTCAGTACTAAAACCCAATAACAGAGGTGGTTGCAGTGGTGCCAATGGTACTAAATTGGGGATGAAATGAGTAATAAGGATAGTGACTTCTTCCTTTTATTTCATGGTGCTGCCAGGTAGCAGCACTAGGCACACTTAGCACATTTGTCCCAGGTCAAAGACAGCCCTGCAGGGTTCAGCTCTGTGGCAGCCCATTATTGCAGCAGGTAACAAAAAGGCAAGGTCACTGTCTGCCTGTTTCCAATGCATGCTAACAGTCTGTAACAGACATCCTAAAATAGCAAACGTAACTGTTGCCTCAAGACATAGTAGGAAGCATCAGGTAAAGTGGAAATTTTTATTTTAATTATTTTTTAAACTCAGACATGTGATTTCCTTAACAGGCAGGTTTGTTTTCCACACCTACTGGCTCTTCACAGCCTAATTTGTGGGATGGAAACAAATCTCAAGTGGTCTGATTTTAGGAAGGTGATGACAATGCTGATTTCCAAATGGTGACAACAGGGTCCTCTAAGTCCTACTGGATTTGTACTCTCTGCACTAGCCATGCGAAGGTGGCAGTGTGAAATTCCTGGTATGGTCCCAGAGTCCAGCTGCCATGGGAGCTGTGAAGACTCACCTGGGGAGGGTGTTTTTACCATGGCTATTCACAGGTATTTGGAAGTAGGAGTGGATGTACAGTTTTAGCATTAATGCTCTGCTGCCATATCCTGTCATCACAGAAGAGATATGGGAAGGCACACAGGCTGAATTTCTGGAGGCAGACCCCTGTTCATCATGCTGAAGTGTGGGATTGCTGTGGAGCATGGCCTTCTTAGAAGATGGAGAGAAATGACTTTGGGTGATTCCAACACTGTAGTGTTACCTGTATTCTTCGTGAGGATTTAACCAATGTTATGTATTTAACCAATGTCCCAGTATTATATTGGTATTTTTTCTTCTGATGCATGGCATGTAGTCAGAATAACAGAAGTACTAAGCACTTGCAAAGATTTAGTTTTGCTACAGCTGATTTCATTTTTAGCCAAGCTATGAAATTTGCAATTATATTTTTAAAATGTGATTTTATTGTCATGCAATTTCACAGAATATAATAGTAATTAAACCCTGTTAGGCAAACGTGCTTGGCAGCAAGTTTGCATTGGTAATCTGTCTAAGCTCCATTCAGTATGCTGAAATCCTATGAAAGTTAGGTGCTTTCCTCAATAACAACTGACAATTCAAAAACATATATGCAACCTTTTCAAACCAGTTGCCTTGTTTTGGATTGCACAAGCAATGGAATGCATCAAGATTTGGCTTAATATGCTGTGTGACCAAGGTGTGCAGAATGCAAATATTTAAGGATTCCACCGGGGACACTGAGCTCTAACAAGGAAACGCTAATCCTTTCTGAAGGCTGATGTAATTCGTATTCTGTCGAAAGCAAAGGGATTAGGCATACAATATTTGTACGATCAACAGCTTCTTGTTTGATGGAATTCTTCTCTTGAGGATTATATTAAAAGCCTCAAGACTATTGAATGGGGAGAGAGCATGTACTGCATGTAGTGCTCCTGACAGCTCCACAGCTGTCAGGAATCTGTTAGATCAAAATCCACTCACCTTTGCCATTGGCTATAATAATACTGGTTTGAAATGCCTTATATTGTTACAGGTTGCAAAGAGTTAAATATTAGGACATTCTCATTAAGTATTTCCCCCCTTTGGATTTCACAGTGCTCTATCAAAGAGAAATACTACAATGGACTAAATATTTTGGAAGATATTTCTCCTCTGGGAGAGAGACATTTACAGAAATTCCGGTCATGAAAATGTCAAATGTTACTCATCCCCTCTGTGGCTTTTTATTCCTTTTTGAAGTATGTTTGCTTCCACTTGGTAGCTGAGGGTGTCACTGCTTGTTATTTGATACATGGAACTGGGGTACACAAAAGGATGACTAATCCCATTTACTGGAATTTTACAGTTTTCATCAAGGCCACAGTTTCCATTTCAAGCTTTATAGTAAAAACAAAACACCGACTGGCAAACTGACTTCTGTTATTGTTGTGGTAAATTAATATGGATTGCTATTACAGTAAACGAGTCCTTCCTTAAGATTACTACTTGAATGGGAAAGAAACTTGCATCTAAATATTTTACGAGGGGCAGTATATAGTAACTATATATACAGTATAGAAAGCTTACTGTCCTTTCCCGAGCGATACCAGCCGGCATATCGCGCCCTTTTGCAAATACACATGCTCTGTATTTCTCTTCATTGTTCTTCCTCCCTCTCTCTTTAATTTTGTGGTTTCAAGACCAGTAGATTAGATATCAGCCAAAATAATTTCTTGTTATAGCCATGTGACTCTCAGAGTTATTGGTGAAAACTGCATGCATCCATAGCATCTTGAATAGTTTTTGTTTTCAGTGGATCTCAAGGAAAAAAGAAACACCCGTATTCACTGTCTTAGGCTGATCTTTAAAAAAACCTTTTATTACAGTTTCTC
This sequence comes from Aythya fuligula, assembly GCF_009819795.1. Taxonomy (NCBI): domain Eukaryota; kingdom Metazoa; phylum Chordata; class Aves; order Anseriformes; family Anatidae; genus Aythya; species Aythya fuligula. The sequence goes on along the minus strand of NC_045560.1, from coordinate 31,776,365 downwards.
CAACATTTCTAGTGAGGTGGTGTTTCTAGAATCTCAATGAGGGCAGCTATAGCAAGTCCTCAAAAAATGGTTTGAGCTTATTGTGACAAATCTGATTGTATTGTATTATATTATATTGTATTGTATTGTATTGTATTGTATTGTATTGTATTGTATTAAGAAAATCTAATTCTAAGATAGCCATCTGTTTGCATTCCAGCCCTAAGCCCCTTTTACTAAAATCATTGTGCTAGTCTCTTGCCCGGTCTTAGATCATTCCTGCTACTTTTCCCTCTTTCCCATTTTTGCTCCGGTGAGTTACAGTGAGTAATTGTCAGATTACATTTGTATAGATATAAAACCAAGGTTGCAAACTCTTTGTTTTATTGCAAATCCTACAGTACCTGTTATTTTGGACTCTCCAGTTTCTGGTCTGTCACCTGAGCACCTCACCTTCTGGACAAGGCTATAAGACCTAGCTAAATGAGTTCTGGTGGTTGGAAATAAGAAGTCTGGAAATTTCAGGATTTTTAGACTCTGTGATCAACCCTAGTTATATGGGATCTTTTTTATTGCTTTACAGATTTTTGCCTTCTTGTCTTCTGGAACATGTGTCTGCATAGCAGTTTACCCTACTCCTTTTTGTAAGGTAAGTAGAATAAGTAGAATTTATTTTAGGGACCTGAAGTCCTCTCTCAGATGGAATCAGAAGCACAAAGTACCAAAACGCTGAAGATAATGGGAACTTTTGGAAAAGAGTAATTGGGGGTAAGCAGCCCAACTGGGAAGATCTCTATTGTGAAATTAGTAGACTCTTGGGGATGGAAGTCTCCTGTTGCTGGTAACACTGGGGTGACTTTCAGTTTCTTGAGACTGAATGAAGGTTTTAACCATGTTCTGGCTCCACATTGGGTAAGACCAGATGGGCCAACTGTGCAGCCTGAATGGCTCTGGAGACCAGAAGTCTGGGATGTCTTCGTGGTGTACATCTGGGCACAGGCTATTTACCTAGATGGAGCAAGTCAAGGTTTGTCACACTGTACTGCCAGCCTGCCTCATCTCTCAGGGGCACAACACTCGATGTGTTGTGTTTTGGGCTGAGTGAGTACCAGTCAGCTTGGTAGGTTTGGGCATAGGGTTCAGATGCTACACATTTAGCTGAGGTCACCTGATGAAGGTTTTGTTTTTATAGTTGTAATGGCTCTTTTCCATATAATAGTTTCCTCTCTCACATGATTCTGTGTCCAAACTAAAGGTCAGTCCCTCATCTGGTTTAAATCAGTATGGCTGTGCTGATTTCATGCTTACGTATACTAACTAATAAGCTGGAAATTTACAGGCAGTATTGTTATACAAATGCATGTAGACTCATGGCACTGGGGGTCACCACTGACAGCATGGTTACGAATGCTGAGCCATTTTGGAGTGACCATTTGTGATGTTCACATCTGAGAATGTGGAAAATCACAGTGCTGTACTATTGGGCCAGTACTCTGCTTTCAGTTAGATTTCAGCTTCTTATAGTACACCGTATTTGCCCCTATGCCATTTTGACAGAAGCTATTCTTTAGAGTATCACTGCTAACAAAAAGGATGCCACTATCCCAGGATCCCAGAGCTTACTTGTAAAACTTTTATTTTCTTCAATAGCAACCAACTTCAAAGCCTTCTTGTTTGTGAATCTAGCAAGACACAACAGAGCCACTCTTGCAACAGTGTATTGCGAGTGGCCTAAGAGACTACTGTTGCTGCTGGCATAACTTCTTTCTGAGTTAATACTGAGGGAGCATCAGATGAAACTGGGAGCTGTGCCATGGCAGTGGATTGTCAGCAGCTGAAGTGCAGTCCAGAAATGGAAAATGTATTTTTATATCTTCTGCTATACTCTTCTAAGGCACTTTGATTTTTTTTTTTTTTCCTATTTTGCTTGCCAACCTAGCTAGAAGTGTACATATTCTTAAATTATTATTCTATGTTAAAGAATTTTAGTATTAACACATGCCCCTTTCAAAATAGAGCAATATTCTGAGTAAGGATTTGAAAGGGAAGAATATTTTATCCATTAAAAATGTATTTTTTTCCTATTTGTTTGCTTACTTTTACTTCCATGAGACTCTAAGCAACATGTGATACTACTGCCACCCTATATTTGAGTATTATTTTATAGAGAGCATGAATATAGACAGGATAATTGTTTTGTGGTAGATTCTTTTTCTTAAAGAGTGTTGAAGCCATAAGCAATGAAGCCATGTGCCACAAAAAGAGCTGAAACAATTGTGTGGCTCTAACACTGCTCTGCACAGGTGTTTTAACATCAGAAGCCTGCCAGGAATTAGGACTCCAAAACTGTCTCAATGCCTAGTCTCCCCCACTCTGTTCCTCTACTGAGCAGCTCTTCTCTCCCCTCTTTTCCAGAAGGTGTCACTGTAAGGCAATGGTGGTCAAAAAGCCTGTAGATTTAAAAATAAACGTGAAAAGGACTTAATGTCTCTTTTTTCTTGCAGTGATTATTTAACTCGTAATAAATCAATATCAACAGCATAAAACATTAGAACGGGAACAAGAAATGGGAGCATCAAAGTTTCTCCTTAGTTTGAATTTACAGCCTGAGAACATTTCATCCCAAAGAAAATTCAGCTTCTCAGACCACTAGCTTAATAGTTGTGAGTGTGAAATCAGCAAAATGACCATGCAGTTTTAAAGCCCACACTTTTAATGCTAATATTCTGGTCACGCAGGCACACATCTGAGAAGCACGTGCATACCACTGGATGCAACTTCATAAAGAAAAGCTGCAAACAAAAACATTTATTTTTTCAGGTATTCAGTGAGATTTGATTTGTTTTCAGACTTCATCTTGCATTGTGCTGTGGGTCTCAACACAACACATCAGAGGCTATTATGACATGAATGGGTGTCAGATTTGGAAAATATTGCTTATATGGGTAAAGATTGGAAAGCAGTGCCACAAAGGTGGATGAGTGTGAGGCCTCCAGCTCTCTGAAAGGGATGTGAATACTAAAATGAAATGCTAATACTTGGATATAGGAACAATAAGCCAGAAGTGCATTAGTAGGCAACAAGTGAATGGAAGAAAGCTCAAGTTATGAAAGTAGACTAATGAGCTGCAGCTATGCTGTCATTGTAAAATGTAAGTATGGCCTCGAATAAAACAGGAGAGGTGTTTCTTGTGAAGCCAGAAGAGCTTTAGCACCTCTGACCTGAGGCTGTCTGAGCACTCACCGGAAGGCTGCACCCAGCTCTGGTTGTTCACCTTCAGAGGCGGTGAGCATAGGCTGGAAGTGGAAAAGCACTGTCACGCTTGGGGAAGCCAACTGCAGCATGGGAGAAACATTACTCAAGATGTAGGTAAGTGACAGCACAGAACCAGTAGGGGGGAAGTGGTCATTGAAATATGAACTAGAGAGATGGAGTTTGGGGGCAGAATTCCCACTTTGTACCATAACTACAGAATATACATGTGATGTGGTTAATGCCCTTAATTATAACACAAGACTAGAGTTAACAGTTCAGTAGGGCCTGTGTCCGACCTGTGTTTCTATGCAATGAGATAGTCATATGCAAATGTTGGATGATTCATTTATTTCTCGTCTGCACTCTGCATGGGGTGGGTGCAGTCCCAGAAATGATGCTACATGACATATCCTCTGTGTCATAATACTAGGAGGATAAACCACCACATAATGTTCTTGGGGAACAGGGAGAGGAGAGCAGCCTTACCACTGCAAGCACTGCACTGGTGCAGTGCTGGTTTCCCAGTAAGGAGACAAAGCCCCTCCAGGCCTCAGGACTCCTTCAGCTGGTGATGCCCAAGGAAGTTGTGGCTGCCTCCTCCCTGGAAGTGTTCAAGGCCAGACTGGATGGGGCTTTGGGCAACCTGGTCTGGTGTAAAGGTGTCCCTGCCCATGGCAGGGGGGGTTAGAACCAGGCAGTTCCAACTTTATGGTTCCTTCCAACCCAAACCAAATTCTCTTTTTTTTTTTTTTTTTTTTTTTTTGATCTGGTCATGGTAGCCTTCATAGAAGAGCTCTGTCATGTGTGAGAAACCCCTCTGGCAAGAGAAGTTCTGGAGCCTCAATGGCTCCTGTAATCCAGTGGGGAGTGGGATCCCTGTGAGAAGCATGGTACCCACAGCAGTCCTGTTTTCACTTTAGAGGGACCTGGTTTGTGGGCCATTGGAGTGAAGGGACAACCCAAAAGAAGGGGCACAAACATATAATTCTCCTGTGATTTTTGCTTCTCTGGGACAGCCATCAGAGATGAGAGAGGAGGGGCAAGCAGGAGGGAGCAAGGCAAACATCTGAGGTATGTCCCTGAAGGACCCTACTGGGGCAGAATTTCAAGCACTCATTTTTCCAGCGCATTCTTTGCAACAAATTTTCTATTTAGCCAACGTGTTGACAAATCAATCCTGATCTGAATTTGTATGTTGCTTTGATTCTTCAGGCAAGTATTGAATATGTAGCTGGATTCTTAACATAGAAGCAACTGGAAATAGGTCACTTCCGCCTTTCAAATGCCATTAAAAATCTCCACTTATGCTATGGAGGAAAAGAAAAAGTTTTCCGTCTCTTTTCATTTTCCTAGGTTTCTGTGGCACAAGGTGCTCTATGAAAATAAATTGACATCAAATAAAAATCATTACTTCCTTTTTCTTTTGATTTGACTCTTTATCAGGACAATTTTAATGAAATCCATCTATTAACTTTGTGGGATTCTAGTAACATACCTTCTTATTATTCCATAAATAATGGCAAAGTAAAAATCTTATGACTATTACTTTTAAATCAGAATTATGGGTTTTATAATGGATTCCATAATACAGATTTCAAAGTTTACAGTAGTTTAACCATACACAAACATTGTATCCTTCCCTCCTTTGTAATTCAGCTGCTCTTTATTTTCTTTTTCAGCTTTATATGGTTTTAACATCTGGGCCTTCTGAGTCGTTCCATGCCTGCTCGCCTTATTAGAGGGTTTGGTGCTGGAGTTCTCCGACTGAATGCCAGAGACCTTCCCTTTGTTTTTCTCAGTGACGTACACAAGAACTTTGAGGTGGTGTAAGAACAGAGGGATTCGTGGCTAATAAATACTTCATCTAAATGGGTGAGTGTTTGAGCTGGGCTGTTAGCTTAATTCTAACCATAAGGAGCTACAACCGCGGCATACTTTGGGTGGGAGAAGACATCAATCACTGTCACTTTTCAGCAGAGGAAAACGAGCAGTGATGGGAGAAGCTAGGGTGGATTTTAGCTTTTGGAAGCTAGGATGTAAGCTTTTCATCCAAGCTAATTCTTTTCTGGGTTGCTGGTGTTCCTAAACACCGTCTCACATGTTTTATTTCAGTGATAAAGTTACTCCTGTTACTCAATAAAATTGGATGATTAATATATGCATTCTGACAAAGGCTGGCTACAGATACATTATTTAATTGTACTAGATCATAGTAAGACCCTCACCCCTGGATGTAACTTCCTTGATATACCAGGACTGACATACTGGTGCTGTGCTCTGAAATTTATTTTAAATCTCTCAGTTTAGGGAGAAGTAACTTCTGTCACAAGTTAACATGCTGTCATTATCAAGCTCTCTATAATTTAAGACACTTCTTTATCATTGTTCCTTTAAGTTTCATTTACATTGTTATTAGCAGGCAATAAGAAGATTTGCTTTTAAATCATCATATAAGGTTTATTAAGGATACTGATTTCTTGATGAAATTCTTTCTGATGTGGAAATGATTTGCTTCCTGTAGTAAGTTGAATTCACTGTTTTTTAAGAAATAGAACTGGGGCAAATGTGTCATGCCTCTCAGAAATGAGAATATCTTAGGAGAACAGTTTTTGTTATGAGCAGCCATTATGAGCAGCCTGGTTGAGCTCTGCAGTCAGCACAACTCTCTCCCTTTTGTTTTACACATTGAGGGCAAGATTCTGCCCCAAAGATGCCAGGGGAAGTTTTGTCCTTGACTGCAGCAATTCAAGACATCAGCTTTAGTCTTCAGTGCAGCCTGTACCCCCCCACACCCCTGCTTTCTATCTTCCCTGACAGCCTCTTCAGTGTTCCTATGTTCTTAAAAAAACTCACTGATGCTGTCCCTTCCTATTTGCTTTTTGGATACTGGGTACATCCAAAGAAATCTCATCTTCATCAGCAGCATCACTGCTGTCACTAGCATGGGGAAGGGGCAACTCTGCTCTGCAGTGCTGTCTGTGCCCATTACCAACATGGGAAAGAGAGCTCCTGTCTGTCTTATCCATTTAGATGGAAGGCTTTTTCAGTTGCAGAGCAACTGAAATACATACTGTCTCCTAACTGTATTCACCATAGGTGCTTCTTCTTGCAGATACATTCTGCCACTTTGAAACAGCTGAGCTTTTGTAAACAAAATGGATTTTCCTCTTTAATCTGGGAAACTGCTGTCATTCAGATAACTTCTCTTAAATCTCTCCCACTGCCTAATTTCTTTGAGAGCCAGCTGACTCATAACAATACAAAATGAGAATGAAATTAGATGGGCATTTGCTCTCTATTTTCTCCTAATCGTTATTACTCCATACATGTCAACTTCAAATTTACACTAGAGACAATTTTGAAGTAGAAGCAAAACTGGCACAATCTATCAGGATCTCCTCATTTTATTTTTTATTTTTTTTCAATCTGTTCCTTCTGAATGAAAAAAATGAATGAAAAAAGATGAACATTTTTTTTCAAATGTTCCTTCTGAAAAGCATGGATGACATTCCTGTACTACAATGGTTACAGTTTTGCCATTCACTTCAGTGAAGTTAAGAATTCATTTTATTTTATTTTATTTTATTTTTCCATGAACGGGAAAACTTTAATACCTTTTGATAGTGCTTTTTATTCACAAAAACAAAACAAACAAACAAACAAAAAAAACCCAACCAAACAAAAACCTACATCTAAAGGAAATAAAAAGTAAAAGTAAACAGTTTTATAATTTTTTTTTTTTTTTTTTTTTTTTTCCCAAGAGAAGCATTTTATAAGTAGGACTTTTAATTTAAAAAGGGCTTTTTACTTCTGATTTTAGTCTGAGTGTTTGAAGTGTCATTAATCAAATGGTTTCAAACATCTTACTGTATTTTTTTTGCCACTGATACTTCTCCAAATCTTTCTTCTATTTTCAGTTTGGCTGAGGTTCATTTTATCTTATTGAGTTTAAGCAGTCTTTTGACTAATAGCCAGAAGTCAGAGAACAGAAAATGGGTGATTTAGATCCTAAGCAGTTTTCAATTCAAAAGCATTTTAACATTGCACATGCAAAAGGGACAATCGGCACTCAGAAGAATGCTCTAGTGATTTCCTCCAAGGTATCCTGATACAGGCTGTGCTTTTCTATAGGAGGTGTTTTGCTTTGTGCAAGTAATCTAAGTACTTACTGAACCACAGAAAAGCAACTTAACAGCATACAAATTAAGTCTGTCACCTGGGGAAATGGGAAAACAGACTTCCAATCTGTGATTATTTCTAATTATTACTTCAAGTTTTAATATGAAGTGGGGAAAAGTGAAGAGAGACTGAGCAAATGCTCTTTAATACCAGCCTACAGCTTGGCTATTCAAATCTTTTTTAAGGGACTAGGTGATGTAGATTTAAAATTCTTTAATAAATGGGACCAAATTCTTTATATGTGTAGGGATAAATTTATTTGTTAAGTTATTAGAGGAATCTCTGATTATTCTTAAATCTAGATTTTCTTTCTTTGTCTCTTACTACAAATACCTGGAAGGAAATTCTCTCTCTAAACAAAACATAACTTTCAGTCAGTGATGCCCTCTTTGTAAAAGTCTTTTTTTTTTCAAGAACAACATTTTTATTTCTGACCATGCTACACTGTTTTATTCTCCTTGTCAGACACCAAACTGAGTAAAAAAAATATTTTAACATTTCTGCTTACCTACTAAAATAATTCACTTCTTATTATGGCAAGTAAACTGAGGACTAATTTGAAAAAATGTATGCCTTTCCTCTGGCATACAAAATGGAAGTGACTTACCAGAATACCTGCTCTAACTGTTGAAATAGCCCTGGACTAGGAACATTCAGCAAAGAGTTGTTGCAGTGTCAAAGCATTTGCCACTGAAGAATAAATATCTCCATGCCTATACTTTAAAGAGATGTTCTCCCTCCCTCAGCTGCTCAGGTCCCCTAATGAATGTTACTGCTGACTGGTGTCGACAAAACAAACCACTGTTGAGACAAGTCATTGATTATACCAAAGGAGGAATCCATACCATACACCTAAATGTTGCCTGCAACCATTCTTTGATATGTCAGCAAACCTGAAGTTTACTTGCTTTGGCATGTCTCCTATAAGTGACCATCCTGCACCCTTTCAAACTAATTTAATAACAGTTTGGCAGGATAATCTTGACTGTATTTCAATTCAGTGTCATTAGTTTCAGAAGCACCTCTTTCCTTACAATAATGAGGAAATTGATCCTGGCACACAAATTACTTTTGCCTATTCCACGCTGGATCTCTTCAAGTGATTACTTCAACTAATTCTCTTGTAATTCATGTGAGTTACTGCATATCTTTTAATCCTGTTAAGAAGAGAATAGTGATTATTTAGTTAAGGAGCTCATTGGAAAAATGTTCTAAAGTGTGCTCTGAATCATTAAACAAAGCCCATAATCGAATTATGTAACACTTGGGAGAAATTTCTCTGCTTGTACTGCTCCAGAGGGTCAGCCATGGATATCAGTTTCTAATGTACATGTATTTAACTCTGACCATGAACACAAAGAAGAATGTTTTGCTTTGTCTATGTTCCTTATTTTTCACCATGTTACCAAATAATTGATTTAGAAGTTTGGGACTGGATGGTTTCTATAAAAAAGTTGTTGCCCAGTTGTAATTCTTTTGAACAAAGTGAAATATCAGACAACTTATCCTGATGAAACAGCCGGACTGTTGACCTGCTGATCAGATGTAGTGTACATGTGTATGAAAATCAAATTTTTATTGTGTTTTTCTTTTCAATGTATACATTTCATTGGTTTTGGATATATAAAATGATTGACTGTTGCTCTCTCAAGACCCATTCTCCTCAGCTCTCAAAAGAGATTGGTTGTTCTGTTATAAAGCCTGGCTGACTTTTCACCAAGCATTCAGCAAAAGTCAAGATACCTCAGGAACATTTCAGAAAAAAGGGATATCTGAAGTGCAGTGGTGAGTGTGTCTCTTGAAAACATCTGTCCAGTCTTGCAGTAAGAGTATCTACCTATTTATCTGGTAACAAGTTACAAATCAAACCCTGCTTTTAATTTTGGTCTTCTTTGAGTAAGAATATTGCACCACTAAGTCATAGGACTGAACATGATGACTGGATCTCTAAATGACTTAAATGGCTATTTTCAACACTGTGAAGGTAGTGTTTTTGTTTGTTTGTTTGTTTGTTTGTTTGTTTTTGTTTTGTTTTGTTTTGTTTTGTTTGCTTGTTTTTTGTTTTTGTTTTTTCCCTATTTGTTAATTATGAAAATTTTATTTCCAGAACATTGAGCCCTCTACTGCACTTTACCTTGATAGGCAAAAGGGAAACTGAAACCTACTGTTACTATTGTAGCTGATGTTTAGCTATGCATCTTCATCAATATTACATTAGGTATATGAAAGCCAGTGTTCAAACTAGCAAAAACTGTAAAAAATATATATATTCAACACCTCCTCCCCCCTCCTTTGTACTTTGAAAGAACAATTTCATAAATCTGAAAACAATTAAGAGCTAAATCTTTTGGGAGAAAACTTTTGAACAGAAAAATGTGAACGATAATTGGGAGCTGCTTAGGAATATATTACCGAATGCCCCAAAAGCCACAATTGAGAGCCAAGGCCACATTGGTTTAAAAACAAAAACAAAAATACCCAAACAAACAAAATAAAACCCTGACTCAAAGGAAAAATGGAAACAGAATTAAAAAAAAAAAAAAGTGAATTTATATAAGAATGGAAGAAAAGGAAATTTGATAGTAGTACAAGTTAGAAGGCAGGACTTGTCCAGCACTTGTTAAGAAAGAGAAAAAAAAAACACACACAGAACTCTGGGTAACTTCTAGAGAGTCAGAAGGAAGTTTTGAAATATATTGAGAAGATATCTAAGGATTATATTGGTCTATTGCTAAAAGAAACTGGTAGAATTGTTTATGATGATACAAAGGGGTAGTATCATATAATTGTAGTGTTATATGTATTATATATAGTGTTACATGTAGTATTATACAGTGTGATATAATTGTATATAATGATACAAAGCGGTAGTACTACTTAGTAAATAGTCATGTCCTGAGTACAGAGAAAGGAAATATAGTTACAGCAGTCATACAGTATTTAAGAAGGACATTTAGCACTGTTATTCAAACTACTTAATTTTAAATTGGCTAGCTTGATAAACCTCATTCTAAATATTTGTTGTCATCTAGAGCTGGGAATAAATTAATCCAGCACCAATATTTTAAAAGAGTAAGAAGATGATCCCAATGGCTGGAAGAATTGTGGTATTTTTCTACGTGAAAAATAGAAGGGTCTGATTTTCAGCATCAGTCTACAAAAAACACTAACAAAACAGCTTTTGATATCTTATCTTTTAAAAATTGAGATAAATTTGTTGCTAAGGACCGTGGCACTAGAGTACTTGACATTTGGCATTCTGGTCAAGGAATGAAAGGGGCAAATGGTAGTATGGTATAGTTTAAAACCTCAGTAAGAGGTCTCAAATTGTAAACATCTCAGGGAACTGGCAATAGGAGAACATAATTCCAGAGGAAGGGCTGCTCTTGACCTATACATCTTCATCATTGATATAAAAGAAGAAAATTGATGAGGTTTTCAAGAGTGTGCTAAGACTGGATAGGAAGAAAAGTATGCTAAGTAAATAATCTCAGAGTACTGATGCAAAGAGAGAGGATAATCTATTTTCATGTGTCTAAATGGAAGGTCATTTACCTAAGAATAAAAAATAACAGCAATACAACACAGGAGCTAATGGCTGTGAAAAATCAGTGGTAATCCTTCAATTAGTCTCAGAAGATGGCTCTTCTTTCCAAATACACAGGGCCCATAAAGAAGAAGATCAGGAGGTCAGGTCTGAGGACTTTATTCCTGAAAGGGCTGAAGGACCAACAGATCCCCTAGTGAGTGGTCCCAAGTAGCAGAATGCATGATACCATGCACCTGGGTGGGAGGTCTGCTGCCCTCCTGGTTCCTCTGTCATGTCTGCTACTGCTGCTCAGCATCATGAAAATGATGGAAAAGTGGAGTTTATGGCAGAAGCTATTTAAATTATTGCAGACAAGAATAAATTGGAACTTGGTTGCACCCAGCAAACACATATGTGTGGAAAAGAAGTTTTAGAAGAAATCGTTTTGCAATCTAGCAACAGAAAGATCAATAGTACAGATAGCAAGTACAGATATGGGTTGTCTACTGGTACCAATTCAAGGCAAGCCTGTTTTGGGAACTAATTTTAGGAAGTCATGCAGTCTCTGAGGTCGTCAGGTCCCTTAGAATCTATAAAGCTGTAAAGATAGAAGTGTCCATCCAACCCAGGAAATCCACAGGGGGAGGGGAAGAGATCTACCCAGGTCTGAACATATTGCTGCAGATGTCACAACTCACATAACATTTGGAGAGTTTTACGCTAATGTAATCCATCTCTGCAAAAATGACACATCTGTTTCCACTTTCTCTTCCTTATATTATCTTTGTAACATCACTGTAGACTCCATCTGGAACTGAAATTCTCTTTAATTTTTTTAAAGAAGCGTTCCTGATAAAATCTGGCATTACAATGATTTGGAGGCAAGGATAAGTTTGGAAAATGGAACATTTTCTATTTCCTGCCCATGTAACTATGGTCCTTCCCTCTCCGAAGACACACACATGGTACAGATATATACAAATATGAATTCATTTATACTGCGTGTATACTGTGAAGAAAAAAACAAATAGACTAAAAGGATAGATCCTTCTTTGTAGTAATAATATGCATACTAATCCTAAAACCAAATTAAAATATGCATTTGGAGAATTAATGTAAATATTAATAAATGTGATTTCTAACTTTTTAGTATTAATAGTTGTTTTTCTGCTCCTTATTTTTATTACTTATGTTTTAAAATATCTCTTGGCTTTGTAGTGAATCCAGGCTGTTGGGTCTTGGTTTTGTTTTACTGCAGTGTAAAAGAATTTTGCCATTGACTCAGTAAGAACCAGCTCTACTTTTACTTTTGCTTTTCATCCTCTTTTGATTTCCTTTACAGTATGCATTAGACTAATGCAGGTAATACTGTTGATTCTGTTATGTAAAGGTCCTTTTTAAATGTTGGTACTTAACCATTTCAGTAGAAGTGTGAATTAGTTTTTTTTTTGGTGTATGTTTCAATGATTAATACTGAGGGGAACTATTAAACTATATACTTAAGCTGTTTTATTATGCATTTAATTGGAGAAAATATATTTAGAAATATAAAAATATTATTGGTTAATAATGAGTTATCATCATTGTGTCTTGCTGCACTAGCAAGAATAAATATGATTACTGGAAAACCTGTTTAGGCTCATATTATGTTTCCCCTAGAGATCTTGGGGCAAAGCCTTCTGGAAGCCTGGAGTGAAAATATTCTTTTAGTGTCTTTAGTTTAGCAATAACACTGACTTATTAATCTTGATTCAGTTGCTAGTCTAGGCTGGATATCTTTCCAGGAAAAAATGAGGATTTTTATTTTATTTTATTTTATTTTTTTTTTTTCCTCAGGGAAAAGGAGGAAAAGAAAAGCATTTTTTAAACATTATATTTTAAAGCAATAAATCTGTTAATTTCCCTTTAAAATCAGAGAAAGTTAATCTAGAAGGCTTTCTCAAATTTGCCAGTCTTTACTGGCTGGTTAGTCAGGCACTTCAGGCTTTTTGCTTGGCAGGAGAGGAAAGATTAGGTAATACGAATCATGTATCAAAAGTCTGAACAGAGTAAAAGAGGGCAACTTTTTTTTTTTTTTTTTTTTTTTTTTTTTTTTCACAAGGAGGAGTGAAGTCCTCTTTCTTGTCCAGGTTCATAGCTCAATTTAATGTAGATATTTTTATGGAAGAAGAGAAGGGAAGTACTTTGCAGTGTCACATGTGGTTATAATGGAACTATCTCTGGACTTCTGCTGCTTCTTTTGTTCCCTTGTGCTTCTGTTTCCTGTCTCAGGTTTGGGAAGGAAATGCGTTGCAGCTCCAACACAATGACTTAGTCCTTCACAGTGTGCATGAAAGGTCTGAGAACTTGTTAATGGCAATGGACTGGCAGTAGCCTTTTTTTCCTTATGAAAGCTGGCAGTGCAGAACTCATTCTTATGACTTAATTCATGCCTTTTCTCAGTAATTTATGTGTGTGATGACAATATTCAATAGGCTCTTAGTCTGGTAAACGCTATCTAGGATCTTGAAGCCATGGTCATTCTTCAACCTTTCTATCAAAGAAAGAGATTTCTAAAAGATTTTCTTGTGACTGAAAATCTTCTCTAAACTGCTTAACCAACAATAATGCCCTTAATCCATCCAGTCTGTCTAGGACTATAATATTGTTACAGAGGTTAAATTTTCTGACCTTTGAAATTGGTGCTTCTTGTCCTCATAATGAAATAAGTCTCTTTTTATTTATTTATTTATTTTTTTTCTTCCCCCTTTTTTTCTTTCCCTTCCTTTCTGCTAGATATCAACTTGTCTAATCTGGATAGCTATCTATCTGTCTAACCTAGATAGACTGATAAATAACTAAGAAAATAAAATCACAAGAGCATCTATTTTACCAGCTCTTGAAACATAATATATCAGTTCATGCTACAGTTTGTGGGGCTATTTAACCCCTAAAAAACCTGTTAGTTGGGGAATTCTAAGCATAGAAGATAAAGTCTTCATTAATTTATAAAGGAAATTATGAAGCAATCCTTTAAAGCATGGGAAGATTAATGTTGCCATTAGAGGACACTAGATCAGCTCTCTTGCTGCATTATGCAGCCTTGGCTGTCAGTGATACTAGTAAGTAGTTATAATGGGGCTGAAGATTTCTCAAGTGAACCAGGTGAAGTGGGTGTGTATGTGTGCGTGGAGCAGCAATCTCATATGTTAACATGTCCTCGGTAATTAAGAATGTTGTATCATTTATTGGTAAACTGCTAGGTGTGCACACTTTATTTTTTCTTTATTATTTTATTTTAGTTTGTTTTATTTAAAATTTTTAAGAGGGCCAGGCCCTTATACTGAGTCTCCAGTAAACAAACTGTCATCATATGCAAATTTTATTTTAGCAGAAATGGGGTTTGAGTTACAGAGGAAAAAACATAAGGTTGGAATTCAGAAATAATTCTAGTCTTACAAAGATTTTTAAAAGCTTAGTGGCAAAAGAATTTCATATCCAATGATTCACTTTTTTTTTTCTTTCTTTTTTTTTTCTTACCAATTAAATCTAGATTTAGATTGAAAACTCTGAAAGTTGTCGTCCCAAATGAAATAAACCGAGAGCACTGAGCTGTATTTCATTATTATATTTTTCACTATCATATTATTGAAAAGTTATTGCAAGCAAAAATGGCAATGTAATTTAGGTTTTGATTCACTTCACTTGATGCACCTTCCTATGACAGAGATGGATAATTAAAGTGTAGATAAATAGAAATGAACTGAGTATACCTACTTTGTGCTGTTCAAGCAAGAAAAAATTTACTCAATGTAAGTGGGAATCTGTTGTCTTTGATTGGGGTTCATGAACCTGAATTTTCTGTAAAGTTCCTTGTAATTTCCTTTGTTTAAATGAAAGAAATCTTTAAGGAATTTATCAAATTTGCTGGATGCCATTTTTAATGTGTAAAATTAAACAATCTGAAAATATTGATTTTAGGCATGGAGCAAAATTGACCCACGGAATGAGAACATGCTACTACTGTAGTGCAAAGGGTTGATACTGAACTGACTTGGGAATTATATTTAATTATGTTTGTCATATTTTTTTTGTACCATATAAATGGAACTGACAACTTTAAGTAAGATTTTCCCATTTGCAAAAATGAAAAAGGAATGGTCCACAAAGTTTGGGCATACTTTTGATTTATTTATACTTTCTTTATATATATATGTATATATATAAAAGTTTCAAATTGTAAATGCTTTCCAAGCAAAGTGCCAAAAAATGCGTACTTGTTTGAAATGTTTTGTCATATAAAACGCAATATTCCAAAAGCTTTTGGTTTCCTAGAAAGTGGATTCTTTGAAACAAATTCTGTCATTTGTCAAAAAAATTAATTCAATGTTAGTCTTAATTTGAACTGATATGAGCATGACAGGAGAGTTCAGCCACATGTGTCCATTTGCTCCTTCTAAAAACCTTTATGAAGTGTCCAATTGCAGCATGGTCATATCAGATTCAATATATCCACAGATCTTCTCTGATATAGTCAGTGAGAAACATTTTAAAAGTGGTGGTGTGTGGGAGCCTGCACTTGTGCTCATGCTTTGGAAGTTTTCTTTGAGGATTTGGGTTGCGATTTTGTTTGGTTTTATATAAGCCATTTAGTTTTAACGGAAGCTTTGATCATTGGTGGAAAAAAACGGCTTTCATTAATCACATTCAGAACACAGAGGATGACTTAACAGCTAAGTGTGTGCTTATGTTTGTACACATGCTTCCATCCCAGTGTGCAAATTGTCCCCCTCTATCCTCCCCCAACACTAAGTTCTGATGGAAAGATTGAAGCTGATAAGGCATGAAGAAGTCCCTTTCAATAGACATAAAACTCACAGAATCACAGTTTTTGTTACTTAATCTGACTTTGAAAATTTTCAGAAGTCTTTGGTTGTGGAAGTGGTCAAAAGAAAGAGCTGCAGCATTACAGAGAAAGTTTTCTTGTTTAACATCAATGAGAATGGTCAAGTGAGGATTGCTTTAGGAACATGCAGCTGTGGAGAGGCAGGGATTGATTACACAACTTTATAGACTTTGCAAAATGTGTTTTTACTGAAATAATAGTAGTAAATATAATAAATAAAAATAATAAATAATAAATAAACCTTAAAATAAAGCTTTTTACTAGAGTGAAATTCTTTTTGGTTGGAATGTGTTCTTCCCTTTTTCCTCCAAAGCATCTGGAGAACTAGTGACTAGGAAGCCTGACATTGGTACTGGGTAAATCTAAGTAGTGTATAAAGGGGAGTTAGTAGAAACACTGTTAGGTATGTATTGGAATTGACTACCAAGAAAGTCAAATATCCAGATATTGGCACAGGAAGTTAAAAAGAAAAGAATAAAAGAAAGACCTGCTCTTAGTCCCTGTTCTGTTCTGTTAATGAACCACAATAAAATCTCAGTTCCAGTAAAATCAGTGTATTTTTGTATTTTTATACTGGATTCAGTTGATCCTGATGCTCCCCACTCCCCCATATGATGCATAAAGAACTTAAATCTACATCTTTACATACATTCATTAATGAAACAATGACAGTAGCTAACCCCTAAGGTTTACGTTAGCTTATTTCATGCATGAAAAAAAACCCACATACAAATGAAATGGAAACAAACAAACAAACAAACCAAGCCTTAAGGAGCTTGCTAAATCAGAAATTACAGTAGTAGATGGATTTCTTATAATAAACTAGGTCCACATATTCTTAAGTATACAAACATCCCAAGTGTTTTAAAAGAAGTCATTGAATATCACTGTATGGTTGGAGACTGGAGTTTCAGCCATAATTCTAAATTTCCTTTCCCTGTCTGTATACAAGACATACAGGCTGGTTTTCATAACATTCCTGTTTAACTATATTTTGTTAATAGGGTGTTTAACTATGTTTTGTACAACATACAATCAAATATAACCAGATCAGAGTGTAAGAAGATCAGTCTCTATTTCTTATATGATGTGTTGACAGGATGGGCATAGTATCAGTTTTGCCTTTTTATTTATTTATTTATTTATTTTTTTCATGTTTCCTCCAGAAAGCACCGCTTTTCCTGCAGTTTTCTGAAGAAAAATGACTTGCATTTCCAAAGGTTTGGGTTTAGTACTCTTTGGCAGTGGATAGAAAACAGTATCACATATGATATTTTTATTCACAGTAGTCTTTCTGAACTCTTCAAAGTGTTTTCTTTGGAGCCTGCTGCTAATTCAGAGGAAGCCAGGCATCCAACTAAGAGCTGATTCAGTGTCTTTCGGCTGCCTTGTGCAACCAAATGTTCTTGGTTGCACTTGTACTACTATGATGCAATATGATAAGCTCTCAACAACAAATGGAACAGAAAGTATTAGTTTTCACCAGCTCTGAGCATAATATTCTTCTCTGCTGTTTTGTTTTTATTTTTTATTTTTTAATCCTTTGTTCATAAGTAACTTCAAAAAGGTTGTAAAGCTGATAGATAGGAGAGGCTTTCATTGGAGATGTATTATGTGCTTAAGCTATATACCCTCTTGCACAGGTGGTTTTGGTCATAGTGGAGAGCTTGTGTCATGCCATAGCTGCTCAGTTATTCTCAGCAATATCTTATCTGTGATCTCACACCTCCTGATCAGAAGGCACCCCTCTGATGTGACCCCAGGGTAAGTGATAGGATCAGTCCTTCCAAGGACCATTGCTGGTAATTCCTTTCCAAGGTCAGCATATCTCTTTTCTGTTAGTTATCAGGACTCTGATCTCACTACTCATTCACTAGTGAATCAGGAGAAAATCCACTGCCATAGAAGCATGTGCTTTATCATTTTAGATTATATCAGGAATTCACTTCTGAAAAGAGTCCCCTGTTATCCCCACTTTTTGCAGCTTGTTCGCTCCAAGAGCACACCACTATGTTGACCAAACTGGCTAGCTTTCAAACCATAAGATGAGATCTAGCCAGGCTTATAATGTGCTCACACAGATGTGAAAATGCAATAGAAAAGCTGTGTCTTCAGGAGTAAGTTTTCGTCTCTGAAGAGATGCTCCTATTTAATCCTAGAATCACTGCTTAATAATGTAAATACAGTCAGTATTTCGGGTTCTTATTGTGAACATATGTATACATTGATGTCTGCTGGTAACCAGTGACTAAGCAGCTTTGCAGGGTGATATACCTTTTAGCCACAGCTTTCCTCCAGATCTTGACCCCACTCTACCCACTGTTTAAGCATGGATGTTTCCCTCCTTGGCCCATTTCTCGTGACTCAGAGTGAAGGCTACAGCTTCCTTCCTGTGTGACAGCAGAGTGACCAGCTGCCACACCTCTCTGCTGATGGATTGAAGTGTTTTCAACCTGAAGTTGCGTTCCCTCCAGCTGCTACTGATGTATACAATTTTTACTAGGCAAGAATAAAGGGATTTAAGGGAAGAAAGAAGAAAAGTGAATTGTCAAAGGAAATCCTGCTATTGGTTTCCACTATTTCCTTCTATTGTTGAATGTCGCAGATGCTGAAGTAAATTTCTACTGAGATGGGAATCCCACATTAACTATTGTCATCCATGTTTGGTCATGACCAGCAGTTAAATCATTCTTCCTTCTCATTTGAACAGCCAGAGTGAACAGTGGTATTTCTGACATTTTTCTGAGTAAGCATGCATAATGCTTCCCACAGGTCATTGTCCTCTGAATTGGGCCAAAAGCATTGAAATAAAAATATTAAACCTTCCATAAACTTTCTGGCAGCTCCTATGGAATCACATAGAGGAGGATGCTTGCCAAAACAAGCAACTTATTTAAGTACCATCATTTTGATTCTTTTTCCTTCCCTAGCTATTTAGATTAATTTGAATGGAACATAATTTAATTCCTCTATGATACTGTTGATTTTGTCCCTGATGAGTTGTCTAGGAATTTTCTAAGAATCTCTTCCAACCCTGAAATGGTTCTGAAATTACTAACCCCTAAAGACATAAATTCTGAGAATGGGACAATCCTTGTTTTTTAAATTTACTGATTAAAAGAGGGTTTGAAATGCTCATTGTGAATTAGTTCTAGCACTGCTATGTCTGCAAAGGGACTTCACAGTCCTCCTGCATTGATGAGACATGACATTATCCTTGCAGGCTTGACTGTATTTTCTTTGCGTGAGCATGAACAGCCTTCACTGGGTCAGCGTATGTCCAGAATGTTTGCTCTGATCTGCAGCTCTGCTTGCAAGGCACAAAAATGATCCCAGAGAGAAATCACCCAAAGAAAGAATCCAACTAATGGGACTAGCAGTTAGTACTTGTTAATACACTGCAGATGCAATGGGTGGAAGAGTAGAAAGCCGATGACTCAGCTGGTGAAGTGATATAACAGGCAGTGTCTTTAGTAACTGTGTTACTTAAGAGAGGGAAAGAGTCTAAAAACTGTCTCAACATGACCCATAGAGATTTCCTTTAGAGGACAGACTTCTAGCTGTGGCAGATCTGTTGGTCTTCTCCACCCCACCACTCCCTGCCTTCTGCCGTAAGCGGCATGGGGACATGCAGGGGTCCCAGCTGTGAGAGGACATGCCGTGAGCGGCTCCAGGCTCCACCTATGCTGGTCTTAGCCCTGTGGTTGAAATTACTCAAGATGTTGGCATTGCTGGAAAAGCTGGCTTCAGAAGTTTCCAGTCTCCTCCTCTGCCCTGGTGGCTTTCACCCCTCATGCTAGTGTTTGCCATACCCTCAGGTTGCACTTCTGTGGCAAATTAAGCCAATCTGTGTCAGCATAGCCATGGTCTCATCTTAATACTTTGCTTTGGCTCCCCCACTGCCTCTCTTGTACTAGCTCTGAAACTCTACAGAAAGCCCTGATGGGTTTCTGCTAAGTGCTTTGAACCAGATCCAAGTCACTGGGAGCCATCAGTGCCAGCGTAAGAGGAATGGAGAATGTGAGAGAAAGGGAGGGAAGATTGTGGTAAAGCCAGTATAGATTGGTTTAATCTGTTGAGAAACCTCATCCTCATTGCACAAAAACAACAGCATGTGGGGCTGCTCAGTAAGCTTAATTACTGAAATTTTTCTATTAACAACAACAACAAAAAAAGGCAAAAATGCTCTTCTCATAAAGATTTGCATTGGTATGTCTGAGGGGACAGCAAACTGCAGCAGAGTTTCTGTGTGGTCACCATGGCTCTTAGTCTATCCCATAAATTTTCTCCAGAGCCAAACAGTGAAGACCACATGCAAATTCAGGAAAAAATAAAGTTATTTTTATTTTTATTTATTTATTTATATATATATATATATATATATATATATATATATATATATATATATATATATATATTACTGAAAGTGCTAGATTCTGATTTGGGTTGGAGGTACTTAATTGGAATAACCTATTTAAATAACTCATTTTATTATATTGAACATAAGTATAGATATTCTGCATCTCAAGTCTGTCAATGCAAGCTGCTGCGCCCTTCAGGAAAGATAATTAAGTCTCTTAAGTATGTTTGCCAGAAATATTGGGGTATAAATCATCACAACAGGGTGGTTCGAACAAATTAAAACCAGTCTGCTAGACTGACAACATGCTTACTTAACTAGAGATACAGTAATGAGCTCTTTGATGTCATTCTAATTGAAGCAGCTTCCCCAAATAATTTTCTTTTTCATTTGAATGCCTTCAGTTATGTTTTTGTTTCTCATTGAAATGAAATAGCATTTATTTTTATTTTTAGATGAAGCATCACCTGCCTTGAAACATTTTTATATAAAATATTTATAATTTTGACAGAATTCAGGCACATGATGTTTATTTATTCATGTGAAGGAAGGCAGAGCTTTCTTCCTCATTGAGCATACAGATAATTTGAATGGCTGAATAAATGTTTCCTTCATTTTTCTATCTAAACATGTCTGTATGAGCTTTATGCATTAAAAAGCTGTGTCAGTAGTTAAATGGATTTAACTACTTGCCAGGACAGGGAATGTAGTAGGGTCATGTGCTGCATCTTGTCCTCTTGCTGCTCATCAAAGAAGGATGTTAGGAGACAGCAACCAGCCTTCTGGGTGCTTCTTTATGGACTAAACTCCTGGTTGTTCAGGATCTGAACATCTCTCCTAGTCTCAATTGTTCTGCTCCATGAGTATCCACACCACATGATTTGGGTTTAATTTCCATAATACTCCAGAGAATCTCTGGGGCATAAAACTACTACAGTCCCTGACCTTTAGCTATGCATTCTTGGTTGGTTTGCATGTCATTATTTCTTTAGTACAGCAATGCCTTTGTGTTCCTGTATGTAGACTTTAAAGGAGAGTTGCCTTTCTTTCATGGGACAGTATCATCATAAATACTCTACTTCCAATGGAGCTGACAGCAGTGTTTTAGAGGTGTGGACATGAAATTGTTTCATGCCTTGCACCTTTTTCTTTAGGGAAAAAAAAAAAAAAAAAAAAAAGCAAGATACTCAGAATAGATCACTCAAGACATTAGTAATATCTTCAAACGAATGAGTGCTAAAGTGAACAGAAGAGTAATGTGACTGGTTTCCACACTCTGTGAGGATACTTTCAGAGTTCTGAAAAAATGGGTTTCATCACAGGACAGAGCTATGTCCCAGATCTGCTCAGATGACTTCAAAGAAACCAAGAAAATGCAAAAGTCAGCCTTGTGGCACATTAAGTTGTAGCTGATGCCTTCTACTGAGATTTATGACTATATCTGGGAAAAAAAGAAGTCTTTCTGTTCTCTGTCCTAAATGAAGCAACAGCCGCCCTTATAGACAAGCTCCTAAAAAGGCTGTGGGTGCTGGCTCAACAGTTATACTTTCTTGGGTAGGGAAAAACAGAAAAAAGAAACCCTTAGTGGAGGTGAGGGAGAACATGAATATTTTGGTGTTTTGTGTTACATAGTTCTGTTTCTTGTCAAATCCTCCTCATTTCTGTACTATTCATAGACTACTTTACAGGAAAACAAACTGTAATGGTTAGCATCTGAGGAATCCATAGGCAAAAAAGACTTTAAAAGTTCCCTTGGCCAACCCCAAAATGCACAACTTATTACACTAATTTGAATTAATGAACTTTGTCAACAAGATTCAGAATTGCAACAGCTTAACTGACTTAAATAACAGAGGATTGTTTTCAGAGATTCTGAACTTCTGCTGTTCCCAGTGAATTCAGCAAGAAAATAGAGCACTAGAGAAAGATTTTTCCTGTACCCCTCAGCAGTTAATACTTGGGAGCATAAAAATCCCCATAGATGAACTCACAGTATGTGCTTTAATCTTTTAAAATGTTGGATAGAACTCACACTAAATTAGCTAAACTACCAAAGCTTCAGGACAATATCTTAGCAGGCAGCTGGGTAGATCTAAAACCTAGAAATTTATCTTGCTTGTATCAGGGGTCTGTAGCTGTCAACAGCTACAGATAGATACATATAGATAACTTGTCAGATGAGAAAGAGGGACCTTTCCAGAGAACAGTGCTATGGAAAGGCAGTGCCCAGCCAGAAGTGGATAACCATCGGTTTATCTTACCTTCCTTCATTATTGCAATATTAAACAGGATCATCATTATCTCTTTAATGTGTATTTTCTGTGGCCAAGTATAACATGTCTAGTTATAGACATGTTATAGTTATATAACATGTATATATATATATAGTTATAGACACCTAATGCAGAGGTGCCAGTTCCTACAGTAGTCCTTAAATGCATATACTTCCTGAGAAGTATCCTTATCCTGTTTGACATTAAATTTTCACTCCTAGTATTTGCAATATTAGAGTTATGAGTTATTAAGAATGTAGATAATATATTTTTCAAAGTTTCTGCTGCCTTGGAACATAAAGTAGTAATAAGAAATTCATTTCTATTGAAATTTATCTTAATGCACAATAACATATACTTCCTTTTATACAGCTGTATTCTGCTTTTAAATCATACTTGCTCACAGTCCTAGAGATTTATTTGGGGGTTTACTTATTATTATTATTATTATTATTATTATTATTATTATTATTATTATTATTATTATTATTATTATTATTATTATTATTATTATTATTATCAATGAGCATGCCCACTATGGCTCAGAGTATTGATTGCAATGAAAAAAGGTACCTCAAGACTCAAACAACAGATTTTTAGATGAAGAGGAGCAATAGATTAAAAGCAACTATGACAAGTTGGTAGCACTCAGTCTCACAATGCAGAGCAAAAGCAGTACCAGCCACAGCTGTGTGAGCATTTCCAGATTGTTTTTAAGGTGCTTGAGAGTAGACAGAGAACACTGTAGCCACTGAAGTTCAACAGGATAGGAAGATGTGTGAACCCAAATTCCTTACATCACTTGTGAACTCAGAGATTAACACACAGAAAGACACTGTTGAAAAGCTCAGTAAAAGGAAATTTGCAGCAGTACTCTTCGAGACTTTGTTGTGTATCAATATATACTGTTGTGTATCCATGTACAAGAACATGCCCTATTATATGGGTCAATATTTGGAAATAATCTTCAAATATACCACTCTTTATGATTCTTAAATATTGTAAAATCAAGCTGACCATATTTTCTGTCTGCAGTTATAATCCAGCCAGGTTTGAAGGGAAGAAGCAGTGTGTTTCCTGTGGTGTTTTTGGCCCTGAGGACTCTGCTCCATCTTTGGCTGATGCTGACCAAACGCCACTGCTAATTGTGATGTATTAACTTCCATAAAGGGGTCAAAATCTGTTCTCTAAAAACTAGCAGATAAATCTCCTGGACTAAACTATTCGTTTTTTTTATTGACCTTGAGCTGGAGTTGTATTTTCTAAAAAGCCCTTGCCAGAGAATGTATATATCAAAATGTACGCATATATATTTCACATTCTGAGTTTTGCTCTCTGGAGTGCAGCATATGTTTTCCTCCAGAGGAGGAGTAGGATAGTTTCTGATGTTTAGATGTTTAGAAGATTAGCTGCCAAACTCTGTTTTCAGTTAAGCCACTAATAAAGGAATTCTTTCTAGATTTTCCAGTGAAGTGTTTTGGAGTGAGTAGCCAGAAGGCACTGTAACTAAAAATTAAAAAATATATAATAGAAAAAAACATATTAAAAAAAATAATCATCTATTCTTTTTTGTTGAGGTTGCAAAAACCAACAGGTCCTTGAGATACTCAGTTGCAGCAATACCACTGTATCCCAAAACTCCGTGTATCCTATGGTTCCTATGGTTGGCACTAGTAGCAAATGTAAAACGACTGGTTTTTGATAAGTGATTTTTTGCCAGAAAAAAATAAAGCAGAGCTTGTTAATATTACTAAGTATCTACTGCCAAAGACAATATAAAGCAACACCTAACATTCAGTGAATTATTCTTGATATCAAAAAAGCTCATGTTAACATTAACACATGACTGTGTAAAATATCAAAGCAGCAGTGATAATCCACCAATTAAAAAAAATACTTATTACTAAAAAAATAGGTATGTGATTTTTTTGAATGCCCTTCATATCTGGGAAGAAAAAAGCATTAAGATATGTTGAGAAGTTTTATTTTTAACCAAAATTTTAATTACTTTGGTGCCTGAGTCATGAATATAATGTCTATCTTTTCTGCATGGGACTTTTTACATTTTATTGGACAATTTTCTACTTTTTTACATATGGTCTGTTACTGTATCCTTTGTTTCAGGGAGTGGTATCTAGCCATATAAATAGCTAGGATTAACTGCATGCCTAAACTCTGAAGTGGAACTACTTGCATAAGGAACTACTACTCAGTGGGAATAAAACAGAATTGGGTGTAGAATTATTTGTTTATTACTCATCAGGCAGAATTACTTGACCACCCAAATGAAGTCCCTGAGGCAGTATGGGAGAGCCAGCAGTAAAAAAAAAAAAAACAAAAAAAAACAAAAAAAAACCCAACAGATCATGCTCTTACAAGTGGTCTTTACAGTGGATTTTTTTTCTTTAGTTTCAATCTGGACTTTTTTTTTTTTTTTTTTTTTTTTTTTTACAGTTATTAATGACAGGGTTAAGAGAGCATTTGAACTTAATTAATGATGTAAGATAATACATATAATTACAATATGAAGAGAAACTAAAATATCTTGGTACATAAAAGTGGCTGTATTTATTACCACAGCAATTAACCCCCATATAAAAGGACTTCTCAAACCAAATTCTTCAAGTTAGTGACAAATTTGGATGGCTTTCTTAAACTATAAGAACCTCACTGGCGCCATCCGACTTCCTCTGAAGTCAATGGAAATTTTGGAAGTAAACAATGAGATAGTTTGGAAAACAAAATGAAAAAGTCACCATTAGTGAGTCATGAAATCTGGAAACAAACTCCAAGGGAGTCTCCACATTGTTCAGCCTCCTTGTAAGCACACAAACTAGAAATAAACCAGAAATTTTATACTTCTTTCTTTTCTAGGAGAATACTGAGATGTCCTTGGTTCAATATCAAGTCCATGTTGTACCCAGAAGGTCTGATTCTGCTTTCCAGCTTTTTAAAGCCTGATGTATCTCACCAATGTCATAGATTTGAGTATTCAAAGCCAAAGAAAGAGACAGAGGTCTCGTAAGACTTATTCCTGATCATCTAAATTGTCTCTCTTTGTATCAAAAGGGCTAGGGTTTTTACAGAGCTTTTTATAAAGCTACAGTTTTTATACTGTAAATGTTTTCCTAAGGAGTTTTTTGGTAACTTGAACAAAGAAAAGCTATGACAGATAAAATTTTGAGAGCATTCCTTGGAGTGAGCATACACACAGAAGCTACGATTACAGCAATTAATGACAATGTAATCTCTCTGAATTAGAGACTCTTTGAAAGGTATAATGAGATAACATTTTCACACACAAGATCCCTTGTTACTCAAAGGGTGAAAAATGTTCACATCAGGATAGGAGACAGGAGTAAACACGACTGGCATGGATTTAAACCCACTGTGAAAGCACTATGGGAAAGGCCACTCCAATAAGTGCATAATTGTGCAAATAAGGATTTCATCCACTAGTCTGCCATGGTTTCTCAGAATACAACGACTGTTCAGTTGGAATGGAAAGTGCATAATATTGGAGTCCTGCATACTGGCTGTCAAAGCTCTCTCTTCAGACAAAGCCTTATTGTTTATTTTAATGTTTCATAAGTCATGTTGAGGGAGCAACAAACCTCTTTTCCCCACCAAAACCAGATCCTGTTCAGAGCAAAATTTAGAAGGCACGTCCCTGTTAATTTAAACTACAGAATAGCCTCTCTGTGGTCTGTGCTAAAAATCCATTTGAAGGCAATGTCCTTCCCCTAAGTTTAAATGGACCATGGTGTTTTATGTCAAAATAAAAGCATAGACTGACCCTGACCCTCTGTCTGGCCAACTCATTTTATGTCTTCAAGTAGAGGCAGATGCAGAAAGAAAGGACTTTTCATTCTCCTTTTTACTCCCTTCCCACTTTTTTTTTTTCTTTTGCTCAGTATATTTTTTCTTTTTTTTCAGTATAGGTGAGAACAACCTCACACAGAGCTATTCAGGGCTTTAGTACATTTCACCTAGCTATGTCTTCTCCGAAAAATGCTGAAGTGAGAAATATCCTTCGTACTGTGGAAGTACAGCAAACACGAGCATTGTATGCCTCTTGCACTTGAGCTGCAAAGTGGATAGCAGAGATATTGTGTTCCTTTTTATTTGTTTGGGATTTCATTCCTGTGCACTGCCAGAAATGGTGAGAGAAGCTGCAGTATAGTGGTTTTAACTTGCACATTTTCTAAGTTTTATTCTCTTGAATATGATTTTGAAACCTTTAGTTTCAAGTAGAGATGTTATTTAATAAATAAGTTTTCTGTAATTACTTAGCAATGAGTCTTAGGACTATCTGTGTCATTTTGATTGCTGGAAATCCAGATTGCTGGAAGACCAGAAATCTATTAAATCATGACCCACTGACTTGTTTGCTACTTACCAAGAGAACTATAATCACCACTCCTGTCCATGGGTTAAACAGGTCACTTCCTGGTGAAGAAGTGGGACATACATGTATAAGACCTCAGGGCAAATTATATTAGAATTTCAAATGTTACAAATATTTGCATGGTGATTAAAATAATGTATTTTTCCTGAGAAAAACTAGTTTGATCCTTGCTTTCACTGTTTTCCAGAGTTTTCTGTTCCAAAACAACTGTGGGTAGCTGGGGCTATATTATATTATTCTGTCATTTCCTTGAGATGTCATTCCTCAAGACAATACACTTTTCATTTTTTTTTTTTTTTTGGGGGGGGGGAGAAGGGAAAAAGAGGAAAAATAAAAATGAAATATCTCAGTGGCCCATACCATACGTTTTAGGCTGAAGTCTTAAATAAAAATATGAAGAACTGAACATATAACAATGAAGTGTGTCTTGGCTAAACGAGCAAAACAAATGGTTCTGACCTTTCTTCTAAAAAAGAATATTTTGTGTGTAAATATAAACTTGGGTTTCTCTTCTGAAAAACCTTAAACCTTAAACCTCAATGCAAGCACATTCCAAAATAACCCCTGGAGTGGACAGTCCAATGTAAACAATAATGGCCCACAAAAATCATTTTTGGACCATTGATGAGCTTTCCACTTTTCTTCAAACTGACATCCAAGGAGAACTTCTAAGTGTGGAAGTACATGCAGCATATCAATAAAGCAGGGATGATGTCAAATATCCTATCAAACTGAGAATGTAATAATGTAGGCTGCCTGGATTCACTGAAGGGGCTGTATGGAAAATGACCATCGTTGAAAGATTGACACCTCAGAACAGCTTCTTGTCCACAGTACTTTGTGTCCTTCCAGTGCCAGAAATGTGCTAGGGACTGCTTGGTAGTGTGGGAAAACAACATGCTGTGCTCCCTGGTGAAATGTCACAAGGCAAAATTGAAGATTACCTACAGCTTTTATTTATTTGTTTATTTATTTATTTATTTATTATTTCTCATATCTCAAAATTAAGGTCACTGTCTGCTGCTTGTTTTTATACCAAGGATTGTATGCTTTTTTGATTTAAAATCAAAATTAAAATCAATTAAAAGTTTTCACTAAAATCTTTTGGATGTGCCTTGCAGAATGCTGTTCATCTCACCAATTTTACTTTGAGGCCTGATCACCTGAACATTAAACCATCAGTGCTTTGCTGAGCACTGGGTTTTGTTTTGCTGCCTTTTCTTTTTCATCTTCTTTCAGTAATATTCCAGGACAGAGGTAAGCATGTATGCATATGAACAAGTATCTGGGTAAACTGTGTGTGGGAGGGATATGGCCTCTGTGTCTCCATAGCAAAACGGTGCTTTTGGTATTAGTAGATTTGGAAACAAATAAATTTCTTTCCCACCGAGTGCCCTTCCTGCCTGGCAAACCATGACTGAACAACACTCCCCCTCACTGCCTTCGTGTGGAGGGGGCTGAGGGAGCATACCTGAAGAGATTTTGCCTTTGCTTTGTGCTTTTGAAAAAAAACTTGAGGTCTTTGCATTTGCTTGGAGATCCAGACACTACTGATACAATTCCTTCTTCCACATCATTCCCGTTTTTCTCCTGACCTTTGCCTGGCCAGAGGAAGGAGAGAAAGGGAGGGAAGAGACACTTACATGCCCAGAAAATATTTAATAAATCACCACAGCTTTGTTTTCTACATTCTGTCCACACACACATCCACAAAAATACAATCTCCTTTGCACGTAGCACTACAGGAATCTCCGAAATTTACATAGTATACAGATAAATGCAGGGGCCTCTTTAAAGGAAATTTCAGGTGCTATAAATGGATTGTTTCACAATCTTTCAAAATCTTCCCCTGGAAAAAAAATAATCTTACACAACATTTTTTTTTTTTTTTTTTTTAATTTTTATTTTTAATTTAGGCATACTTGAAGAACAAAAGAAGTTTCCTGCAACTGCTCTGTTTGGCTTTCCTCTACTCATTTTCATAACAATACTGGGACCACAGGGTTGCATGGGGTATGTACTCATTATATCGTCTTCCTTGCACAGAAGGATGCTTAAGCCTGATAGCTGAGACACTGGTTTGTACAGGTGGGTAGGAAGACAAATTCTCTTTAAGTAAACTCTTCAGAAAGTTCAGGTTGAACATCCAGAGCTTGAACTTGAAGATGGTGACAGGATTTCCCCTTTTTCTATACAGTTTCCAGAAGGACAAGATATAATTCTTTCATCAAAAAGCAAAAATATGGAACTAAATTGTCATATCAGCTTCAGATTGTCTAGGCCAATTTAATCTGTAGGGAGCATATTCTTCACTGATGAAGAAGAAAACAGGCAAGGAAGAAGAGGAGCTGAAGTGGGAATTTACAGGAAGAATGAAAGTGATGGATTTGCTCCTCTGTGGTTTCAGGGCTGTTTTTGTTAGTGGCAAGGGAACTTTTGCATGAAGGAAAAATGACCAGGGATGCAGATATTCTTAAACAACAAGATACGTGTATGGACTAGAGTGTACTAACAACCCCGTATTTTGGTGCAGGAAGAACCAGGAACTAGCCCATTTCTTTTGTTACTATACTGAAATCTGCTGAAGTTAAGGTACATCTAGGTGCATTCTCAATAGTTATATCTGTTGTATAGTTAACAACAGAACACATCAAATTAGAGCTTCTGAAGAAGTTACTGTTCTCAGTCCTCAGTAGGACTGGACTGTGCCCCTCTCCCGGTGTATATTTTACTTTAACTGGAGTAGAGGATTCAAAATGTTATGACTGGTGTCTTCCCAAACCCTGCGTTACCCACAGAGAGAAGCATATATAGAAGGTGCTATTGAAATTAGTCTTAAAAAAAAAAAAGGCATTAGTGCATTCAACAAGCAACAAGAAAATAACCAAGTAAAGCTAGAGGTAATGGTCTCACTAATAAAAAAACCCTTTTATTCCTAGGTCTGTCAAGTTTTCTGAAAACTCTTTTAGGGATGGACAGAACTGATCTGTAGCTGGCTGGATTCGAGGGAGATGTTTGTTCTGTATATCTGCAAACATCTTGCAGCCAAGAAAGATTTGATTATTTGAAAGAGAAAAAGGAAAAAATAATTTTAAGGAACCTCCTAAAATAAATTTTCTTCCTACAAAAGCTCTCTTCTGACTCCTTACTGTGAACACAGTATGGAAACATCTACCTACAACTGCCCTGCGTATAGCTTGTGTTAGCATAACTCACCCACACCCAAAGGCATACAAAACTATTTCCAAGGCTTTTGCCTTGTGCTGGCATTGTGCCATCCAGGAGTAACAGCCAAAAGGAAAAATTCCTTTCTGTGACATTCATTGACATAAGCCAGAAACAAGTTAGAAAGATATGCTTTTCCTTCTTTCGTTCTTGTGAAGTTAGAGGCAGTGCCAATTTAAACTGTGACTGAGGCTCTGCAATGATGCAAGTCTATCTTACTGCTTCAAATTAAGTGATGCAACCTGAATTTACATTAATTAACTTTCAAGGATTCAACCAATTTAAAGCTTTTGGAAAACGACAATTATTTGAAAAAAAAATCCTACAGGTTTATTTTCTTCATTTACATTTGTTTGTTATCTCCATCTCATTCAAAACAGACAGGACTGGTTTGCTTCTCTCTTCTCTGGAAATTTGCGTTAGGAACCATTGTTAGAATCAGAATCCTGATCTAAGAGTATGATGAAAAATGCTGCATTCCAAGTTGGAAATTGGAGAGGAAAATGTTCATATATGTGTAAGAATTGTACTCAAACAGCTATGTTAATCTTTTAAGGGACTGCAACCATGTTGCTAAGATGGTTAGCTATGTGTATCAGAACAGTAAGTTCTCTTACTGCAGATACATAAACATAATAATAAATAACAATAAACACCACTACGTTCATTTTCTGAGGGAAGCACTAGGAGGTCAAAACTTGAAATTCCTATCTATTGATCTAAATTTAGCTTTCAGAAGTCCTTGTATCTTATACACTTCCTTCTCCTTCTCTAGATTTAATTTTCCTGCCAATAATAATACAAAAAAAAAAAAAAATGTAGAAAAGTAGAAAAATCTGAGACAGTTGATGATTACAGAACATAAACTTAGAGTGTTTATGCAGCAAGGAGAGTTATCAAAGAAGGCCTCAAATTATTGAGTTCAACACACACATTGATTGGATGCTAGATGAATATGAGACTTCGTAGAACACAGTGCATTAAGAAGCAGTACAAGTCATTTTGTACTTTAATATACAAAACTTCCTCATTATTTGACATATGAAGCCTAACAAGATAGCAGAACATCTCTACAGAAAGATCAGCATGGCTTACAGAGAACATTTATTTTTGAATCAGTTTTTAACACTAAAAGAATTTAATACATTCTTTCCAAATACGAGGTAGAGAAGCTTATCAAAACCATGGAAGGATAAATTTTCTCACCTATTTAACAAGTTTAAATTTCAGATTACTGAAAGACATGGAGAAATGTTTCTGTGATAGGCACGAATGCTAGTTTTTAATGCTAGTTTTTCCACAAACAATAATTTTATATCCAACTAAGATTTTTTTTCTTCTTTCAAAACAGAATGACTTACAAATTGTAATGCTCATTTCTTTAAAAGTGAATGATATATACTTTCATTTCAACTACTGAGGTAGCTCGTGCTGCCATCTCTTATGGTTTAGTTTCTTTGATAATGTTGATGCTGCATTTTGGCAAGACCTAATTTATAAAAGTATCCGAACATCAAAAAAGGTAACGAAGACCCAATGATTAATGTACTAACTGAGGATGTGGCTTCTCTTTCTTGAAGTAGAAATAGTGACTACAGTATCACCGTATATTCCTGTAAATACTCTGTCAGCTTGTTACAAACAACACAACTTTCTTCTTTTAACACTAAAATTGGCCTAGAAGCCATGCAAGAACAGAAGCCACCAGAGAATATGATGCTATGGTCTGAATAATAAGTTTAGTCTGGAGCCATTGCAGAAGGCAGAGAAATGGTTGAATGCAGTCTTATTCCCCGTTTTTTCTCTGGGTTGCTCTTCTGGAACAAACATGCCAGGCAAAGTACAAAGAAAACTAACCACTGTGCTAATACCATTTTAGGATCTGCTTTAGATCCTAAGAGTAACAACCAAGTTACCCTGTAGGTTCTGGCGAGAAGGGAGAGCGGAAGGGTTTCAGAGAGGACTGAACTACAGTGTGTCTTGAAGTCTGTCCTAGCTATACCTTCCTGTGGTCTCTTATAATAGAAATAATCCAGAAGCAGTATGAGAGATGGAAATAGACAATGCTTGTCAAATTCATGGAAATGCTAATTACTCTCCCGTGAGGAAATTAAAGCTGAGGTTAACTGGTACAGAGCATAAAACAGAATGTTAATTTTTGGAGGTAAAGATCACCCCACAGTTCCATCTCTTGCAGATGAAATACTGATGAGGATGTAGTCGATCTCCAGTCTGGCTTTTCAGGTGCTTCAGCAGCTAACTGGATTTTAGTGTGTTTGATGATAGACTCCCCACATCAGAAGAATGGCAAAACACTTAAACAGGGTGCCAAATTGATGAGAGAGTCATTATTTTCACACAATTGGCCTAGAACGAACCATTTTTGCAGTAATTTGCTATTTACTTCTGCTTTTCCTAGTTTATGCCTCAGTTAAATCTATCCCATGATTGAGTTTAGTGATTTATATGAGTGGATGGGTATCCTGTTCCCACAGAATAGGTACCTAATCTTTCAGATATTTTTTTCTCATTACAGAATTAATGAAAGGATTACTGAATATAATACTTTTCTCAATAGTTTCATAATTGTGTCTCATTGTTTGCTTAATTTTCCTTTAAATAAAAGTCTGTAGTTCTGTAGGATATGAATGCCAAGTATATTCCAAGCGTCAAAGAAGAGATCTCAGAAAAGCAAATTTAAATAACATTAATGTCAAGAAAAGTACTTCTGATTGCTATATTCTTTATCTGTCATGACCAGAGAGATGAAAATCTATGATAGCAATGTTGCCTATAAAGTTGTTGCTTTTGTTTTGTTGTGTTTTGTTTTTAATAGGCTCTGTACAAATTTTCCTCACAGAATGACTAACAGAAATACCTTTTCTGTTACATGTGCACCTTTTGTAGTTAATTCATTAGGTCAACTCTAACCACTATTAGGTGTCAAGTTATTTCTCTTAGCGATAAGGAGCAATTGACCTTAAATCATTGAAGCCAGGTAGATGAACCTATTCCACAAGGTCTCTTGGCTCCACCCTTATTAAGTGAAATCTGTCAGCTGTGGATCATATGACCTTTGCTATATAGGAATCATGAGGAGGCATGGGGAGGAATTGTCTCTTTAGGGGAGTTTGGGGCTCAGGTTACCTAGGGTGCTTTTCTATTGTCATGGTGAAATAGACTCAGTGTTCCTCAGTAGGCTGTTTTTTCTCTGTGTTTTCCACCATTTCTGTGAAAGAGTTTTAGAGGCTCTATGAGCTAATTCTGTTGGTGGTGTCTTCTCAGTACAGTAAAACCCTGGTGGTACTACTTCACTGGGAAGCAGTTTTGAAGTGACTCAAGTTGAGAAGCTGGCAGGTAAGTGTTCCTGGGTTCTGCAGTTGTTTAATGTTGAGGAGTTAGAGTACTGCCTTCCCCTTGTCTGTTTTCAGTGAAGTTACTTATATTAATTCTAAGCTCCCTTCCCACCTCTTAAAAATTAAAAAAAATAAAAATAAAAAAATATCCGTAAGCACTTCAATTGGAGTTTTTGGTAAGCTGTACTTTGAAGATTGTTCTTAAGTATTTGTTAAGATTGAATAATAGGCTGTGTGAAAAATGTGTCTTAATGTGAATTCAAATTTTGCCTTGTGGTAAGTAGAGACAGATTTGGATAGATACGGGTGGCATTATCATTACTTTTGCTAAGTGGAAACTGTGAGAACATGCTGTGCATTAAAAGAAATGCTGTTTTCACAATATACAAGTCAAAAGCACTTATATTACTAGAAGTTAGAGTTTCAAGATCACTTTAAAGAAAAAATTATTGTTGGACAGATTCCCCTGATACCTCCATATATTGGCTCCGTTAAGAAAAAGCCTGAGAGGTGTAATAAGAGTTTCTGAGATGGGGTCAGGGGAATCTATTTTTTTCCAGCTTGTTCACTCTTCCTTTCTTCTCCAGGTAAGTTATGGTAGCTTTCCAAACCTTCACATATCTTGGGATGTTCAGACCAGCAAGGTCTTATTGTTATGTCTCCTGAATGCACTTCAGGTTTTGTCTAAGTTTAAATTGATTCTTAAGGGTGTCATCCAGAGATCTGTCCTGAGTCAGACTAGTTATGAGTGGCAGGTGGTGTGGGAGGACATGGGTAAGCATCTAGAGCAGTGGACACCTCCAGTGCTTTGGAAATTCACCCCTGAACAACTGAGAAATCTGAAAAAAATAGCAGAGTGCTTGAAAAAGGTGTCTCATTGGTTTCATTGCTCTGGCAGTACCTGACATACATGAGTCACTGCAATGTGCTGGGGCTTGGCCTATGCTTACTGAGCTGCACTCAGTGCCAACATAACCCCGGGAACAGACCCTGCAGCCACTTCAACCCCTGAGACTGGCCCAGTGGCCCCTCCAAGCCCTAAAATGAGCCCCAAGGCTGAGCCAGGGAAACGAACTCTACCAGTGTCAATTGCACCTGTAACCAAGGCAGAAAAATTGTTTTAAAAGTGGAGAAACTCCTTCTAAGACTAAGTATGGAGAAGACAAGGCCAGGCCAGAGAAACAGGAGGATGAATATCTTGTAAAAACAGGAGTAACTACCTGAAACCTACACCATAGTGATCTACAATATGTGTGGAAAGATTTTGGTGGTTTTCTATGTGAGCACCTTGTCACCTGGCTGCTCTGGTGTTGGACACGTGCCAATAGTCTAGAATTAGAGGGCAAGGAAGCCAGGTGGCTGGGGTCCCTTGCTAGAGATGCAGGCATTGGCAAAGCAATTGGAAATGGAGCACCAGGCTACAGCCTCTGGAGGCATCTCCTCTCAGCTGTGAAGGAAAGGTATCCCTTCAAGGAAGAACTTGTATGTCTACCAGGCAAGTGGACCACTATGGAGAAGGAAATCCAGTACCTGAGGGAATTAGTTATATGGGAGGTGTTTTATAGGGACCTAGACAATGAACAAATTTCTACCACATGGGTCATGTACACTTGACTTCATCTGGATTTGTGGATATTTTTATGGAGTGCACCATCATATGCCAACTCATTGGCAGTAATGACCCGGAAAGACCATGAGGAACCCAGTGTGGATGAATTGGCTAAACAACTCTGACAGTACAAAAAGTCTCTGTCTGGATCTGTCCCAGATATTTATTATTTGTAAACATTTTGAAGAAAATTCCTTGTATTTGGGAAGACTTGTAAAAAAAAAAAAAAAAAAATAATAATAATGCAGTGACAAATGAATATTTACTGATAAGTTTACTGAAAGAAATACATTCAACATAGCTTAAGCCTAAGAGACTTTCAGGCCATGTATGTGACAATGCAATCTGGGCATACCAAAAACTGATGAGCTGACAGAGTCCTGTATGTGTCTGAAACAAACAGCATAGAAAGCCTTCATGCCACCCTTCTCTTTTCCATTTACTGCTTTGTTCCTGATGACTGATAGTTATGACACCATTGCTTTGCCCTGCCAGGTAGCAGTCATTCCTCCTCCATACTGGTGACCATACTCATTCAAATGAAGCTCTCTGTGCTCCAGTGTAATAAATGATGACAGCTTTTCAAAAGGAATGAGGGCCTAGAGGATGGGATTGTCTATAGCATCTGACTGTTAAGCCTTTTGGCTTATTTTCAATAAGCCTTTTGGCTTATTACTCAGGATATTTTTCTCCCACCTACATATCTATCAGAGGGCTGAGTCATTCACATATGCATTTCCATATATTTTAGGTAAACAGTCTTATTAAGTTCAGTATGACAAGGCAGATATAAGTTTTCAAACTGCTTTCAAGTGTGGGATTGAAGACCTTAATTATTTGAATATGCTTTGTGACATCTATCTGTATAGCTTGTACTAGGATAAGGCTCCTGCACTGTCTGGGGCTTCCAGCTGTTACTGCAACTATCACCAGAGGGCAGACAGCATGGATGTCTCCTGCTGTGTCATAATTAAAGAGTTAAAACTCACTGTTTTACCAGCTCAGAGCTCACTTGAAACCTCATATTTGTGGGAAATGAAAATGGCTAATTATGCATCTGTCAAGGACTTATGTTCGTAACAAATGTTTTTCTTCTCAGTATATCTGTCATGAAACGTGTGGGTGTGAGCCAAGAAGGAGCCAAGTACTTTCTTCAAGGTCTGAAGCATCTCTGTGAAATGTTGAGGATAATAGTGTTGCCAGGTCTCAAAGATAATGCAAACTTAACTCATGACAGTTGGTGTCTTCCTTCAAAGTCCATCAGAAAGCATACTGGCATTCATGTAGCAGAGGACTAAGCTGCAAGTTTGTCATTTCTCTCTAGAACAGGGAGCTTTGCCCTGGTTGACACTATGTTAGGCACACATAGCATATAATTTATCTCAGTGACAGTGTTTCTGCACATCAGTTTGAAATCAGAAGTTGCTACAGTTTGGTCTCTTGTATAGAACTGTGAGAAGGGAGCTGAAAAGCATTGCAAATATTTACTATAGGCTTTATCAGTGATTAAACTTTATATTAGACCCACTTTTCTGAACAGCATCAGATTACAGAGGGCCTAAATGTCCATTCTCCCACTGCAAGAGATATCAGTGATACAGTGTGGGTATTCCAGCACCATTTATTTTATGTGTTTACAGGATAGGACTTAGAGGTCAAGAAAGCAGATGGAGGGAATCCTGTTTTTCTCAGAAATGTCATCCTGCTTTGCAATGTCTGCCTCACAGGGGGTCTTTATCTCTCAGGTGTTAAATTCCTATTACAGGCATGAAAGCAGAAAACAAACTCCCCTGCATGCAATGGCTTTCCTAAAAGTCTGGCATCCCAAACTACAAACAAGGAAGCATTTCTTCAAGGGCTGAAATCATATCCACATGTCATAAGAAGAAAACTTTCTGTAATCTTGTGCCCCATTTAATAATGGGGAAATGTTATGGGGAAAGTGTATGGCTTCTTGAGTGAAGTGAAATTTATTTCCCTAATTTTTGAAAATACATCAGCAAATCTCTGTTATGATGGCTGATAAGGATGAGGAAGAGAGCAAAATCTGGAGGAAATAAGTTTTCTATGACAATTTGGTTATCTGAGACCAAAAGCATGGTCATTTGACAAAGCTGTGGCCACATTAGCCAAAAACACAGTGTAGCTGTAAAGAAAAACTTGTTGCACTCCCTGTTTTGAGCTACAATGAGCAAACCTGTGCTAAGTACTCTCCCAAAAACTTCTGGGGTGGGAAGAGGTGCTCTGTTGCCCTCTCCTCCTCACTGTATGGGTACAATGAAATGCCTATGTCTAAATCTTTGCACCTCATATGCAGAGGTGGACACTAAATCCATGAAATTTTGCTCCAAGGAGTCGTGTTACAGAAGATGCAGTGTAACTATTTGCTACATTCAGAGCTTTTAAACTAAGAATATATAGGGTAGCAGAGGTTTTGCTCTTGCCAAAAGTAATCAGTGTGTCTTTTCATGTCATCTGTCAGCTTAATTCTACCCTCTTCACCACACAAATATATTTATTAAAAGACAGATTGCCCATTCACTTTAGAGTTATTCCCAGCTATCAGTGACAGAAAACCCAAATTAATTCTTGCCTAATGAAATTACAGCTGCTGCCTGGGGCATTAACATACAGATGGCTTGAATGTTCAGAAATGAAATGACACATCAGCTGCTGAGAGATCCCATTATATATATATTTGGATAAAATTATTTAAGAAGTCATGCAGTAACAGAGGAATATTATTTGTAATTTCTGCTATAGTTTCTTCTCTTGAAGACCGACTTGATAGAATCTTGCTCTAAAATACTGTCTAGAAAAGCAGATTTGTTCTGTGTGGCTTATTTATAATGAGGAATGCATATCCCTATAATTATTTTTGGAAAGTGCTGTGTAACTTCGGTGCTCTCAGACTTCAAATATGGAAATACCAATACACTCCTGCTTCTTTGCATAAATCACAAAAAAGGAAATGAAGATGTTTCCTTACTGGTTTATATCTGTGTTAGCTTGTGAAAGTAGAAAGTGCTTAATTTTGCCCTGCTGTGTACTGGACCTGATTCTGCAGCCAGAAAGACTACATTCATATGAAATCTAAATATAAAAAACGTAAAATCTCCAGTGATACCTTCAACAGGATGAAAAAATAAATTTTCTCTCAGAACAGCACTGGTACTTTCTGTTTCTAGTTCTAACATATATATATTTGCATGCTTTTGTAGACACCTAAAAGAAGGCAATTCATGCTGGGGACCAAGGATGTGCTTTGTCCAGAGAGCAGACAAAGAGAAGAAGGTTGTATAGCAGTGTTAGCACAACATGTTTATAGTGGTTGCATGCAGTTCTTCCCCACTATAACTTCAGGGATGATGTCTTCCATGCTGTGCACCATAGAGCTTAGTCTTTCAAATCATGTATGTGCCTGGGCTTACTACTGATATACAGAAACACAATTTCCCACTGTGGGGCTACACCCTATAGCACAGGCTAAGACTTCAAAATTTTAATGGCATGTCACATACTTACATTTTGAATGACTTTAAAATCAATGTCTTTGCAATGTGAACATTCCTAACAGAACAGTCAGCCAAAAAGAATCCTCAGCAAATAATACAGAAATTTTTCGTACTTACCTGTTCATATCTTCTGCCTGTCTTTCCAACATCTGCTTCTACATATAATAATATCCAGTTATAGTACTACCTGAACTGGAAAGACTTTTGTGAGAAAATACAAGTTTTGGTGCAGCAGAGAAACAAAAACCACAAGTTCACTTCAAAGAAAGCTGCTTCTTGCTTTGTATACAATGCATATCTGCTGGGGGCCTAGTACCTTTAATGATGTAAGTTTTATAGTCTAGCATTAAGATGACCTGTTTAGAAAAACATTTAATTGTCCCCAAAGTTACATGGGAGTTAGCTCAAAGACTACTGAACACCCTGGAGTTCAACAGAAAACTGACTGGACGTGGTCCTGGGCATCCTGCTCTAGGTATTCTTTCCTGAACAGGGAACCAGATGCCCTCCAGAGGTCCTTTCCAACCTCAACTGTTCCATGATTCTGTGAAGATGCAACTTGGCTGAAGAAAAAAAAAATTAGAATAAATATCTATTTGCTGCTTACTTTTTTTTTTTTTTTTTTACACTTCTGGTTGAAATATTTGTACTGTTATGTTCAAAGAGAAAATAATTAAGCATTTTGTAAGCTCACAGGGACAGATTTCAAAATGATGGGAAACGAGAAAAATTTTATTTGACCAGAAATTTTTGGTGAATAAAAAGTTTCAGTCTAAATTTAGCATTTCATTCAGAAGCATCCTGTTCTTCTGTAAACAGCTAAGACTATGTACACACAAGCTTTCCTGAAAGTGATGTTTATTTGCTGATGCCAAGATGTCCCTCAGACAAATAGCTAACCCAGCCTTATAAAAAGGGGATGCAAAACTTGCTCCTGCTCTCAGGGACAAGCAGCTGGCCCACATGTGTTCCAGCCATGGAGAGGTTTAGGCCTGAGAGAAGTTGAGAGACAGCACAGCCTTTCCACACTGCAAAGGCCATGGACATCTTCAAAATCCCTCTGAGAGTGACTTTGTTCAGCAATTACAGAGTTTAAAATTTGTGGTTTTGTTTGGATGTAACATGTCCATGAGGCAACTGAGTCTGAAGTGTCAGCGCAGTCAGGCCATCCAATGAAAGCCCTGTTTTCAATGGTTTTCAGCACAAAAGCAAGAAGCCATTTCTTGAGTGGTGACAAAACAAAAAGCATTCAAGATCAGGACACAGAGAGCTGAGATAAGGTGCTTTTGAGGACTCTTTTCAAGGCATAAAAATAGGTCTGCAGCTATTTCCTCCATCTGCAGGAAATTGTCAGCAGCCCTTGAGATCAGGCCCATAAGCTTTGGTGCTGTGTCTTGCACAAACAGTAAGAGAAACCTGAAAATACCGATGTCAGATTTTTTTTCTCCTTCTCTCTCTATTTTTTTAATTATAAACAAAATAAACCTCTGTGTCGCTCTCACTTTTGTGATAAAATGGGTAGTTACACAACAAATTAAGGCACAGAGATGCTGGGGTTGGAAGTGCTAAAATACATTTTGTTGAGAGCCTGCTGTCAGAAGTGTCATCTGCAAAAGTGCAGCAGTGACAGGGATGATCAAACCTGGGAATTCATTTGCTTCTGCTTTAAGAAAAATTCTTGCTAGTTTTAGAGCTGTAAATGTGAGGAGACATTTAGCAAGACTGCCTTTTCAAAAATCACATACCTTCCTGAAATCTTTTCTCAGTATCACAGCATTCTGCAGTTATTTTTAATCCTGATGCAACTGTCTAACCACAGTCTCAAACATAGTGACTTAAAGGCAGTTTTTGTCCTGTGTTATTTCCTATATTTCCCTAGATCAAACTTACTGAATTGAGCTATTCTTTGTCTATAGCAGGGTGCTTTAAGAAGAGCTCCAAAATCACTTAAGGCAATAGCACTGAATAGAAGCCATTGAAAAAAAATGAGAGGTCATGGATTTTCTGAGCTTCATGGCACTGCACAGCCATTGCAAAACCTCTGTCACTGGTGGCAGTGCAGGAGAAGGAACTTCAGTCCTGTGAAGATTTTCAATACAGTCACTTTTCAAAAAAAGGACCCTGGAAAACAGCTCCCCTGTGTATTGAAGCTGGAAGTCATAAATAAGTTTACCAGAATCTCAACTGCCAAACCCAGAAATGTCTTGCTGATAACTCCTATAAAGACTTTTTACCATACTTGAACATGTTGCTCTGTAATCCAAAGAATTGAACAGTTCTCCCTACCATCGTCATAGAAATGTATTTATCTTCATGCAGTTATTCTATACATTATACTTGCTGTTTTCAGTCCTCAGAGGTCACTCAAAACCAATCCAAATCAAATCAAACAAAAAACAAAGCACAATAATACATCTGAAAAATCTAAACCATTGTTATATCAGAAAAAAAAAACTTTCTTGTGAGCACTTCATGCTCACAATGCTCACAACATTCCAATGCATACTACTGATAATCATTATTATGTTAACGATCTTTAACTTTTTACCTTTTTCCTTCTTTTTTGCAATTTTGCATGTTTTCAAACTTTATTTTTTTTTTTCTAAGAGTGTGGAAGAAAAAAGGGGGATGGTAACTATCTTCCACTACTTTGGCAATAATTACTTTTAATTTTCTATATATTGTATTCCATTTGGATGCTTGCATACAGTAAGCTGAAACAGACTTTTTCCTTTCTCTCACAGCTAATCATTTTTAGACTTCAACATTTCTCTGGCCCTTTTACAAATTTCTGACTACTCTGTTTCTTCTGTTTTTAAAATTTTACCTTTTACACACTTACTGGAATGATCTAAGATGTGTTCGAGGTTTGTCTGTACTACTTACACATTTTTCAAAGCAAGGGGAACGCTGTTTTTTGGGATCAATCCCTCTCCTAGCTGATGTTTTGCCACTCTGTCCATATCTAACACTTGTCCTACCCCCATTCCAGTTACATACAGTTTTCTTTTGGCTGCTGCACACCGTTCCATTTTTTTTGCTACACACCATCCACTTCACTTTCCCTCTGGCTGCAAAGCCAGGTATACTGAGTATATATAGCTTTGTGAGATCTACTTAATTACCAAAAACTTATTCAGTCCAGCAGTAAATGTAATATGCATTCCAGAAGACCTACAGACAAGTTTTCTTTGGCATTCACAGCAATGAAGTAAGAGAATAAAATGAGTTTGTGGTCACATAACCAGACCACCAGCAGAGAGTTATGAGAAAACTAGACACATTTAATAAGGAAAAATGTAAAAACCTTACACGAGAGTCATCATTCTGGTCTTTTATGTACCACAAGCCTTAATTATGCAAACTATATGTATAAACTATGACTTTTCTTAGCC
The DNA here is from genome assembly GCF_009819795.1 of Aythya fuligula. Classification (NCBI taxonomy): domain Eukaryota; kingdom Metazoa; phylum Chordata; class Aves; order Anseriformes; family Anatidae; genus Aythya; species Aythya fuligula. Next base: position 31,734,397 of record NC_045560.1, on the reverse strand, counting down.
TTATTCCTGAATTTTAATGCCATTGTTTGAAACAAAAATTGAATTTGCTTGAGATTGCTCAAAATGTGTCTTCGTTACAAAAAACATTCTCCCCAAAAGACCTGCAGTTCAGAGTTGTTAATCATCATGGCCTCCTTAAAATTAAAAATTAGTCCATGTTAATTCTGTGCAGTTCTAACATCTTTCAGGTTGATTTCTGAGTAGGCAGAACTCTACAGTTTAGGAAGCAAATCCTTGTCTAAGTGGAGAAGTATGATCATTAGCTTTTCTCTGAAACAAATAAATACTGATGATTGATTTCATATTTGAATTTTATAGTGATTTTATGTTAGGGTGGACTGTTGTTTATGCTGGTTGAAGATGATTTCTTATGATGAAGGAGATGTATGCTATTTTTCAGCTAGGTAGCATGTTGCGATAAAATTTATGCTCTGGGGACTTGCCCAGATTGAATTTAATAAAAAGATTTCTACCACAGACTCTGGGATTTGATTGCCTCAGCAAGGCTGTCTAGATTTAAAAATTCAGTGACATATTAGAAAACTTAAGCTATCTTCAAACAAGTTTGTATGCCTTTGTGGCATAGTACTGTATCTTAATCTATAAAGAGCAACCAGACTGTGGTTCAGAACTGTAGCTGAATAAACATGATGCGATGCCTGAACTAATTAGTCTAAAGACTGGGTTGTCTGGCAGTGGTAGATCCATCTTAGCTTCCACTGAAGGTGTAAAATTTTGGCCATCTGCTAGCTAACAAAACCATGGATCTGAGTTCTACAAAAGTTATACAGGAATATATATATATAAAATACAATAAATTTGAAAAACCTTTGCTAGAGTAGATTTGGTACCTGAAGTAGTGAAACTGTGGGACCTGGATTAAACCTGGAGTAGAAAACTGACTATTCTAGACAAGAGGAAATGCCAACAAAGATCCATACCAAATGGGGGGAGGGGAATGAGGTGGGGAGGGAGGAGGAGGAATGTCTTGCAATGATTGCTGTTATATTGCCTTTCGTGTTTACCCATTTCCTATGCAGTGGCCATGATGTTAGTACAATGTCCATCTTTAATCCAATGATTCAGTAATTTCAGTAATAATTCAGTATACACTGCTGTGAAAGTGAGATAACTGAATTCGTTTCCTTCTATTGGATGGGACAGAGAGGATTGGATGTAATACATCTCTCATTAAGGTTGTTTTAATTAAATATTTGTTGTCTCATGAAAGTGACCACTGGAATAATGCTTGATGTCACGAAACTCAGAGAAAGTGGAAATGTGGATTTCATACTCTGTGTCAAAAATCACTTAGGTAGTTCTACAAAATGGCACAGCTTCAAGAGCAGGGACTGAGAAAACATCATGTAAAGACAAGTGCTATTCAGAATGCTACAGCATTTGCTTGGAAGGTATGCTTTTCTGGCAGAGTTGTGAGAGCAGCACTGTGGGTGAGTAACTTAGCCCTTTGGCTGTTGGATAAAAGACTGTTATTATCAAAGCCAGCTTTAGATACATGTTATTTGTATGTCTAAATACTGGGGAACTCAGCAGAAGCACTGGCAGTGGCAGCATAGTTTTCCACCAGAAGTGTAGTGGTAAGTCTTGTGTTTCAGCAGTGTGCTGCACCGGTGTCATAGATCCATAATGGAAGTGGCAAATAGACTGCATGTGTGAAGGCTAAATCAGGCTCAAATTCACAAACACTTTCTGGAATGGTCCAGACATCCCATATAAACTTACGGTATCCTGCCATGTGATGAGACGATTTGCTAAAGTTGTCCCAGCCCAGACTCCTCTGCTGGAGTCTGTTCAGAGTACATTTCCAGGACCAAACCCTACAGATAAGACAAATGTGACATAGAACTGGACAGGTCCAGTAAAAGCACTCATGTCTGGGGAACTTTATGAGCAGAAATGCAGATATGTGCAGACTTTTACTCCCAGGCAAGTCTGCTACTAAGACTGAGTTTTGAGCTTCTGAATGTTGGATATTGGGAGGCCTCAGGTTCAGCTGCAGGTAATACTGATTAAATATTTTAGCAACAATTTAACAGAGCTCTATGCAAGCTCTTATGGAAGGTGAAGATGGTTTTATTTAAAATTAAATCTGAAGTAAAACTGATTTGGCCCATTCATACTCATACCTTTATTCCCACATGAACACCAAGAAGTGTGAATAAAGGTGTTTTTTTCAGCATGCAAACACCTGGATGTCTGTGTCCAGATGGTACGTTTAGGACTCTTTGTGAGAATGTGGGATAAAGGTTGCCAGTTGCTGAATCCTCCTTACATCTGTTAGGTTCCCCTTGGGTTAGCAGCCATCTCTTGCTTTAGGCTATGCTCTTCCTTTGCCTGTAGGGGCCTCATCATCCCATCCCACCTCTGTCATGAGGACTTGTTTGCTGTACTTGGTCCTCTGACCTGAAAAAGCTGTCCTGAAAAGCTGCAAGCAGACTCCAAGGCTCTTGGTGACCTACTTATCTAGGTGCCATCACAACATGTTGCTTACGTAAGATTTCTCCTCTGTCTTTTCCCTCTTGTCCTTTACATGAGTTGGATTTTTTAGAGTAACTTGGTACATTCAACAATGTGTCTGGGACCTTAATGAAGCCCCAGCTTCATGAAAAGGAAGACATGGGTTTTCTCCAAATGACATTCTGAACTAAAATTTCTTGTGTCTTGCTCATGTAAATTCATTGCTGTTTGCAATCCAGATAACTGCTAAAAGCTAAGGCACTTGTTTAAGCTGTTTTTCTTGAAGTAAGTTTATAAAACATAGTGCTAATAGGAGGTGAAAAAGTGAGATCCTAAGGCACTGTTGTTTAAAAACTATCTTCTCATCATGACTAATACTTAAGTTCAATGGCAGAAAAATTCATTAATCAAGAAAATTCATGTTTATCCAATGACTGTCTCTTTCCTGTTTTTCTGTGCTTCAGGCCAAGGAACTAACATTTATTTAGAAAATAGACCTTGCTTCCTCAAGTTGTCCCTGGAAGACAGTCTCTGGAAGAGTTAGTGTTTTGCATACTTCCAGTGTTTCTTAAATCTTTAATCATTTCCTTATATTTCTGTCACCATATATGATCTGTGCCTCTACCTTTTTTTTTTTTTTTTTTTTTTTTTTTTTTGGAGGGGGTCCATTCAATTACGCAGCTTTGAGCAGTTTATACTGTATGACATTGTAGACTGACCCTAGGAAACGTCATGGAAATTATTACTCTAAAATGTACTAGCTCTGATCTTCTCTTTCAAAGATTAGTGAGTAATTCCACAAAGTCCACAAAGCTAAATATTGTTGTAGACATTACCTGTAAGAAAAAAAAAAAAAAAGCCAAATTCTTAATTTCTAGAGCTTGCATTTCCTTTTCCATTTTATTTTTCTTCTTGACATTACAGCTGTGTCCTCAGCAGGTGTAAATTTAATTCTTTCTGTAAGGTCATAGTTAGACTAATATAGATAGCTGAGCCAATTCCTCACATTGTGCGCACTTTGTGCTTCCAGCTGTGCATTCCTTAAGCAATGGCCTCCAACATCTCCCTAAAAGCAATTTAACTTTTGTGGCTTTCCTCATATCAGAATCTTTGTGGTGGAATGTCATTAGCATAATTTAGAAAAAAAAAATGTGAGACCTCCCATCTAGAAGAAACACCTTTGTGTCAAGTTTCAAACAGAACCATGTACCTCAAACTTTGTTTTCATCTTGTAAACATGGGGTCTATCAACAGTCTTGGTTTCTATCAGACTGTGGTACTATGGTCAGTAACATTAAGTTTTACTTTTACTTTTTTTGGATTACTTGGTAGTACAAATCTGATACAGACAGATGCTTTGTGAACATATCAGACTGAATCATTCAAATTCCAGGCTCTCTGCTTGCCCTCATGGCAAACTGTGGGGTACACACTGTTGTACAATGGCACTGCTTTTGGATGGCTTGCCTTTGTGGTTTGAACTTCAGCCACTACCCTGCACAGAGTTACAGATAAAATGCATGTCATTTGTAGGATAACATGATATCTGTTCATCAAAATAAAATCACTTGGATATAATTTTTAAGGTGTATTGCGGCATGGAAACAAAGAGTGCTCATCATTATGAAACACATACAAAAGAAGCAGTTTTATGCATGCCCTACCAGGTGGTCCACTGCTGAATATGTGAAAATTCTGTATTCCTCTCAGTCTGGCCTACAAGAAGAGGCTGGTACAAGACATGCAAAGAAAACATGTAAAGGTAGTTTTCAGGATAGGAAAGAAGAATTAATGGATATCTGTCCAAAACTCAGTGAAGGAAGCAGACAACATAGCATGAATTGAGAAGTTTCTGAGGCTGAAAACCCAAAGTACTATTAATTTGTTGACCATCTTTTTGTGGTTAGAAAGTTAGCCAGAAAGGTATTTGAAAAGATGACATCTACCTTTGAGGAAATATATCATCCCTTTCTACCCATGTTTGGTGAACATGCAAGAAACCACAACAGACTTTGGTTGTGTGATGTTACCACTGATAGGACAGATATTTTTCCCTCTGCCAACGTCTTCCTTGTGTCTAGATCAGATTGGATTGGGTATCGGTCTTTAGAGCATATATTCTGCTTTATAACCACTTGTATGTTATCTGGTGTGAGTGCCAAGGTGGTGGTGTTCCAGTCTAGGGCTGGTACAGGCAAGCAGAGCCAGCCAAGTCAGCAGCCAGTGGTAGAATGGATGAATAGCCGGGCTCAGTGCTATTTCCAGAGACAGATCTCTTCATCTCACCTCTCCTCTCCGTATAAAGATAGCAGTGATATGGTATAGGTCTGCACATGTAAATTAAGCCTCCAGTCCCCTGTACTGGGCATTTGAACTAGTTATATCCTTCTTCCCCGCTGAAATAACCAGTAGAGCAAGCTCAGAGAGTAGAGATCGTGAACAACTCTGAGGCTAAGTTTTGTAATAAGTTATTTTGAAAATACTTAAAAACCCACATACAGAGAACTCTAGATTAGTCAGCTAACAATTAATAGTCTGAAGAAATATCAAAGTGTGTTGGGCAAGTTATTCATGGCTTTGAGAATAAAAATGGAAAACGCTGTCTTGTGGTAACATAACTATAATCATCTGCCATGGCTTGTCAAAAATATGCCTCTAATCTATCTGCCTATAGTCTAACCCTTTTTTTTTTTTTTTTTTTTTCTCCCAGGAAAAATGGACCTGCAGAAATGAATAAACCTGAAACTACTTTACAGACATAAACTTCGGATCATTAGCAGACTTTGCATTTAGTTTAAGGAAGGTCAAAGACTTCTAGAATTGAAATATATCCTGTCCTGGTTGGAGAGGAAATGCCTTTAGCCTTTTGCTATATAACTTTTTGACTCTCATCAGTTTGAAAAAACATAATCTTAAGGGAGCTGATTAAATGTATCAGACTGTTTCTAATTGATTTGACTCTTTCTTGTGGCTCTACAGAGACAAGCTCTGAACCCTTTCACTCATGATGATAGCTTCTTCTGTTGGAGAAAAACAAGCATGTTTGTTTGCTAGAAACTAGAAGCCAAATTGCCTTGTTCTGGTCAGATTTCAGAACAATTTGTCTGCTTTTCAAAATCATATCCATAGTCCTTTTCCCAGAGTTTGTCAAAGTCCCAGACCTTAAAAAACAATAACAATCCTTTAACTACTATAAGAGTAGTCTTATGAAACAAGGAAGTGTTTCATGCCATTTAATTTACATTCTATATTTAAATCGGAATTTCTTTCATCTTGCTTCAGATGTAGGTAGATAGGTAGCCTGAGACACATCTAGGTATCCTCCTGTAGTCAGTGGCAGAAAGAGGCAAATGATATCACTTCTGGAATCAGTGGCTTCCAGATCCTATTTTAAGATGATATGAAGCCTTTGGGAGTAAAAGGTTCTTCATTGATTAGATCAGTGACTTTAGCTAAATTAAAGTGAATTTTTAAATAGTGAAAATTAGATGGGATAAATCACATTCTCCATAGCAGGATTTGAAGGCAGAAACTCTGCAAGAATTATTTTACATGAAGTAAATGTTAAGGGAATTATAATCCCAGAGCACCATAGATTATATTCTTGTTCTTATGGAGTGTTTGCTTTTGTGTCCCTGTCCTTGCTATTCCTTTTGTTAAAGCTTTTGGGTTTTAACTTCTGCTTTCTAAAATGGAAATAACAAAATATGTAAAAATAACTTCTAATAAATTCATTTACTGTACTATTCAAGGAATCCTGTATTGCAAATGTGCTCTTCCATGACAGAGAGATGTAAAAGCAAAATAAGATTACATGACACTGTAGAATTTCAAAGTTATCAATGAGAAAAAACAGAACTATTTTAAACATTTACTTCAAACACTTCAATAACATTTAGATTGGGTATTTTATAATCCTATTTAAGGGTTGGATGCTTCTTATCATTTCTTGCCAGTGATGCATAATTCCCTGTCTTCTGTGTTGAGGACAAGCTACGCAGATAGGCATGGCAAGTCTACTACACTTTTGACCTGCTGGTTGCCACTGTTTCCTGTCTACCTGCATTAATATTGGTTCATTTGCACATCTTCATGTACAATAAAATAAATATGATCTCACAGCATAGCTTCTGGCTGCTATTAAATGGAATAATTAACAAACATTTCTCCTTGATTCCTGCATATAGCTTTTACATGCAGGAGATGTTGAATAGATGTTAAAAAACAAAACAAACAAAAAAAAACAAAATAAAGAGTAACTCCACACGTCTCTCTGTTCTAGGCCACTTGGCTTTCAAACTCAGGCTGGCGTCTCTTGGGAAGCTCTGATGTCTTCCAGTGGAAGGCAGAAGGAAATGAAAACAACCCTATGGAAAAAGAAGAGAGGAATATTTTTTCTTCCTTGTTGGATTATATTCCCTTAGGGCTCAGCAGAAGTCTCAACTGCATACTGAATGTGCAATAGATGGTTCTGTTATTGCTAATTCTGTGGTAATAACCCCACAAGATAAAAAAGCTAATAGGCTGCCCATGTGTTTAGAATAGTCTTCCAAAAACACATTTTAAAAATAAATGTATTCCAGAAGATAGACTGGAAAGAGACATTTTTTATATCCTAATTGAAAAAAAAAATTAAATTGATGTGAGTCTCTCTGCTGAATTCAGTTAGAGCAGACTTCTAAAGCCATTATTGAGAAACACACAGGGAATGTCTAACATCAGTGCACAAGCAGATTTGTGGCAAATCTGCTATGCAGTATCTGTTTTTTCTGTATCTATGCAGTATCTGTTTTTTCACAAGTGTGACAGAACTTAATGAACAGCTACTGAATAATAAATACCTAAAATATTTTATTTGTGAACTTCATTACATATGAATTTAGTTAAAGGTTTGCTGGATATTCTGCCTAAAATCTCTGTATTGGCAGGTTCTTTTGCTGCATGTGTGTCCCCCAAATATCAGTGGTACCATCTTTTCTTTTGACAGTTTCTGTCTACTTCTGTGATATCAGCTGTTACAGCGTCTTCACCAGTTTTTGCATTCCTTCTGTGTTTTGCCTTCACTGGCAGCCATATGTTTCTTGTAAATGCTTCTGTTAACTTTTTCTTGATGCTTTCTTCCTATGGTTTGCATGTGGCAGCACACAGACAGTTCCCTGTTCTTTTTCACCTTTTGGTAGCAGCTATCTTCCAATAGATTTCTTCTACTAAACACCAAGTGATAAGATGAGGGGAAATGGTCTCAAGTTGCACTAGGGGACTAGAGGACTTTAGTTTGGGTACTAGGAAAAAAAATTATTTACTGGAAGGATTGTGAGGCATTGGAACAGGGTGTCCAGGGAAGTAGCTGAGTCACCATCCCTGAAGGTCTTCAGAAGACATGTAGATGTGTTTCTTAGGGACATGGTTTGGTGGTAGACTTGGCAATTGGACTTGATCTTAGAGGTCTTTTCCAACCTAAATGATTCTGTGATTTTATGATTCTATTATTTCACTCCTCTCTTTGCAGTCTCTAAAGGTGTTTTCTGTTTCTTTTTTCTTTTTTTTTCATTTTTTTCTTTTTTCATTTTTTCTTTTTTTTTTTTTCCTTTTCTTTTTTCTATTTCTTTTCTTGTTTCTTGTTTCTTTTTCTTGTTTCCTTTTCTTTTTTCTTTTTCTTTTATTTTCTTTATTTTTTCTCTTTTTTCCTTTTTCCTTTTTCTTTTTCCTTTTTTTCTTTAATTAATTAATTAATTTATTTATTTTCCTGTGGATCTCACTCTCCATGAATTTTTATTGTGTGTGACATTGTGGACAAAAAAAAAAAAAAGCTAATTATGGTTGGCTAAATATTCCACTACATGTGGAATTTCTGTAGAAAAGACAGATAGGTTAAGCAGAGGCTAACATTAAAGCATGTAAGTGTGTGATATGTGTGTAATATGAATTGCATTAAAATAAATGTTTTGTCTGGATGTCTGTGCGGGCATGGTTTTCTTAATGGGTAATTGTTATATAGGCAAGTACATAAACAAAGTGCATAAACAAAGCAAGACTCCTAACTTTATTCAGTAGTTAAAGGTCCAGAGTTCTCCATTACAATACCAAAAAGATAGCACAAATATTGTGCACAAATTTGTCCATCGATCATGGACAAAATGAATGAGAATAACAAAAGTAGTCAGGATCAGAACTTAAGATTTTTTTTTTTTTTTTTTTGATTCAACACCCAGTTTTGTCAGTATGGAATTATGAATGCACAAGTGCAAGATAATGATTTCTCACACATCAAAGCAAATATAGACAATAACACTACTTCTTAAGGGAACAGAGAAATATTAGACTGAAGTTGAAGGTGAGAACTCCAACAGCTTGTTAAACCATAGATCATATTTCCAGAAGGCCCTGTCTGCCTTCAATCAAGATTGTTCAAGGAAAATCTTAAATTATGTAGTTTTTCTTATTATATTTATTACATTAATACAATGTGTTCATTTTGAACTGAACTGTCAGGTGCAAAGGAAGGTTAGAGACACTTCCAAAGACATTTTAATAAGTTAATACATAGAAGACTAAATGTCACATACAATATCAAAACAGATAAGTTAATACTTTGTGTTCTGCACACAAAAATTTTTCCTGTGCATTCTGAAAGATGGATTTGAAAATGGTTGTTGGTGACCTGACCATATAAGAAGACAATCCTTTCATATTTCAGCAAAATAACTTGCCAGTGATATTACCGTGTCTTCAACATTTCATAATGTTTGTGTGGCTTTGTGATATTCTGAAAACTGGAAGATTTTTATTAAAGGATGATTTTAAAATATATCTTTACAGGCACACCTATATTTTGTAAGTTCATCTGCCATATTATTTGTCTGAGTTATATAGATTCACATGGCTGGATTGCTCATCTTATTCCCAGTAAAACAGAAGACTATAACTTATTTTTAATTTGAACCATTCTAACATTTTGTTTTAAATAACAGCTTTTTGATCTCTGAATACATTCATAGCATGCTAACAAAAAGAAAACTGTTACTCTACAAAAATGAAATGTGGTTAGGTTTTCTCATACGGATACAATAAAGAACACTTCTGGTGGCTTGACATTGCACAGCTCAATAGTTTTTGACAGGGAAAATAACTATCGTTTAGTCTGAGCTTTGGCAGTACTACAAGTTATTAAATACTTGAAGTAATCCAGTAAGTGAAACTTTGTTATAAGGAGGTTGCTTCAAAGTATATTATCTCCATAGTTACAGACATTTTCATTATGTTAGCATTTTTCTATATGAATGTGCTGCTTCCTTCTTAATTTTTATATTGCTTCTGGGATTGTTCAGGATGGCCTTTTGGAAGTTTTCTGTTTTCTTCTCCTTTATCTTCTTGTCTTTTACAAGTAGGATGAACTTGTTCTGAAAAAAAATATATATATATAAATGTTCTGGTAAAAATAATTTTTACCAGATTAAAATTTCAGAGCTACCATTCCAATAAATTATCTTTAAACTCCCTTATTATTTCCTAAAATGAGTTTTGTTTAGGTCTCTAATTTCCTTATTTTGCAAAAACAGTATCATATCACTATGCATATACTACCTTGGCTATCTTTTGGTCTTCCACTATCACAGCATGCGAGTTCATCAATCTTCAAATGCTTCTCTTCAGTAGCAGTTGGGAATAGCTGCTTCTCAGTGCAGATGAGGAACCAGGACACCTGTGTGTAAGCACATCATGCAGACACACATGGGTAACCAAGTGAGTTACAAACAGGATGTCTCTGACACAAGCAGGAGCAGCTCCAGTGTTACATGCCAACACAGCTGCACTGCTTCCAGGATCTCAGGTAACATCCCTGTTGAGAGCTGCACTCTGCAGGTGCATTATGTGGCTGTTCCAGAACCTAGCAGGGACTCTGAACTGGGACAGGGACACCAACTCCAAAAGGGTAAACTCTACATTTGGAGTACTCTCTCTACCTCTTTCCTCCTGACATACAGACCACCTTAGCTGGAGGTCTCTGAAGCACATGGAAAGGAACCCATTGGTTTTACCTGAATTTTGTTTGGACCTGGTGCAGTTTTGGTAAATCCACTAATGGGAAAACTCCCAATTAAGTGAACTCTACCTGCATTCCAGGGTCAAATTCTAAGAGCTTGCAACAAATACCTTCACGTTTTGTACAGTGAAAAATGATAGCTTGTTCTTTGTATGCCACAGGGAATACAAAAAAACTGAGGAAAGTAATCACATGATTCCAACATCCAGCCATAGGAGGAAAAATCTGTCAATGAAGGTGAGGGAACTGTAGCTGACATATATAGGTGTAATGAAGCATATTAAATGTGAAATGACTAAATCATAATGCCAATGTATTTTACCAGGTCCTTCCAGATATGGCTGTGATTCCTTATATAAAATTATTATAAATTAAGTCTCTTTCTAGTGAGGAACAATGGCTAAATTAATATTTAGGATTAATTTTTAATGGACTACTTTTTTATTTTTTTTACTTTTTTTTTTTTTTCTCCTCTCTGGTAAATGGGTAAATGACAGTTATTTTATTTTATTTTTTGTCATACAGAAATGTGAATTGTGGTGGCATTGAAAAGCAATTAAGTATAAGTTGTGAAAAGATCACCTTAAGATTCCAGCTGTGTTAGGTGAAAAGAAGTAAACAGACTAGAGGGTAGTGGAAGAATTCCCAGAACATGATTACTTTTCAGACAAAACTTAAATTCTACTTATTTTGTTTATGTTTCAGAGAATCTCTTTTGTTTTACATTATGTGCAAAAATAATCACTAATAGAATAATTTTAAAAATAAATGGGTGTGTATATTGTGAAGTTACCATTGCTGAAACTCTTACTGAAAGCAAATGAACTATTTGAAATCATCTCAAAAAATGACAAGGTTTGTATAAAGTCATTGTATATCATATTACAAAATAATCTATGAGTTGACTTAGTACCTCAGTTAAGAGATTTTTTTCTAAGCTATATTAGTATTTAGCATTACCCACACTATCATGGATATAACAGAGATGTTAAATAAAACACAAAACTACACAATATTTAATTTTAAGCTTTTATTCATTAGAATAATAATTTTATTTATTTATTTATCTATGTTTTCTGTCATTTTAATGCCTATTAATTAGGAAAATGTTTACTAATTTGTAAATCTTTTAGAACGGATACAAAGAGCGAGGGTGAACATTACTCACAGAACCACAAACAAGGCTCAGTTATGACAAGGGAAGGCACAACTTCAAGTACTGTTTCTGTCAGGTATTTAGGAGTGGAAAATTGTAGGTCTGGTTAGAAGTTGATGGAAATGAGGTTTACAGAGGTCATGGTCAGAGCTGAGGGATGCTGATCTCAGGGACACTGATTTGAGACATGCAGAGGATGGTGCAGAAGAGGAGGTGAGCTTTTGTACTGAGCTGTGTGACTGGTGCCAGGTTATGAAGGTCAAGAACGTAACAGCATGCTTTCATTTTACAGCTTTATTCCACATATGAAGGCAGTCAAGGAATCCAGCCAAGATAAGGTAATAGCAGTAATACATATTTTGCTGTGCTTTAAATTTGGACATGTTTTATGTTTCTCTACTGCAATATTATATCTTGCAAGAGCACTGGTTTCTGAAATCAACAACGTGACATGGAGCTGTGACCTAAACATCCATCCTGCAGTGTGCTGCGTTGTGAGAAAGAGGGGAACTCAGTTCCTGTTATTATGGTTGCTCTAAGCTCCTTGGACTGGTGGTGGGCTCAAAGCCATTTTTGATTTATAAACTTGCTGAACTGTACATGAATTTCACAGTTCTGTAGGAACTCTTCCACTCATTCAGATAATTTCAGGTTAAAAAAAAAAAAAAAAAAACTTTTCATCAATTTTTTTTTTTTTTTTTACTAATATCATAATCAAGTATCTAAAAATATGCTTAATATGTTTAAAAACTCCTACACTGGTCTCCCCAGGCAAGAGAAAGCTCACCTAGTAAGAGTTGTGTTAGACATGGAGAAAGGAAATGAATATTTAAATCCTCACCTCACAGGCACTAAAAGTAGTCCTGTGTCAGGCAGTGTTGCTCCAAAGACCAGCCTACAGGTTGGAACATGTGAGTGCTAGATGGAGCAGAAAAAGCTTTCAAAATTTTCTGTCTTTCTTAAAATTCATAGTAAAACTCGGTTGTCTCCAGTAGCACCAACACTTTATTTTGAGGTTCCTTAACCTCTGTTTATGGATCTGTGGCCACACTGAAGCCACGTGTGTTCATGGAGGTCTGGGTGGTCTCAGTAGGCACTAGGAGAACTAGTGTAACCCTTGTTCTGCATCATCCTGTAGGAGACCTTATCTCCATTGCCTTTACATAAAGTCCTGCAGAACTAGCCAATGAATTCAACACTTCTATTAATTGTTGGAAGTAGAAGTATTGTGAAAACTCATGTGCAGGAATCCCTCCATTCCCACTGGTGGGATTACAATGACCCCAACATATGGAAAATCTGTTAAAGATAGATCTTTTGGGCCTGGACAAATATTTCTTTTATATTATTATTATTATTATTATTATTATTATTATTATTATTATTATTATTATTATTATTATTATTATTATTATTATTTACATTGCCTACCTCAGTGGAGCAACATGCTATCTGATTCTTTTTCAGATCATTGAAATGTAAATACATGTATTTAGTAACAGGTAAAGTAATTCCGGTCTGCTACAATGTTTAATCTCATGAGCATTTTATCAGTTTGTCAAAAAATGTATATATATGATCCATAACATGGGTCTCATCTATAAACAGTGGGACACAGCTCTGTGAAAATATTCAGCATTTATGCATGTGCAGACCAGCAAAAATGAGAGTCTTTAAAAGATATGGATATGGGACTCCATTTGCTATTGTTGGGGTTGATGCCATTTACTGTTTTCTGTTAAAAACTCCTTTAACTGCAGAGTAGAACAGGATTAATAATAAAATGTCATGAAGCACATCCAAAATGGCAATAAAATAAATGAACTGAAACCACCCCCATTTGGGGGCAAATAAAACGTTTTGTGAATGTTCAATATTCCTTTTTTTTTTTTTTTTTTTTTTTTTTTTTTCTTAATAAAAGTGAACTGCTGCAGAAAGGCTAATACTGAGAAGTATTATCATGTGAAAGACCTGCAACATTCAATAAAAAATGCTGTTCACTGACTAAATTTCAATGTCTTAAAGCTTGCTGAGATTTAAACTTTCTCAGGGGTCTACAGAAAAAAGTAATTTATGTTTATGTAAGGAGGAAAGGATTCGTTGCACAAGTACAGCAGTAATAGCTCTGGTATGTGCTTTGAGGTCTGCAAAATTGCTTTTTCTGGGGAAAGCAGTTCATTAAATTTCCATAGCTAAAGCCAATTTGCACAATCCAAGTAAATGTCCAGGGGTATTCTCTGAGGGATAAAGGGATGAATACACCCACAGCACCTCCTCCCACCGGCAGCAGTCACGGAGGCTGGGGGTAATAGGCGTCCTCTCTTGCACATCCTATGAAGTCATATCATGTCTGAACCCATCTTCATACCACAGTCACACAGAACTATAATTAGTAATAATTCTAGTTAGCAATATACTATTGTTCAATAACACATAGGCAAAAAGGGGAGTTATTTCCAGTGAGTCAAAGGAAAGCATGCATTATATTTTGGGTGGTGGCAAGATTTTACCCAGTGGGTGTGGACATTTTTTGCAGGATGTTGCATTACTTCCCTTGCATTCAGTACACATGGGGAAAGGAAGGGAAGTATATTTAACAGCGTGACCAGCAGGGCTAGGGAGGTGATCGTCCCCCTGTACTCAGCTCTGGTGAGGCCGCACCTCGAGTACTGTGTTCAGTTTTGGGCCCCTCGCTACAAGAAGGACATCGAGGTGCTTGAGCGGGTGCAGAGAAGGGCGACGAAGCTGGTGAGGGGCCTGGAGAACAAGTCCTACGAGGAGCGGCTGAGGGAGCTGGGCTTGTTCAGCCTGGAGAAGAGGAGGCTCAGGGGCGACCTTATCGCTCTTTTTAGGTACCTCAAGGGAGGCTGTAGCGAGGTGGGGGTTGGCCTGTTCTCCCACGTGCCTGGTGACAGGACGAGGGGGAATGGGTTTAAGTTGAGCCAGGGGAGTTTTAGGCTAGATGTTAGGAAGAACTTCTTCACTGAAAGGGTTGTGAGGCATTGGAACAGGCTGCCCAGGGAAGTGGTGGAGTCACCATCCTTGGAAGTCTTCAAAAGACGTTTAGATGTAGAGCTTAGGGATATGGTTTAGTGGAGGGCTGTTAGCGTTAGGTTGGAGGTTGGACTCGATGACCTTGAGGTCTCTTCCAACCTAGAAAATTCTGTGATTCTGTGATTCTGTGATATAACTTCTGTCTCCACTCTATACTGTTAAAATACAAAGAATATTCCCCCCCCCTTATTTATTTATTTATTTATTTATTTATTTTGCCTTCGCATTAAGGGTTCTGTTTTCACCCTCCATATTGTCCAACAAACTGCTAAAAATTTCCAGCAGCTACATTTTTTCAGTGAAGCCAAGTATAGTATGATGTTTTCCAAAAGGTGAATGAAACAATCCATAGAAAATGTCAGTCAGAAGCCAGAGTATAATTTTATTTATTTTTTTGATCCTAGTTCAGAATTCCTATGATTAGCATGTGGCAAACTGTAAAATGAAGTGGAACAAAACAGCCTGAAATAAATTTCACCTTGACCTGATTTCCACTTGACTGAATTTGTTGTAGTAAACTGGTGACACATAGTGGATAAACAGTAACACATGTCTGCATTTGAAAAGGGAGAACAGATGGTAAACACACTGATACAAGAACTGTTACACAAGAGCTCTGTGTATAATTCAGAAAGGTCAAATCCCTGAAAGCCGAAACAAGTTTGGTAAGGGAAGGGATTCATTGACAAGAAGGAGTCAAGTGGGCACAACTGAAGAAGATATGGTTTACTGCTCCTCAGTGGGTTTCACTCAGAAAAGACATCTGGCCACATCTGCCTCCTTTTTTAAAACAACCGTTGAAGGTGTTACTTGAAGGGGTATTTGTTCTGAAAGGCACTTGCTTAGAGAAAAACACTTTACTGGTCCACTGGTTGGATTTGTGTCACTGTCCTAAAAAATCACTTCTTGGCCAACAGGAAAATACATGCTTGTTACTGTTTAGAATATATTTTGACCTTCCAAAGACATTGATTTAATGGATAATGGCTTCTCCAGTGTGGATTATCTGCTTCTGTTGGTCTGCTGATCTGCTTCCACATGACCATGAGTACTGCACTGGGTAAAGGAGTCTAAGCTGAGCTCAGGAAGGATTGGGAAGGCAGCTGTCTTTGAATGTCTTTAGTGTCTTCATGTCCATTGGTGATGTGGGAAGGTTAATGTCCTTATTTCGTATATCAGGACCAAGTAATTTGTCTAGTGGCCACCTGGAATGGAATAAAGAGTGGAACAGACATCTCCCAAGTCCTAGGTAAATCCCCTACACTTTTGACTGTCTTCTGTCAGAAGCACACTGGAAAGATTTGGTCAAGTTGGGTTGGAAAACGAAAGGAGCCTTTCTTCCTCACAGAGTATTGAAGCATTCATGGTCAATAAGAGGGAAAAGGAAAGAGAATACAAAGGTGAAAATACAAAGAAGAGTTCATTGGCCTATGGTGGTGTTGGTGGTAGAAAGTTCCTAGTAGTGTGTCTAGATAGATAATAAGTAATTTAGCAGAAAATAAGAAAATAATTTCTGTAGAATATGAAGATTTTAGTTTCCAAAGCTATTCAGAGAAATCTTATATAGATGTAATTAATGGTATAATAGCTCTTCTCCTTTGAAGTTGGGTTCTACTGTTAAAAATATACCTAGAGAGTGTTACTCCTAAACCATGTTTTTTCAATCAATTCTTGGCAGCAGGCTACTAATTTAAAATTGAAGTTGCTCTGTTTAAGGACTCCCAGAAAACAGAGATGGAGTGAAAAATTAGGTGCTGAAGTCAGGCATGTTGAATTTTCAGCTTGTATCTGTTTTCAAGAATTAACAATGCCAAAGTCATTTCACTTGTGACTTATTTAACAGCTGTCTGCAATTGGAGATCCAAATTTAGTGTCTTATCACATCTTTTACTCTAGGTTCTACTTATTCCCTTAAAACAAAAGTAGTCCAAGCCAACAATTTTTCCCCAATAATACAGAATTTTCTTTTTAGCTGAGTAGAGACCTTGCTGGTATCCCTACCAAACACCAGACACCTCTCTGCTACTCATCAATGTGTCTGAAATTTCATTAGTGGCTACAGCTCCAAGGCTAAAGGGTTTGTAGTTTTGACATGTGGAGAGCCCAGGATGCATAAAGGTGTTGTTCTGTTTTCTTCCCCAGCTCCTCAAATAGTGGTAAGAAGCCCTTGATCCAGTGCTTCAGTTCCTGGCCACCATTTGGCTTTTCACCATGGTGACATTTACAGGGTGCCACAAGGATGGCCAAAATTCACAGAATATGGCACAACTCTGTACTTCCTGAGGAATTTTCAGGCTGTTCAGATCAGGAAATTATGACGTGTCTCTCTGTGCAGATCTCATGCTGCAGCTAACCTGCCTCACCTGTGTGTCTTCCTCTGAGAGATCCTGTGGCTACAAGAGCTGCAGGAACAGGTAACATTCCTCTCTATTCTAGAGCAAGTGGCGTTATTTGCTTGTGAATGATATACTCTAGAACTAGATCAGGATTCTTAAGACCTCATCTGTAATATATCCCTCTCTTCAAAGTTACATCTTAAACATAAGCATATTCCTCTTGTTTTCATTACTTATTTATATCTTACATTAATTTTCTTTATTATCTATTTGTGGATTTTTTTTCCTTTGAAAACTGTTAGTTGTTTTGCTTGTGTCCTGAGAGACTGTGGAAAAACTGCTGTTTGGCTTTCATCTACTCATTTATATAAAAATACTTTGTATAAAAATACTTTGCTCTCAGTGCATTGAGTGGGGCTTCTCTTGGATAAAATACAGCTATTTCACTCCACCTCAGAAATGGGTGAAATTTGCTCAACTGAAAAGTAGTTAGAGGTTCAGTGAATTATGCTAAATCAAGATAACTGGGTAATATTTCATGTATCTATCACTATATGTGGATGCATGAAATGCTTTTTCTGACCATTTTCAAAAATTATTATACATTCTTTATCAGGAACAGTACTGGTAGTATTAGCTCCAGCTTATGGAAGGTCTCTGAAGGTTCAGTCCCACCCAATCCTATTCTTCTCTCAAAGTCCCTGTACTACTCCTATAGAATTAGTGAATATTTCTATATACTTCAAAAATACATTTTTCCCTCTTATTAGTTCAGCTTGTAGGAATGCGTTGGCCTTTTATAATATAATAGTAGTTCTTTGATTTACTCCAGAACACCATTATTTTCCTACCTCTTCAAAAGGATGATTCTGTATTTTAATGGAAATGACATCAATCCCACAATCTGTAAATCCCTTCAAAATCTCATGAAATACTAAAAATGTCTCAATCTACATCTCCTGCTTTAGGCTACGTTTACACTAGCAAATTTTTCAGTACACTAAGGGCAGATCAGTAGAGCAAGACAACTGAAGTCAAGGATCTGGTGTCTAAATTACGAGTTTCAACATTTTTACCTCAGAATGACTCTAGTCTGGTCCCAAGGAATGAATCTCTATTAACAAGGGGAATGCGTTTGTGATCTGCTAATTAGATTCATCAGTAAGTAGTCCAGCTCATGTAATCTGAACCCATTTTTTTTCTGTGAACAAAACCATAAAAAGTTGGAAAACTGTGCAAGTCATTTTAAAAGTGCACTCCTGATCTAAGCAAAGCTGAATAAAAATTAGCTCTACCCTTACCTACACATCCAACCTGCAAGTGAAGAATATCAAAAAGCTCACAATTCTCAGCCTGAAACACATTTGTGCAGAGAAGGTGATAAATGGGAAAATAAGTTCTTTGTGAAGGATTTAGAAGCACAAGGAGTAATAACTTCTTTTGTGTTGTGTATGTGAGAAATTACTTCATTGTCATTAGCAGAGCAGTCGACATATCACAGGAATCCAAATGCCTCTTTCTGCCTCAACTGAGAGGTCAAGGTGAGTATTTAGACCGTTAATGTATAAATTATAAAACTCTAATATCAACTCTAAAAAGAGTTACTAAATACTTGTCATCTGAACATCAAAACAGCATCTTTATTTAAGGAGGAAATTAAATATGTTTTAAGCCCTTCAACACAGAAACATTTGCTTCAAGGTGAATGTGTGTAGAAGACATTGCCTCTAAATTAGAGAATATAGAGGGTTTCTGGATTCACACATGCATTTAATAATTGTAATATGTCATATTTCTTTTACAGCATATTAGCCTGAACATACTATTACTGTTGTACCTTTATTTTATGAACCTGGAACTACACTGCATTTTTTTTTATTTTTTTATTTTTCATAAAATGACATTTAAAAGAAAGGATCAGCAAGGTTACCTCAGTGTTGCTCTTTTAGAATTACTGAATAGTCCTGTCTTTAAAGGTCATGAATAAAGGGTAAAGTTCCTAAGTCTCTGCTTTTAAAATATTTTTCCCTTATTTTTACTTAATGGAGGATATTTCAAGTTTCTGTATCTCAAGATAGGAATGTAAAAAAGCCTGGCAAGATAAATGGGTGCAAAGCCTACCTTGTATTTTATAGAGGTACCATGTTATCAGAGTATTGTTCAAAATGTTATCAGTGTCTCATAACAGATGTGACATTACAGTTTTTCTCTTCAATACAGGTAGATTCCATCTGTGAATCATACACGTACATCTCGATGGCTAGGTTGAATTAATTTTCATTTCAGGCATAAGCGTATCATAGGAAATACGGCAGAATTCTTGTATAGCCACATGAAAACATCATTCAATTTTCAGTAGGTATCTCATCTCTAACATTTGTTGATGTATAACAGGAACCCAGTCTGGACATTGGGAGACTAAAGCTCACTTAATGTTACATAGAGACATGCAGCAGTATCTGGTATGCAAGACTAACAGCCCACTCGGGGTGTATCCCAGGCAAAAAGCAGAATGTAAGATAATTCTGATGAAGATTACAAAAAGTCAGGACCAGGCAGTAAACTATGGCTTCAAAAGGAGCTAGGATAAAATCACAAAATGATCAATAAAGCCTTTACCAGTTTCTCATATGGAAAATGCTTTTTTTGGTCATCCACTCCCATCAAATAAAGATGATCAATAAAAATGGTTCAGGTCTTATCTATTTTTCAGAAAAATTACATTCTAGTGAGGCTCCATTCAGTGAATACCTACATGAAAAGTTAACATATATGTCTTTCCATAAATGAAGAATGTAATTAGTGATACATAGAAGAAAGATGCAACAACTGATTACATGTTGGATACTCATTACGTAAGCAGAGCAGAACACAAAAAGATATATTATTCACCTTGGGTATGTCCCGAAGATAATTGCCTTTGCAATTAGGTGACCAGAGAAAGAAGCCATTAAAACTTAAAATCAGAATGGTAATGCTTATAACCATATATCATCTACAAATCTTTAAAGATTCGGGGATAATACCATTAATCACATTTACTAAGCTCGGAGCACTCTGTGTGTGAGCTGTGAATATGTAACTTGAGGTCAACTTTTGTGACAAGTTGTATTTACAGGTACCTCTAAGGGTTTGCTTCATGTCTACTAAACAAAAATCTGAAATAAAAGGTTAAAAAGTGAATGCATTTGTGGAAACACCATTATGAGAATTTTATGAAGTAAATATAAGAAAAAATTACATAGTCATCTTGAATCAAAATATTTTATATATTTATAGAGCAACCTAAAAGGGCTTTGTTCTATATAACCACACCTAGGATCCTTGAAATGCACAAGAAATGCTGATTTACATTTTAAAAATTGAATAACTTTTTCTAACAAATTGATATTGTTTTTAAACATTACAATATGCAGCCCTCTTCTGCTCTTATGTGTATATTGCAGACCCATTTATTATGAGAGCTATCACTGATAAAAACAAAAACAAGCGAACAAAAAGAAACAACAGAAAAATGGTATTCAGCCTGCAGAAAGAAATGTTTACTGAAAACACCTGCTTTGCTCAGATGAAAATAAAACCAATCCAATATGCCATCAAGATCAACTGTTATTTTTGTAACCTCTTTTTATATGAGTACACACTTCTAGATAATGATCTGTGCCCTCAGAAGTAAATATATTGCCATTAAATTTTTCACCATAATGTCTACATAAAATCTATTTAAAAAAAACATACTTTGCAAGAAATATACTACTATTCTAAATGGTTTCCCTCCTTCCCTTTTTCTTCCTCTCACTTTATCTTCTTCTGGAAGAATGAAAACAGGAATTATGAGAGAAAAAAAATAATTTGAAAATATTTTTTTTTTTCTTAAAAAGGATGTTGAAATTGTTAGCAGAATTTCTTTAATTATATTAGAACACAAAACCAGGGAGGAAATCTGTGGGACTGTATAATTACAAAAGGTCTAAAATAACGGGGATGATAAGGCCATAGCAGGGAAGCTCCCTGAATTTTTAAATCAGACCTAAATGCTGAACACACTAGGGAGAACCCTGTATTTAATATATATATCTGTAACACACTGGTCAGAAGAGTATGAAGTGTAAGTACGGGAATTTTTACATGAAA
The DNA here is from genome assembly GCF_009819795.1 of Aythya fuligula. Lineage (NCBI taxonomy): Eukaryota > Metazoa > Chordata > Aves > Anseriformes > Anatidae > Aythya > Aythya fuligula. The sequence goes on along the minus strand of NC_045560.1, from coordinate 31,713,195 downwards.
TAGACATTTTAGATGCCAATAGGTCACCAAGATTGGATGAAATTTTCCTGAGAACACTGAAGGAAATCAAATGTAAAATGTTAGACCTCCTGACCAGATTGTGTTTTCTATAATTACAAGCTGATATTGTGCCAAAAGACTGGCAAAAGACTGGAAAAGATGTCTTTTCCATCTACAACAAGGCTGTGGGAATGATCCTGGAAACTGCAGACCAATGAGTCTGCTTTCCTTCCCTGATAATATGGTACCATCTATAACAGAGAAAAAGATCAAGGGACACATGAATCTATATGAAGTACAGGCTGTTGGAAAGGAGTCAACATTGTTTCTGCAATGGACAATCTCACCACTTCAGCCTGTGGGTTCTCTGAATACATTGATAAGCATGTGGATAAAGAACAGTTGCTAGACATAAAAAACTTGGATTTTCGAAGAGTCTTTGATGAACTTCCACACCAGAAGTTACTGAAGAGTCTTGCCACAAGGTTGGAGCAAACGTAACCTTCTGCCTGGTGTTCAGCTGCTGGTGATACATGTTTCATGTATTGTGTCTGTATGACCTTCTTAGCTCTGTTTTATCAAGAATATTTTTGTTGTTAAAAGTGAGGGCAGATATATGAACTGAAGGCATAAGTAGAAACACAACATATAAGAAAAGTGGAAACACAACAAAAGAATGAGATGGTAATCATTAGCAGTTCAAGGACTCAAGTGGGAACCCATGAAGAGGTATATTTTTTTCTACAGAAAAATAGCTTGACTTTCATAAAATGTTAAGATCAGCAGGGTCAAGAATTGGCACATTCCAAATTTCAGTGGAGACCTGACTGATACCTTCTGGGCTAGTTAAGACTCACTGGGTATCTTGTTGGTGCTTAGTGTGCTACAACTTAACCTAGCAGTATTTATTTATTGTGTATTTATTGGCTGGGTAAATGATTGGCATGTACTTTCAAGTTCTGTGTATCCTGTTTGCAGAATTACCTTGTGCGTGCAAAAAGTTGCAAATGACAAAGTGGGCAGAATAGGAAAGGTTACAGAAAGGTTGTTTTGTGGACTGAAGAAGACTTAAAATGTAGAAAACAAATGGGGTACTGTTGCTCACTTTTCAGAAAAGCTAATAGTGGCACAGTCTTAGGATTACTACAGGGACAAGTTTCATTTAATATCAATAACCTGGAGGAAATACTAAGCCCTTTTGTGTAACCAGATGACATACTCATGGTGATCAACTCCAAAATTGCCTTGCAAAAATTTGTGAACAGCTGAACAAAGCATTGATGTAGATAACTGCAAGGTAATGCACCTAAGGATAGATATATGGTACGAAATTTGGAAGTAGAAGTCATAACAGAGGTAAGAGATTTCTGAGTTCCCACTGAAAACCTTCAGAAATCTTTGCTCAATTTACAATGGCTATCAAGACGACCACTAGTGCTAAGTAATGAGATGAAGACTTGGAGAAGTAATTTTGCCATCATATGAAAACCTGTACAACCATGTCTTGATTGTTATACACAGCTCTGGTCTTCAAGACAGTGGATAGTTAGGTCAAAAGGTAAAGAGTTCAACTAAAATGATCTAGGGATAAACCAGCTGCCTTCCACAGAGGGACTAGAACAGATGGGATTCCAGTCTGCAGAGCAGAAGGCTGGGGCAGGATGTGATCAAAGTTTATACAGTCGTGAACAGCAGATAAACAAAATATGGAACTATTCTTCACCAAATCTCATAATACACAGACAAGAATGAGTAGAATACTAGTAAAGGGAAGTGGATACTAAAAAGAAAGATAGGCATACATTACACTAACATAGCAATTATGAATGTTGGGGGGATATGAAAAGAGTAAACCACAGAAAGGGTCTGTGTTACTTGTGTTCACTAAATAACCTTATCAGTTGCTGCTCTTCAGTGGGGTTACTAGTGTGGATAGAAAATTGCTTTGGCTCAGTAGGGTATTTCTTACAGTCTTATTCCTCACTAAATTTCCATTAAGGTGCCTGATTCTACATTCTGAGTTTCTGAGGCCTAATCAGAGCAGCCATAATATTTTGCAGTAATCCAGTGTTGTGAATACCATGCCATCACTGCTGAGGTATTCACACAGCAAAGTTGTGCTGATGGTCCATGAGATTTCCATACTGAAGCTATATTACATCATGGCTTACCAGGAGAAAATAAAGATGTCCAGGAGAACTGTTGTGCCAGATGTCTAACAAAGACAGTTTTTGAATACATAACATCTCTTACATTTTCTGACAAATGTAGTAGTAGTGGGTGCTGTTATGGAAGCCTTCTAAATTATTGACTGCATTTTATCTTGTGTAATATTCTTCAAAAAGTCTATGTAAAAAGTTATATGTGCATTTCTAACACAACCAAAGTTCCTCATTGTGGCTTTATCTTGATGCCTATATTCAAGAAGACAAATCAAAAAAGAAATAGAAGGAAAAAATCCTAGGCTTAAAAGCTATTTGGAAAGATTTTTGAAAGATTTATAGCAACAAAACATAAAAGCCTAAGAATCACGTCTGCAGGAAATTAGCTGTGCATTCCAAGAGACTTTTAAAGTGGAACTTTGGGACTGACACTTCTCTACTCTATGAAAATACAAGATTAGAGCAATTTCCTGCCTTTAGTCCAGCCCACTTAAACAGGAAAAAAACAACAAAACAAAACAACAACAAAAAAGTCTTGACAAATAACATCTTATTTAATCTTCACATGCAGTTAAAGTACACTCAGTGTCTGTCAAATATCTAATTAACAGTCTGATGGCATCTTTGAGTCTTTAGGGAAAATCTACAAAGTCACTTCTTAAAGAGGGACTTCATGTGGTCTATCAGAACTCTTTTTCTGTTTTTGAGGACATCTAAGTGCACTGTAATGGTTCCTGTAATATTCAGCTGGTGTAGCAGTCCTTTGCAATAAGATACATAAACATGTCTTATTCCTGTGTCTATGGTTATTGAAAGTGTGGCTAAATAGAGTTGGAATAAAGAAGAGAATTTATTTATGTTTGATGGAATGTCATTGCAGGAAAAGGGAAAAATTGAAGGTGCTCATACTACCATAATTGTCTACCTGGGTATTCACTGACACCACCAACCCATCTTGCCTGGATATTTCAGAAAAGCCCTGGTCTGGGCCTTGACAGCTGCCAATACTTCACCCTCTTCTGCTCCTGGTCCAGAGCAACGAAGGGTCTCTCTGAATACCACTCCCCACTGTGAGGTAGATCCAACACCTCTATTGCCTACCCTTCTTGAAGGCAATACTTTTCTTGCCCAGCAAAGTACTGGAGGAGGCTGGCTTTCTACTTATGGGATCAAGGGGGTCTCTGGGTCAGGGAAAGGATGAGTGTGATAGGAGGGAATTGTCATAAAGAAGGCACTTTTTTATGCTGTCATGCAGCTTGCAAAAGAACCTTGAAGGGCTGAACAAACCCATAAATATGATTAACAGGGCAGATCTCTGTCTCCCTCTGTAATCCTTTGAAGCATCTCTCCTTTTTCTGAAATATCTCTCTTCCTCCCCAGGCCATTTTCAAAGATTTAATATTATCATAATGGATGATAGTACTGAACTGCTATTTATAGATCCCAGAACTAGAGGAAACTCATAGGACAATGCACTTTAATTTTTATTCCAAACTTAACCTGTCTGGCTGACTATAAAATGGAGTGATATCTCCAAATCTTTATTACTTTAAGGATCAAGGATAGCTCTCATCTTGGGGATGTCATGGCCCATCCCCACCAGAATTTTGTAATTTGTAACTTGGTAACATCTTTCTGGATCTTATTTTCCTCTGCCCCTAGCTGTAGATGGCACATATACTTGGATCAAGGCTGAGTGCAAAAATGAGCATGTAGGAGACAGAATGACATTTTTGCAGTTGTTTTGAACACATAACAAATAAATTTGCTTGTCATCTACTACCTTGTTAATGTTTTGCTAATTGCTAATTAGTTTGCATGATGCAGATCTCTTAAATTTCATTAAATGAAATACATATATGCACAATTCTATTCTATTACTGTTTCCTTCCTTCCTTCCTTCCTTCCTTCCTTCCTTCCTTCCTTCCTTCCTTCCTTCCTTCTTTCCTTCCTTCCTTCCTTCCTTCCTCGTTCGTTCTTTCTCTCTCTCTCTCTCTCTCTCTCTCTCTCTTTCTCTCTCTCTCTCTTTCTCCCTCTCTCTCTTTCTCTCTCTCTCTCTTTCTCTCTATTTATTTATTTATTTATAAATCCCTATCAGGTAAAAAGTATTAGAGGTTCCTCAAGTACAGTACAAGGTAAACAGACTAATGGCTTCATGTTACATTTACTACAATTCATCTTTCTTCCAGTGTATTACCATAAACTATTTCCTCTGCTTTAATACTTTCCTGTTACCAGTCTCCATTAGTGTATATGCCAGTGGTGTAACTAAGATCAACATAATTCAGGCAACTTGCAAAAATATTCACACTGTTCTTCGGAAACTAGACACCTGTATCAGTGCATTGTATGCAAAAACAAAAGAAATGAAAAATAGTTGCCACGAATATATTAATGCAGTTTGGTATTCTCCATGGCTTGTCTAGGCTCATTTGGAGTGGTTTCAAGCAAATTCTGTCCTCTTTTTTGAATTAATATATATCTAGTCAAGACAGACTGCTGTTTTGTTGTAGTCATTGTCACCAGTCTGGAGACAACAACCTTGGCATGACTTATTTGCCAGAATCCATATGTGGCAGGTTAAAATCAGAAGGTTTATATTTGCTACTGAACAAGCATACAGTTAGCTACCACTAATGAAGACCATTCCTGTTAACAGTGAGGTTCCACAGATATGTCCTGAGGCAGTCTGCATGAGCTTGATGGATCCATATAAAATGGTAGTCCAGAACTTCCTCTGCAAAGCCGACTGTTGTATGCTCACACCACACGTGCAGTAGTGGTATGTTACAAAGCACTTGCAGAGATGGGAAAAGATTGGATGAGAAGGTTTATGATATAATGCACATGATTAAATAGAGCTGGCTATCATCCAGCTTTATATGCGACAATCAGTAGCAGGCTAGGAAGGCTGAGTAACAGATGGCTGGTATGGATGTTAGAAAGGTTTGTGTTTAGGCGCCCCATGCTAAGCCAGTTAATCTACTTCACAGATGTCCTTGCTTTTGCAGCTGTTTTCTTTAGATGTCCTTGAAAATTCAAAGTCTGATCCTAGGCTACTCCTAGATACACCTGATATGACTTGCATTTCATGTAGCTTTCACAGAGTCATAAGTCGAATGTTCAGAGTAAACACTGTGCAGATGAAGTTTGATGTTTGCATTTGTATAAAACTTGCAACTAGTCCCAACATAAGGCCAGGCTGTGAGCTGCATGAACAGTTTTATGAACAGGTTGTATGAAAAATCAGTTATAACTTAGATACTCTACTTACATCTTGAACTAGATTTTTGTTCCGTGTAACTTGAAAACATAACCTAAATATATATTTAGTCAGACAGTGTTAGAACAGCACATTTGTTGGCTAAGGCAACCGCTACTGAACATAGCATCCTATCAGGACCTCAGGGTGTCTGAGGGAAACAGGAGATAAAGTAAGATCATAAGAAATGAGGCTAAAGTAGCAAACAACTATTGGTTGTAACCTAGATGTTGAGAACACATAGACTTTCTAGCACAACTCTAAAATGTTTGGACATTTCTAGATGAAAGCCCTTATCCAAACAAAGGAAAAATATCTGTAGTGTATGAAACTTGCAGGTTCAGGTATATCTGTTGGTGCAAAAAGGTCAGTGCTCGCATTGCCAAAGACAATCTTTCTTAAAGTAGGAAGGTCCCATATGGAACGATATTTTAAGAAGTTTTATTGAAACGTTGCTGTTCAAGTACTAAGGTATTTTTGAGAAAGGACATGCTGGACTGTGGCTACAAGCAAACACTGGCTGATAATCATCTATTCACAAAATAAAAAAACGTGGAAATGGCTTCATCACCAGTGAATGAAATCTGAAGAGATTCTCATGTCAGTTAAATTTACAGATCTGAAAACTATGAGGATGTACAGATCTTGGATTTGCAAAGTTCTGCTTGGAAATGTTATCTGTAATCATAGAGTTTTAACTGCCTATTAAGTATTGTGATCCTTTTCTCTAGGTAGTTTACAGAAAACAGATTTGTGATGTATGAAATGTGTACTCTTACTTACATTTGGGCATACACTAAAAATATCAGTCTTGTTTTCGTTCTGGAGAACCTCCAGAAAGACAAATCCAAAATTTAAGAATCCTGTAAAACAAGGCTTCTAGGCAATTTTTAATCATTCTTTTTCTCCACTGAAAATTGAAATCAGTGCTGTATGATTTTCCAGTAAAGAGAGCAAGTGTCATAAAAATTTGAAGGAAAATAGTAGGAACAGAATCCATTCCAGCTAGCAAATTCTATGTAAATGGTAGTTTCTTCTAAGGGTAACACAAAGCCTCGCCCTTCATTGATGACTGAAAGAAAAACTACCATGGAGCTTGAAATATACTCAAAAAGGTATTTTGGACAGGAATTGAAATATGGCAACATGAAACACTTCCAGAAAAGACTATCTGTATATCAGTGTTTAAGTTTTCAACATTGATAATCTATAAAGTTATATATCTTTCTTTTTGTTTAAGTAGATGGTTTAAGGTGTGTCCCTTTTAGATCTGTTGAAACAAGAAATGAAGCTATGCTGGTTTTATCTTTCACCAGAACTTTTTAATTCAGCCTACTTTTTAGGTAGTTGAAAGTTAAGGTTATGCTTCCACAAATGAAAATCCAATTATAATTTCAATTCAGATCTCAGTGGAAAGACGTTGCTTAATATTGTTTTACTTAACTCTATACGCAGAAAAAAAAAAAAAAAAAAAAGAAAAAGCGTGTCATTTGGACAATAGAGAAGTAGGGAAAGAAGTGAGCATCAGAAAAGCTTGCAAAAGCTTGTGTTGTCTGGAGACAGTGGGCTTTGGGGTGGAGGTGTTTGCTGAATTCTAAGTGTTTGTTTCTTCATATGTCCAAAAGAGAAGGATTTTGTACATTTTTTGCCATATGCCACAGCCTCAGAACTTGGTAGGAGGCAAGAACTTTTTCTGAAGTTCCAACCACATTAGAGGTGCAACATTTCTACTGCATTTGTGCGTTCCTCTCCTAGAATTTAGTAGTATTATTTCTATTCTAACTACAGCTCCTTCAAAGGCAATCAGCTCAAACATTATTTTTTATCTTAATTGAATTATCCCAGCAAAAACTAGTTTTTAGAGCTACTGCTCTAGCTTTATCAAAACATTTTTGCATAGCATTTTTCACTATGTTTCTAGCAAACTCTAAACACACCCTACAAAAGCTATGAAAAGAGACAGTTGCCTAAGTGTCTTTGAATAAACCAGAACAGTTGAAGAAAGCAAATCACATTAAATGTTTATTATGAGACTTTGGATGGACAAACACATGAAACTCTAGTTTTATGAACCAAACCACATTACAAGATTTCTGTAAAGGAACTGCTTAGCTGATGATCAAGATCACTGCTAGCTTAGAAAGGGAGGATTCTGATCATGGACCCTTGACTACTGATATGTCATTTCCTTTCATGGATTTATATTCTGAGGGTCACAAATTTTCTGGTCAACTCACTATACTTTATCTACTCTCTCTTCTCTTTGCCATTATGGTTCTGGTGAAGAGAATTTACTCAGAAGTTGCAAATAGCCACAAGTGTCTTCTGATGACTGAGCTGCCAGTAAGCACAGCATTGCACAGCTATAAAGAAGTCAAATGAACCAATCGCATCTTTTGCCCTGTGAAAAATGCACAAAATTCCTAAAGTCAAGAGTTACTAGAATGTCAGCTTAAAATCTCCTATGAAAAAGGAGCTAAGCCAGGATAGATATAAATGGACTCCTGTAAAAGGGGTTTTACTAAATAGTCCTTAACAATACTTCTTGCAGAGTAGTCATTATTCTTTCCCATTTCTCCTAGGAAATAACATAGGTAAGGATTATATCTGGGAAAGTTTTCTTCAAAAAGAGAAGAAATCTCTAATATGAGGATGAAAGAAAGCTTAAATTCCCTTTAATTGTTCATATCAAGGATAAACAAGAAACCCTGTCAGAGTGGGAGGATGAATACAGATTCCCTAAATTCTATCTAGGCCTCCAGCACCAAACCATCCATCTTTTTTTTTTTTTTTTTTTTTTTTTTTTTTTTTTTTTTTTAAGAAATTGCCCTGCCAGAGGTAGGCTTAAAATATGAGAATGACAGGCAGAGGCAATATGGCTAGTCTCAAGCAGCCTACGTAAGCAACGTGGGGACAAGGGTGGAGTGGGATTAGTTTAAAATCTTTGGAATTTTAGGGATAGACCAGAGAGAGCAAAATTAGTGTGGTGATACTGGGACCATGCCAGGCATAAAATGTACTTTATTGTTGGGAGTTCATAATTCAATGAAATCCCCAGCAATTTTTTGGTTTAAACATCTGAAGGGACCTTGATGTTTACAGCATAGGTTTGTTCATGATCTACTGAGAAATTTCCCCCCTTGAGATAAGTTACTGGCAGGTATGACCTTTTGGGGAAGCTGGTTGTCTGGCTATAACATTTTGTTTATTTCTTATTCAAAGCTGAAAAGTAAGTAACACAGAATACATTTTGCTTTCTCTGGTATTATAAAAAGGTTGTTTTGATTCTTTGCCACTGATAGTTGATTTATTGCAACAGTAACAGCATTTGTCTTACCAGCACATGTTTTCAGAAACTAATCTTTTTTGCAGCACCTGAAATGTAATGGGAAAATAATGAAGTTATTTACATATTTTTATTTTATGTATATATGTATTCAGATTGAGAGAGTCAAAGTCAGTGTTCTGATTCTTTCTACTTGCTGTACTTTGGCTAAGATTGTTTCTAGGCCTTCTGAAACGGGATGGCTTTTGGATGAAATTAAACAATGACATGCTTCAACAGTTGAGAGGATTTGGTCCAGCAATCACTCGGCACTCGGTCCACTGAACCAGCATACAGATAACCTGAAATAATAAACGACAAAACATGTAGCTTCTGGGCTTCAGGTCCTTCGCAGCATTTGGGGAGACCAATTACTCAACAGATCTACTCCTATTGATCTGAAATATCTCCTAATTTTGGTGTAATCAATATGTCCCTTATGAGACTCTAAGGTTACCTCAAGTGATGTAGAAAAAAACATGAATTCACAGCTATTATAGAAAGAGTGACTTCCATTTTAGTTGTCTAGCAGAGTACATTTAGAATGCAGAAGGCTGAGTTTTTTGAAAGATTTCATAGGAAGAAAAGATCTGGGTTGTGATAAATAATAAGTACCAATATGTGACAAAATCTGTGCATCAGACAGCCAGGCCATAGCACAGTAAATGGGACTATGTCTACAGCTAAGAATAAACAGTAGCTCAGGTGTTTCCATTGTCACTTACTCTATCTAGGAAAGTTGCTGCACCATAAAGTGGAATTGGAAGCACACTTTAAGTGAATCTGAACTGAAAATAAATCCTCTCCTTATCCCTATGACCATCATTACATTTCCAGATTAATGTACCTTGGGGAGTGATAAACTCACCATACTTTTCTCTCTTTAAGACAAAAATAGAGAATTTGACATATATACACTTACTTAATAGATATACAGCAATATACTGTTGGGAAGAAATACTGAATACAAGCTGTATATTATCAGGGGTTTTAGATCATTCAAACAGTTCCTTAGGATCTTAGTACCAGTGAAAATCCTTCCTAGTATTTTAACCAAGTGTGGAGGACTTGTGCTTAAAGCTTCATGCTACCTCAGCACTTGTCTGAAATTACAAGGTTGAGATCTGTAGAAAGTTACAGTTATAAAACATAACAACCTCCTTATCTCGTCTTTAGAAAATAGCAGAGTTATCTGACATAAACACTACATGTAATGTATTTCTTCAAATATATAGTATGAGAAATTAAATACATTAACATCAATTTTTCTGTTTTTGCCAGTGGTTCAATTTATCAGCCAAGAACAAGCTGTGGTTTATGCAAACATTTTTCTAATTGGGTGGTAGTAATTAATTTCTGGTGTTCCAATAATAATCAGGACACATTATTAAACAGTTTCTTTATAAGTACTGTCAACCTAAATAGATCAGACAAAGAAAACGGGAAAGAAAAGAAAATCTGTTGCAGAGCTAGCAAGACTCTTGGTATTGTTTTGGCAAACTGCAACTTTTACCATGCATGAGGTTTTCCTAGTGAAGCTATCAGAGACATTTCTTTTGAAAACAGTATGCTTTTAATAAAAGCAAGATAGTACAAAATAGTATCTCCCTTTATTTCAAACCAAAGGTACAGCTTCCCCATGCTCAACACATGCACACACAAAATAGACAAATAAGCAAAAAAATATATATAATCAAAAGAAAGTATTGCTGCTCATTTAATGTGTCTGTGAACAAAGTTCTGACACTCTTGCAGAGTTGTGGCTTTTTCTCTGGATCACAGTTTTGCTTTGAGCTGTATGAAAGCTAACAATGCAAATGAAAACATTTACACTGATAAATTGGAATTAACTTGGAAAACTGTTTAATAAAATCTATGCAATTGTCTCTGCAAAGTAGTAGCTGGAAGGAAAACGGTAATTTCTCTGTAGATACAACAACAATAATCAGCTGAACATGGTTTCAACCATGAACACTTGTCTCTCAGGCACCTCAATCTTATGCCTCATCAACATCTGCCTTAGATTAATACTCTTAAGACATAACAGCTGTATTTAATTTTACCTAGATATGACTCTGTACTCCCAAATTTTCTTGTAACATGTCAAGATTGCTCTATTTGTACACAAAAGTGAGTGTTGTGCTTCTTACAACATGAAATTAGAGTATTTGAATTATATCAGTAGTGACTGGTGTTCTTTGAGGGCAAACTGTTAATTTCATAATTACTCTTGTAGTCACAACCTCCTATTCTACCAGTCTCTCCTTCAGGTTATGCATCCTATTGTGTGCCACCTAAAATAAATCTGTTTTCTTGAGAACTTATGTCAGACCTGAGATATTTATATATATATATATATATATATATATATAGGCAGTGTATATTTCTCTGATTTTCTTCTGGGAGCTCTGGGATAGCAGTGAATAATCAGCCAAATATTTAACAATCTGCTTTTTTTTAACCAATAACCAAACAATCTAATATTTTTGTCAGTCATTCCCAATTCATTTGGACATTGATCCTTGATTAGAAATTCAGAGCGTCTCTTTTCTCCTGAGAGTTGAAAATGTAAAAGGGGTAAAAAGGGTTATCACTAGGCCCTTCCTTAGGGAAAAATGTCTGCAAGAACATTCAAGCAGGCACAGGCCTTTGGGCACAGGTAATAACAGACCTTCAAAGCAAAACACCAAGGGGTGATGGAGGCAGGTTTTGGCTGCTGTGACAGCCTCAAGACCCCATTGTGGTCAGTGAAGATTTCTCAGCTCCATGTATTTTTTCATAGTGATTCTATTTTTGTTTCCTTCTGCTTACGAAAATAAATCTTAAAACTAGATATTCCAGGATATTATCTTCTCCTTTTTTTGACACACATGGGTCATGACATTTGTGTTTATATATAATCCAAGCCTCGCCAGCAATACGTGCAAAGCAAGGAAAAAGCCACTAGAGCAGGAAGAACTATTATTAGCAAGCAATTGACTCAGCAAATGTCCCTATTTTCTTTTTGTGAGTTACCTATTGGCCCCCACTGGATGATTTCCAAACCTGCAATAGTGTTTCTAATGACTGCTGCATGCCTCTGGCATGAGCACTTCAGTGAGCACATAACCCTGACAGCTTCTCATCCCATAAATAACTGCACAGATAAAATGAACATGAAGTTTCACAGGAAGTGAATGAAAAGGAGCTTTCAGTCCAAATGACTCAATTGCAGCCTGTATCCAACCAAATTTCCACAACTACTTATTTATTATGTTTGCTACCTACAGAATACTAAAATAATTATACAAGAATGACACAGAACTCATTTCCTTCTACAAGAGCTGGAAAATTGTAAAGTTGAAAACAACTATGTCTACTGCACAGAGTACTGGAAAGTACATTGGCTAATTCCCTTTTGTACTGAAGTAATGCAATTAAATGTTCTTATTATGGTTAAATATTACAAGGCATATTTTAAAAACATATTTTACTGTGGTTCTTTGGCTTTTGAAATGCAAAAGCTTGTGTCAATGGCAATGCTTTTATCTTATAAAGTGGTATTGGATGCAGTAGCAATGAAATATTAATGTAGAAAGCTTATTATTTCTCAGTTAAACTAAATTCCTTACTTTACTCACCTGAAAGTGAAAAGTTATTGCTCTGTATAGGGTACCAGTTTAGACTGAAGTAATGCAATTAAATGTTCTTATTATGGTTAAATATTACAAGGCATATTTTAAAAACATATTTTACTGTGGTTCTTTGGCTTTTGAAATGCAAAAGCTTGTGTCAATGGCAATGCTTTTATCTTATAAAGTGGTATTGGATGCAGTAGCAATGAAATATTAATGTAGAAAGCTTATTATTTCTCAGTTAAACTAAATTCCTTACTTTACTCACCTGAAAGTGAAAAGTTATTGCTCTGTATAGGGTACCAGTTTAGAGCTAAAGTTCTGACATCAGTTCAGCATGATATTGTTTTTATTTTGTGCCTGCTTCTCCCTCTCATCTCTCTGTCTCTCTCTCTCCCCCACAGAATCTGGAAAAGAAAAAAAAAAATAAAATAAAATATAGGGGAGCAAGGATAACAAGGATAATAAAAATAAATGCTAACAAATGGAAGCTGTTCAACTAACCACAAATGTGGCTGATTAGAAAATTAGAGAAAAGTGTCCTACCCTCAGGAGACTTCTGTTCTTGGAAAACAGTGTGGAAGCAGGAGACTTCAGTATGTTTTTTATTCATTGTCTCCATTAATTACATTAAAATAACTATCACAGTTTTGTTTGTGCCTGAAGTCCAAGTGGATAGCAGAATACAGTGAATGAAACATCCAACATACAATTAAATATACAAGCCAAGTCAGCCATTAATAGTTCACTCTCAAGCATCTGGATCCTGAACATACAGTTATACAAGTTGAATTAATATGGTTGTTTACTCACATTCTTCCGGAGCATTTTCAGCCATCAGGCCTTTGCAATAATATTACACCCAGCCAGGCTGGAGTCTGGTGACTAGTTATTCTTATGCAGATCCCTAAGTGAACTCCAGAATAAAATAAAAACAACAACAACAACAACAACAACAACAACAACAACAACAATAATAATAATAATAATAATAATAAAGTATTTATTTATTACTTCTTTCCTTGTGTCTGATATGCGAGCAATGGGATTTGAAGTCTATTTAACCTTGAGATATTTGTGTCCTTATATGTTTTATATCTAATATATACATTAGATATGGCAGAAATATGGCTAATACAACAACGGTTTAAGGCATTTTGATATTTCCTCAATTTTTGATCTCACGGACTTTCCTGAATACAACCAATGTTCAAAATGTTAACTTTATTTGGGAGCAAAACTGAAGCTTATTCTCCAACTGTAGAACTCAAATTCTCTCTCTCTCTTTTTTTTTTTTTTTTTTTTCCCCTGGGATCCTTGAAAAAACTCTACCCTCTTAAGAGATCATGGAAGCTCTAGTCTAACCTGATGACTATGGTTGCAAAGACTCTACATGAAAGTTCAGTTACCAATCCAACTTCTTTTTATCTTACTTTTTTTTTTTTTTTTTTTTTTTTTTTTTTTTTTTTTTTTTTCTCCCCACACTTGAGAGCTTTCTGCAAGGCTATGTACAAGCTGTCATTTCTGGGCTCTTCATCCACCATTAACATTTAAGTTCAACAAGGCCAAGTGCTGGGTCCTGCACCTGGGGCGCAATAACCCCAAGCAGAGCTACAGGCTGGGAGAGGAATGGTTGGAGAGCTGCCAGGCAGAGAAGGACCTGGGAGTGATGGTGGATAGTCGGCTGAATATGAGCCAGCAGTGTGCTCAGGTGGCCAAGAAGGCCAACGGCATCCTGGCTTGTATCAGGAACAGTGTGACCAGCAGGGCTAGGGAGGTGATCGTCCCCCTGTACTCGGCTCTGGTGAGGCCGCACCTCGAGTACTGTGTTCAGTTTTGGGCCCCTCGCTACAAGAAGGACATTGAGGTGCTTGAGCGGGTGCAGAGAAGGGTGACGAAGCTGGTGAGGGGCCTGGAGAACAAGTCCTACGAGGAGCGGCTGAGGGAGCTGGGCTTGTTCAGCCTGGAGAAGAGGAGGCTCAGGGGCGACCTTATTGCTCTCTATAGGTACCTCAAGGGAGGCTGTAGCGAGGTGGGGGTTGGTCTGTTCTCCCACGTGCCTGGTGACAGGACGAGGGGGAATGGGCTTAAGTTGAGCCAGGGGAGTTTTAGGTTAGATGTTAGGAAGAACTTCTTTACTGAAAGGGTTGTGAGGCATTGGAACAGGCTGCCCAGGGAAGTGGTGGAGTCACCATCCCTGGAAGTCTTTAAAAGACGTTTAGATGTAGAGCTTAGGGATATGGTTTAGTGGGGACTGCTAGCGTTAGGTCAGAGGTTGGACTCGATGATCTTGAGGTCTCTTCCAACCTAGAAATTCTGTGATAATCAGTGATATCAGGATGCTCTCACATTAAAATACTGCACAATTCCCTGGAAGATCCTATGTTTCTTCAAGGAATTTTACAGTCATTCAAAAAGCTGAAAAAGTCAGGATCATGTGATTTACTTCGTAGTGGAACTTAAATCTGAGATCCATATGGGTCATCTGAAGAACATCTATTTAAAATATCCCAAATCCATGCCATCTCAATGTCTCAGTAAGCGATTTGTTTTGTAAAAGTAGATAAGGTTTTTGGTCAGCACTGAAAAGCAGCTGTTTTAATGGCCTTAAAGATAGAATAGACTGTTTCAGCTATTACGTACTGTCATCTTTTAAAATATCAATATTAGGATTGGTAAGCAGTGAATGTAAGATACACAGTGTGTTATGAATTAAAGTGAAAATATTAATCACAATATAGAAATAAAAATAACAGCTGAGATGAAGTTTGGGGATTCTGCAAACAATTTTTATTCTGACACAACTCTTAAAACTATTTTTTGTTATTCTTCTTTCTCATGAAGTTTTAATTTTTGAACACAAAAATCTGAAAATGTCCAAGTTTCCCGTGAGATAAAAATTCCAAATTTTGACGAGAGGTTGTAGGGAGTCATGACGGACAGGCAGCTATATGTCAGCTCCCACTTCAACATTTTAGGTAAGGGCAAATATGGACAGGTAGGCAAAGAACAATCAACTTGTTGTAGTGTCAGGGAGGTTAAGACAGCAGTGCTATAACCTTTATTTTTATATATCCTATATATATATATAACCTATATTTTTATATATCTTATAGACAGAGTTCAGAAAAGTGTTTCTTGTGAGGAACATAATGATCCTAATCTATAGATTTAGTTTGAAGCAAAGGTTAACTTAGTTATGCATATTTGTGAAAATCAGGTTTTAGAGTATGGGGATCTCTGATATAGCTGATGAAATGTTAACAAGTTCCTATGGCTGGAAGGGGAAGCTTCAGTGATAAGTAATTCAGTGACAACGTGAAGAGCTTTGTGGCTAAGACTGGTTATTCACTAGCAACATTTAGCTTTTGTTGCAACTGTAGTAATCTTTCAAAAAATAAAAATAAAATGGAAATCTTCTTGAAAGAGATTCTATACCCTTCAGATATATTGGAGACATGCTAAGGGAAAGCTGAGAGACTTTGCTATCCTGACTAGATAATCCCAAAATTGATGAGGGATTTCAGATTTCAGAGGATACTAGAGTGGTCACAGAAGGAATTTTTCTTCATTCAGAACTAGCTTACAATATAGTTAGCAACAACAGAAATAAAATGTTCTTCCAGTGATTTGTTCTCCAATTTTTCTCCCTAAAGGAAGAAAATACATTTTTTTCTCATCAAAATTGTTCACTGGCTTCCTATGGTATTTATGATGTTATACAAAATTTTGTTTGTCTGTTTGTTTTTCTTGAAGACTCCTAGTTTTCCCCTTCCCTCCCTCCCACTTCACATTGACAGCCCATACACTTCCTCCCATCTTCTCTTTTTCTCCTCCTTCAGTTCTCTCTCTTTCTCTGTGTTTACCTTCTTACTTGAGAAAAAAAAAACAAAAAACAAAAAAACAAACAAACAAACAAAAAAACACCTTCATGTTTGCGTTCACCTTCTTCAAAGCAAACATTATGGCTAATTCTCTTTTCATGAATGGTTGCAGCTCTGCACAGTGTCATGTATTTTCATGTATTTGTTACCTACCCCAATTTCCTGAACAGAGACACACAAGATTGCTTTTTAAGATACAAAGCATCATCCTAATGACATTTCTTCCCAGACTGAAAGAAAGACAGAGGGAGAGTGGGTGAATTTTCTGTTTTCCTGCTTCCAGCTTTATCTACTTTAGGATCAACTATTCAATCCAAGCTTAATGAAGTAATTAGGTCACTGCAAGTCAGTTTCCCAAGGGCAGAGCCTTTTGAAATTCTCTGTTCTTTCTTAAATGCAGAGATGTTATCCAGTACAGCACAACTATGTCCTACAAACTATGCTGTATAATGCAAATTAATATATGTGTATAACACAACACTGCAGCAAGTCATGATTATTCAAATTAAATCTCGTGATATTTCAACATCCTTCCCATTTTTCTCTTACTTTTGGGGAACCTGAAGAGTTTCTTTTTCTTTTAAGTATTCTTTTTCTGGTCTTATTACTACCAACATTTCATGAAATTTTCTCAGTGATGAGTAGATTGTGTAATGTGGCTCAGTTAAGTACTTTTCCACTAAATGAATAAATAGTGGCAGAAAATCGTCATACTATCAGCACAGCAGTGTGCACAAATATGTATCTATATCATATTTGACAAAGCAGTCCATAAAAACAGAGTTACTCTATGTAACCCTAAATATATTTCCCTATCAGTAACATGATAAAAATTTCCCATGGCATTCTGTACATAATATTTCTCTTACAACTGTATAATTTATTTATTTTTTTCACATCAGTAACAATCACCTACAGTTTCTACATAAACTAGAAATGCTAGAGTGAAAAAGATACTCTTACTTCAATTTAGCTATAAAGATTAATTGCTGGAAAGCCATAAAATACTTCTGTGCTAATCAGTTTAAGTACAATAATCTCTTTCTGGAACTAGAAATTCATTAATTAATCATCTCAACTGTAAATGTGGTCTAGGCAGAAAAATCAATAAAAAAACAACCATTCTTTTAAGGTCAGATTTTATCAACAAAAAATCCTCTGTTTTGCTTATGCAAGACTGCACAGCCAGTTGGAGATAAGGAAACTGCTGCTGAAAAAGATTTTTTGCATGTGGGGCTGAATTTTCATACAGGACTGAAGATAATATTTTCAGTTTTATTGAACTTGCTCTTGTCCTCCTTCTCACACCATTATTTTCTGACTATGCACTGCTTGCCTGTATGCAGGGAAGTAAGTAGGATTTTTATGTTGCCTAAGGCAAAAGAGCAATTTTGATTATTATTGAATCCATAGTCTTAACAGTTCTCATTCTAAGAAGGATGAGGGAGAGTACAGATATAATTTATAGGCAATGAAAAGTTTTATATGTATTATAGAAATTCATGAATGATTGGGCAATAAATGTTTCTTATAATGAAGGATGGAGTGGGAGCATTCAAAGAAAAGAGAATATATGCAAAACCAGCCAAAGGCAGTATTTTTCACACACTCATAATTACATTGTGGTGCTCACTAACACAAGATGCACTTGGTACCTAAACAGTTATTAGATTTACCTGAATCAAAAATAGTTATTTATCAGCAGAATTTTGAAAGAAGAATCTATCCAGGACTGCTAAGCCTGCTCTGGCACATTAAGTGCCTCAGACACAGATTGTCTGCAGATTTGTGAGACATATATTGTAGTTCTCATGCATTCTTTCCCTCAATATCAGCTTCAGACCTTTGACAGAGGCAGGATCTTTGGCCTTTAGTCTGTCTTTAACATGAACATTTCTTATCTTCTGCCCTAGCTTTTGTATTGTATGACTCACTCGTCCATATTTCTGTCAGCAGATGGCATTACTCAATATGACCCATGAGTGTAAACAGAACAAAAGGGAGTTAATTGTTTTAGAAAAGGAAGTCTTCATCAGAGTACAATAACAAAGTAGTCTGATACATTTTCAGTTTGGAAATTTCATGCTAAATGTTAGGCAAAAATATATAAAAATGCTTCTTATACATATCTCTTAAAACATTACAAAATGTGAAGCATGAAACTCATTTTCTAGGATAACTATGAATCACAAGCAGTCAATCAACCTCTGTATTTGCCTTAAGAATCTTCCTTGAATTGTAAAATGTAACAACATCTCTCCAGATTCTATCTTTGAGAGCCATAGTCAAAGCTTCTGCTGTTGAAATGAATATGCATTGCCAAATAAAATTGTAATACTATTTAAGGGTAATGAAGAAATCAGCTTGCCAGACTAGTGACTATGACCCACTTTTGCCATCCTAACTCATGTTTCAAATGCCTTAATATATGAATACACTTGATGAAATATCTGTGCTGATATGTCCAGCTAAATATGTTGAGAATTTGTTCCTTGTTCAGAAATCTGCGTAACGATGATTATCAATGGGGAATGGGCATGTGAGGTGTGAGAGACAATGTGTGGCTTTCATTCTCCTAAACAACACTAATAGATGTTCTATGAATGTAATTCCCTAAAAGAAATGATCAGGAAGTGAATGTCATGAATGTGAACTGAATGTCATGAATGTGAACTGAATGAAAAACTTTGTTAAAATCAGGATTAAAACATTATGGCTCACCTTTGCCTTTGCTGGATAAACCAATTTGTGGACTTCGAGATACAACAAAACCTTATAACTGCCCCAAACCCTGTTTATTTAGGTTAGTCCCCAAGTGAAGGCTTTCAGAAACTGCTTTTTGCTGATCACAGTACTCTCATAATAAACACAAAATGACTTTCAGTCCATGTTTCACCTTGTTTAAGTTGCACATTTGGGAATACTTACAAATACAGGGAATGTGGTTGAACACATAGAACACCAACGCTGTACTCTTCAAACCATTTCAAACATCTAACATTGGTACCACTTCTCTTCTTCTCTTCTTCCCCCTCTGCCTTTCTGCCTTTGACTGCCTTTGAAAGATCAACCCCTAAGCACCATGCCCAGAATGAAAAAAATGCAGATGGTGAAAATACCCATTGCTGTGTAATTACATGTACTGTAGAGAAAATAGAGAGCAGTCCCTTTGGGAAAATAGACTACTAAGAATTTACACACATATGTCATGGTCCACTGAAAGAAAAAAAACATTTTCTGGAGGAATGTTTTCAGGCAGTTTTTAATTTTTTTCTTATAAAAAGACCTCACTGAAAATTTGTAGAAAATCTTTTAAAAGAATTTACTTTATTTATGCTGTTTATTTTTCCAAATATTTTTGGTAAATGAGGATGTTCAACAGCATAATTATTATAAAATTAAATATATATATATATGGGAAAGAACTCCATATTCCAAATGATTAAGGTACAGTCATGCTTGAAGGAAGAAAAACTCTGGCAAGTTATCTTTGCTTTTAGCTGGATAACTGCAGGTAAATGTATTACACTGTTCAGAATGTAATTCACATAGCCACTAAATTCCTGTGTGCAAAACTTAATGCATTTAAGAATGCATCTGGGCAGCATGATTTCAGACTTTATTTTTTCAACTCCAAAAATATTTCTAACTCCTATCCTTATTTCAAGAATTTCTTTCTGAAAGTCTTTTTTCCTAGACTGTGTCTACAAATAAGATAGAACTTTTCTTAGATTACTATCATGGAAAGAATTGCTGCTGTAATTTTATTTTTGCTTAAAAAAAAAAAAAAAAAAGAAAAAAAAGTTTATTAAGATGAACATTTTAGGTATGTTTTGCTAAAACTGGAAATGCTTTGAAAACTTTTGTTGCTCCTACTTTTGCATAGTTTTGTGAACATAATTGTAGCGAAATCTTCTTCAAGAAAAAATAAATAAATAAAAGAAAATGAATCCCATTCAAACATGTGCAGCATTTCTGTGGATTTCTAATTTGGCAGATCTTGCAGGGGTGATTTTCATAATGTGCTTAGCACCACCCTCAGGAAATCCTTAAGATGTCTCCCCTAAAACTGGAGAAATGTCATATCACTACTTTTTTTAAATGGTTGCTTATATTTTTCTATCAGGGACAGCTAATTCTAAGCAACATATGAAGAAACATGAGAACTCATGCATGTTCCGATTTAAAGAAATCTACAGCTTAGGGGAAGAAAGAAAAAAAAAAAAAAAGAGTATTTCCATGATGGGTAAGATGAGCAGCAGGTGAGAAAAAGATGTATGGGGGTGAGTTGCAGATTATAGCTACCCATAGCTAATTGCTGTTTAGATGAAACATGTGCATCTGTTTTCAGCAATTAGTGAGGAGATCAATAGAAAACATATATATTTAATTAGACATATGGTTCAATTTACTATAATTGGATCCCCATGTCACTTCTGGCTCTCCATATGCAGTATGCTCTAAATTGTTTTCTGGGGTGTATTTGCATCATATGGAAGGTGAAGTGCAGACACCAGCTGATGCTCAGATCTCAGTGTCTCGTGGTGCTGTTAAATGTAGGCATGTTCAGTGACTTAATCAGACCAGAAACCAATACAGTTTTGATTTTGAATGTCATTTAAGCCTTTCCCTAATGACTAGGCACTGCATGTCTTGCAACAACAGCAGTTAACACCAGGTCTATTCAGCAATATTCAAGCTTATCAATACTTGGAAGAAACTACTATTTCCCAAATCTCTAAGAATTAAAGAGGTTCTGATTTCATCCCTTAAAAAAAAAAAAAAAAGGCATGTATATTCAGAATAAGAATGACAATGGAATTATGCTACTTTATTCACTGAATGCCTCTTAATCTTTTTTTTTTTTTAAGTAATAAATAAATAAATGAACAAATAAATAATATCTTCCAGCAAAGTCTGAAGAGACAATCCCAACCCAGCTCCCCAGATTTACCCATTTACATAACACTTAGTACTATGGTTACTGTTGATCAATCTCACATACGTTATACTGTAAATTTTGCAGTGCCCATGAGCAGTTATAAAAAAGAACACAGTCTGAGAGGGAATCACTACGGCTTCTAATTCTCAGTGCCCAAACTGTCTGCTTGTATATATGTGATACAATATATTGTGTCTCTAAACATTTTCAATGTTTTATTCCAATATCTAACTTAGACTCTCTTATACATTAATTTATATGTTCCAATATTGCTTACCAGATTTTTTAATTTAGCATATATAAAATGGATTATTTAGGAAAAAAAAATAATTAAAATCACAGCTTTTACAGAGTTCTTGCTCGGAATACTTCACCTTGTAAACATCTGTCTGGTTCAGGCTAGTAGATCCATTTTAACCAGAACTCTTAGACTTTCATGTTAAAGGTTCTGTGCTCAGTCTTAGAAAGGATGCAGACACCAAAAAATATGGCACTGCATGTGATTAATTTTGAGCAGACTTGACCAGGCTTTCTGGTTTGGGGGTAAGAAAGGAACATCCAGAGAAGAAGGACATCTGAAAAGAAGAAGGACGTCTGAAAGTCAGCTTCCTGCTCAGGCACAGATGCTTCCCTCATCTGGGTCTTAGGGCCTTCTTCCAAAGGTAATTGCCAACCATCTGTACTACTAAGGTTTGTATGATGTTTCTTTGAAAGGATAAATGGGTACCTTTGACATCTTGTTAAATGAACCAGCAGGTAGAACTTACAAACAGAAAGTAGGATCTGAAGTTAGAGCTTCTGTCTGGGTGAAAGTGTTCCAACACACAAGTCAGGAGAGCAATTTTGCAACCAGATTTTGAGGTATTCTAGGTGAAGGAAATTTCCAGGCCTTTTGTTTTATGCTCTAATAATGTCAGGAAAGGATTGCAGTTTCATGGGGAGAGAACAGCAAGAGCACCAAGGTGCTGAGTTTTTCTTAACTTCATATCCCTTCCACCATATACAGTTTATAGGATGGCACATTCAGTGTGCATAAACAGCTTTTTTTTTTTTTTTTTTTTTTTTTTTTTTTTTTTCCCAGGGTTATGTTTCTGGAATGGTAATCTTTGAACTGAACACTCTAAATTATAGGTTCAAAATGGGACATTTCCTCCCACTGTCCTGCACTGGAATGTCTGACTGTATGTACTAGGAATGCCACTTTCCAGTCTCATTGGAGTGTAAACCAACCACGCTTTCACTTACTGTAATGTACTGGCCTGAAAACTTTTGAAGGTGCTGTAAAAGACAGATGGTAAAGATTTGGCATTAAGCAAGATGAATAAATTTAGCCTTTCTTTCCAGTTCATAGGAAAATGCTCTAAACTGATAGAAGACACCACTACATGTTTATGAAGTCTGTCCCTGCGAGAGAAGGAGGTCTGCAAATTATTCTTCTCAGGAGTTTTATATGAAGAAATCTCTCTATATATGGGGAGAAATTAGGCAAAACACTCTTCAGAATAGGGCAAAGTTGGATTTTAAATGTCTAGAGAATATTAGGATAAAGTATTTGCAGACTTAGAGGTAGGTATATCAGGAAGATTCTAGATCACCATCTAGGCTACAGGTTCTGACATGCCTCTCCATGCCTCTTTGAAGCTTTAAAGTCTTTTTCTTTTTGCAATCATCCCTCTGTAATACCATGCAAGTACCCTAAGATGTTTTTGAGCTCCCTCCTCTCTGTCTTTGCTCAATTCTTATTGACCTAAGAAACCTCTGGTCTTAAGGCAACAGCTGTATAAAGACACACTTCCAGTAGGCAAGTCAGCTGCATTAATTAGTTTTGTCAGCATGTTTCTCTTTGTCTTAATTATATAAATGGGCTCAGAACAGAGCAGACAGAGAGCATGTGTTAGAAACGCCATGGAACATCACATAGTTCCTTTCTCATGCACTGCTTCAAAGATCCACTTTGTCCTGACTAATACTTTTTTTTTTTTTTCCTTCCTGACTCTTTAAAATGAAACTGTCCAGTTCAGAAGTATTATTTTTGGACTAATGCCTATGGATATGGTCTGTAATTCCCCCAGTTAATGGGGATTTTCTATGTATTATTGTCATTGGATAAATTGCTATCACTCTCTCTATTTTACAAGGGGTAATTTCTTTCACTGTTATCTGAATTCTTGCTTGTGTCATGCTGCAGCCTTGGATATTGTTGCCGGACAGTGGAGTACAATGAAGGCCAAAATAAAAAATAAATAAATAATAAAGTACCCAAGTAGAAATCTATTGAGATGAAATTTTGTGTGTGAAGTTTTTCATTTGCAGTGTTGACAGAAAGGCAACTGCTTCAGCCAGGTGACAGGGTGATTTTTGCTGGATTTGTAGGTGATTCCTGGCTGCACAGCAGGATGTGACCCCTATGGTCCTTCTCCTTCCCTACAGCCTGGTCACTGTGCTCAGGGAAGGGGAACACATGAGGCGTGAAGAGGAGCACTGGGTCTGCACTACATCTGCCAGGGGACCGCCATTTCCCCTGCCCTAAAACAGTCCTGCATCCCCCTCCCCTGCTGCACACTGCCATGTCAGTTGCTGAAAACTGATGTATATGACAAAAAAAAAAGCCTATTCATATCAGGATACATATTTGTTGCTCCTAGCTGTCACTCAGCCACTAGCTTCGTGTGCATAAAAAGCATCAGAAAGCTCTCCATGTTAACAGTGTTGCCAGCATCTGTCCCTGTACTCACCAGCATCCTGTGCCCTCAAAAAAACAACAACCAGGGCAAGACACGGGACTGATCCCACACCTTCTCCATGCTACCACCCACATGGAGATTATGTCTCTGTTCAGGCTGAAAGGATTACTGTTAGCTTCTGTGATTGAGTAAATGTTGGCAAATATTGACTTTTTCATGTCTAGCAGTGCTCTTAAGAATCAAAGAGAAAAGAAATCCAATTAAAAAGCCATGAGTCTGTCTTGAGCTTTTTTTTTTTTCTCCCCCCCCACATTTTACGTGTGATTTTAAGATTTTATGAGGATTGATGAGCCTTCTTTTTAAATTTTTAATCCTCTTCTTTTTCTTTAAATTTTAGTATTCTTTCGGCATCAGAAGAGTGGGTGCAGAACAGGTAAATGTTTATGGCCGTAACCTGCGTTGCCTGGAGATCAGCTATTCATTCTAGGAAATGCACGACTTCTACTTCCCCCTCAATGAAAAGCCCAGTGCTTGCAGCCATCTCACTAACAACTCCTCTAAAGATTTAGTTGCTCTGGGGAAACTGGAAAATGTCATCTCCTCCCAGACCACAATTACTTAAATGGTCCAATGTCAACCAATATTATTCTGCTTTTATGTTTTCCTCCATTAGACAGCTGCTGGCTCTGCCTTTATGGGAAAGCCACCCTTGAAGTCACTTGACCTCTTGGTGCCTTAGTCAACACAGATGGAACATTGAATAAAACCAGGATGTTGCTAGAAATCATATGACTCATTTGAACAGGGGAGGGAGGGGATTTTGGGGAATTGTTTTTCTTTCTACTTGGGTAAATAAGAGTTTTGCTTATCTAACTATATGCAAAGGTGTACTGATTCTGTTTTGCAAATTTGTATTTTCACAGTCTGGCAGTCATCTTTGCAATGCCAACAGTTGTATAAGAAAAAGTAGCATATATTTTGTTCTGAAGCAACATCCTGTGCTTCTTGTATTCATATATGAGGATCACTGTATGGTAGGCATTGGCACATAGATGATATCTGCTATATTTATCAAGACTTTGACTTGTTTTATAATTCTAGTTGGAAGTGTAACAGACTTTTCATTACATGCAAAAAATTAATGCATTGAATATGCATTTTTTCACTGAGAACTCTACAACCCATAGTAATGACTTTTTCAGTATCATGACCCAGCAGTCTCCCCAAAGAGCTGCCAGCAATTGCCTGGAGGTCATGAGCTTGTTTCCTTCCCTTTTTTCTGGCCTTCTGCCAAGCAGATTTGTTTGAACATTAAAACCAGCTCTGCTTGCTGTTTCAATATACCAGTAATACCTTATCTCCTGCTCCAGAAAATTTCAGAGTGGATCTACTGAAACACCGTAGGAAGCAGATCTAAAGATACCACGTTGCTTTATAAGTGGGCTGAATATAAAAAAAAATGTAATCAAGAATCAAGTGAGAGCACAGGTGGAATCAGGAGAGTTTGAACTTCAAACTGGAATAATGCTCACATTACCTATTGATTTATCAGAAGGGCAGAGTCTATTTTTCTTATGTCTATTTGGTTGATACCAGTTAGGCTCTCCATTGTAAAATATAGCATATTGAAAAGATGAGGCATTTAAGTACTGAAATGATATGAAGCTGCCAAATGGTGACCACTTCCAGACCCTTTAATATATATTCTTGTAATGCAGACTGGGATGTTCTAGAGAAGCATTACAGGAATTTTACTGCAACCTCATTGTTATGTATTTGGATACAGGGAATCTCTGCTCGCAAGCCAAGACCAAAGTGGCTTTGATCGGAATGCAGCGTTTTACCATCGTTCACTACTGCAGTGCACTGCTAACCAGTGTAAGGTCAGGTCTCCTTTTACAATTCCATACAAAAACTGCCTTTACTTCGGTGAAAGGACCTTATCAGTCATGATATTATCATTTAGCTTTCACATTTGATTTCAAAATCAGAAAAGATTACATTGAAAACATGCAGTATTTACAGTTTTTCTTGACTTTTGTGACCACCAATATATTGTGAAAGGTTTATGATCTTTACTGGGTCAGTTCACAATCCTGGTCTGCACTATATTCTATACAGGAAAAGATGGAATTAGGATGATCTCAGAATCCTAAAATGCCTCTGATGCATGCAGTGGCCCTTTTAAAACTGTGACATCCATTTATTGGGAGAAATAAATTCTGTAATAATGGCTGTAAAATAAATGACTGAGTGCACAGTATGAGAAAACTGCATATACTGGATGACTTGAAAGTCCATAAAAGCAGCACAGAAGAAACAGATGCGTCAGTGAAACAGAAAACAAAGGGCAACAGTTAATTCCAAAGGAGATGATACATGAGCAGTTTAAATAAATGGCTGATCTGGCTGGAAGTCCAAATTTTAAGAGAAAGCCTTTGTAGAAAGGGTGGCAGTAGTTAGCATGGCTATAAAGTAGGGACTGCATTAATTCAGTCTTGGGGGGGTCTACTTGCTTGTGCTCACAAAAATGTTGATCGGTCTTCTGATAAGGGAACTGCCCCCAGAGAGGGCCAAAGCCCTCTTGTTGGTACATATGCCACATTCACACCACAAGCTCAGGAGTTCTGGGAAGTATTTTCACCTCACCAAATTTCTCTGGGAAAGGTGTGGCTCAAGCTGTAGCTGTGCCTGAATAGCACAATTAATCTTGGTGTTAACATGACAGGTGCTCTTCAAGGTAATCGTACTCGCAACATGAATTGTATGGATAAAACTACTTGTTATTTACAGTGTACTCCACTAAATCCCAGCTTGTCTTGTTAGTGATGGGTCCTGTTAAGTACCCTACTCATAAGGCAAATAAAGTTATATTGACCATCATCACATGTTTGTTTCGTAACCTCTTGCCTATTGTGGAGCACTGGTATGTCTATGTAATTCAGGGACCTCCCTCTTGACCTACTTCAGTGATAACTGCTTTTTGTTCTGTCCTTTGATAAACATTATTTCACATCTGGAAGACAGTCCCACATATTTGTGTATCTGTAACAGATGTTTTGCATATAATTTAAAAATAGGTTTTAAGTGAAAGTTTAAAGAGCTGCTGCACATTACTTTTATTGCTGTCCTTATTGAATACAAATAATTTGTAAGTTTGCTTCCTCCACCATTACAGCAGTAGAACTGAACAGTGAATTCTAGTTGAATATAGTAGAGGTTTCTGCCCAGAAGTCATTTGATGACATTTTATTCAATTGTTTTGTTATTAACCATTAATGCAAAATCCTGAATCATAACTGTCCCCCCCCCCCCCCCCCCCCCCCCCCCACACACACACACTCCTATGCTAGAAACCTTTCTTTCATACTGAATCTCATCGGAAGGTATGAGAAGGATATATATTCCTCAGGTAGCCAAAGGATATGGATATATAAGGATATATGTATTACAGGTAGCCAAAGGTTATTGTTTATCAGCAAATTTCATAAGTAGCATGAACTCTGATATTAATATTATAGCAAGGATTATTTTGTTTGCACACATCCACTCTGTAGGCATAAAACTTCCAGTAGACTTCACCTTCTGTTCTCTTTTATTGATACTGTCATTTCCTAACTTTAAAATCTAATTTTTCACGATTTCTCAGTTCCAAGGGAGGCATAGCAGAAATCATTGCAGCAGATGATGTTAGTCTGTCTTTATATTTGAAATCTCTAGGAGAAACATTTGAAACATTTGAAATCTTCAGGACAGGGTAAGCATAGGAACAGTGTTATTATTACAGACCTATTTGGTTCTCCGCAAACCACAGCTGAATCACAGTAGCTCTGCTGCATCTGTTCTGTGCATTTAAAAAGTGTTTCAGTGCTCATTGTACTCTAGATGGTACATGCCATGTGTGTGAACTCTTAAGGAAATGCATTCTCACCCAATATTTGAAGAGTAAAGAAAAACCTTCCCTGTTCTGTGTTAAAAGGGGTTAAATTTGGTTACCTAAGCAAAAAATGGGTTCATTCTCTCTCCCTGCATCTATGTCTTTATCCAAAAGTATGTCTGCAGAAAATAGTTGTTCATAAAGTTGCTGCATTTTTCACTGAATTAGCCAAAGATATTCAGACTTTTATTGTTATTGGGACTAAAATAGTTATTCACAATCCAAATATTCACTTCCTCAAAACATTAAGAAAAAAAAAATCACCATTTTGCAACAATAATAGCATGAATACATACTGGGAAGTTTATTACATTATAAATCACTGTTATAAAAGAGTTTTCTTTGGAACAGTTATACAATAAATTGATGAAAGACGATAAATAGAATGATTCATATGTCCATGTGAACACTGCTAAGCTACTTACAAAGTGAATGAGAGGTTTATAAGAAGTCACTGCATTCTTAGTTATGAAGTTTTGGTGTTTGATGGAAGAGTCTGATTGAAAATAATGACCTCATCTACTGATTTACAATTGACCATTCTGTTATTAGGGATATAATGAGACTTTCTGCTAATTAGAGCTTATTGGGGCTTATTATCTAGAGACTGACATTTCCCATAAAATGAGAGGGTATGCTGGAGCCACATATGTCTCAGCTATAGTCTGGCATTCTGGTATCATTTGAAGACTGTAATTTTGAAAAATAAATGAAGAACTCATGGACTGTGAAGAGGAGGAAGCAGACAGTATAAAGGCTGGGCATTGTGCCACTGTAAATACAGAAGTGTTTGCTATCCATCACATCACTGGTCTGGGCAATACCCAGAGTTGTGCCTCCAGGCCAAACTCAAAATCAGGTTTTGTGGCTCTCAAAAACAATTAACTGAATCTGGTATTTGTTTAACCCTTTATTGTTTATGGAACTTATATGAAATGTGTCCGTAGATCAACCAGATATGTTGGCTGGTGTTCATGTAAACCTAAGAGAAAGCAGGACTTAGAAAGTGTTCAGATTAAAGACCAATAATGTTGAAAAGTATTTCTTCCTAAATGTGGTATCAGAGAGATAAGAAAATACTATTTAAACTTCAATTGTGATGAACCTTCTAGAATAGCTATAAAAATGAAATATTTTCTGTTTTCTGCTTTCATAGGCTTTTGACAAATCTCCAAATTCTATTCCTGCTTTAAAATACGCGAAACCAATGAAGTCAGTGAGGTTTCTTAGGTACAACAGAGATTGAAAAGGTATCTTTCTGGGCTTTGTCTTACTTCTTCTTTTGAGGATAAACCTAGACATCTGGAGTTATGAAAAATTCCTGTCAAACTACTTGTATTTTCAAAAAAAATTTTTTCTAATATTTGTCAAACAATTTGAAGTTTTGGACCTTTTCCTGTTCTAATGGATTATGAGGTGTATACTTGGGGTACAACTTTATCTCTCATGGCCTCCTTCTGAGCAAAACAATGATTAACCATACATTCCTTTTCCTAACTGTATAGAATATCTTGGCAGATTTCCCACCTTCAAGTGTTTGTATGTCTCAGTAGAGGCATGTGGTCTGACAGCACCTTTTAATATTAACACAAACCTTGCCATAGCAACACAAGTGTTGCCACAAAAAGGTCATTCAAGTTACTTCAAAATTATTTGAATTACTATGGGGAAAAATATGGATTAAGACCAGATTCCCCAAATTGTTATAAGACACACAATTATTTCAGTCCCCAAATGTGTCTCAGTTTTACATTCCCTGTACATTTGCAAGGAAACAGCTACATTTTTCATTATATCTTAATATCAAGCAACAAAACACTGGACTTTAGCTATAATTGCCAATAATTTGTAATACTTATGAGTGATTTATGGTGAACACAGAGAATCATCCCCCCTTAACTAAGCCTTGTTAACCTGGACCCTCAGCAGATCTTTTGCTTCACCTCAGCCCTGACGATTGAGTCACCATAAGGGTGGCCAAACTCCTCTTCCAAGTGCCAAGGTGTTCAGCGAGAGGATGGAGGGAAGAACTCAACAAACAGAGCTGCTTCAGTCCATAGTGGAAACTAGCTGGCTGAAATGGTCAATACTTTAGGTGGATCTAGATGATAAGCTGTAGGACACAGAAGAGGGAATTATTGTGAAATGGTAGCCACTGATAAACCTACCAGCTCAGAGCTGAGATCTGGGCCAGGCAACAGACCTCTAAGTGTGCCTGACTTTCTCCTCATGTGAAAGCAGAAGTCTGACTTTCTGCCATGGGAGTCTGACCAATGTCTTCATGGCAAGAGCATCAATATTTTCTCACGCAGCATCTCAAACAGCTGGCACAGTTGAGATGCACAGAAACAGAGGAGTGCCCAGGTGCATTACAAACTGTTCACATGATATTTCTCTTAATCCATCCTTTCAGTTACTCTCTGTTCTGTGAATCACCAGCACATGATTTTCCACAGGAAAAATTAATATGCAAAATCCTTGACCTAAAGAAAATAACAATGAAACCCACCAGCTCCATGGTCATAACTCTTCCACAACTCTGTGGTTCTTGAGTTCAGGGCAGAAGACAGCCAGAAATACCATGAGAAGCAGTCTCTGGTTAGGCCATGCTGCCATCCGTGTGTCAAACCACACTGTGACTCCACAGGCTAAGGTAAATTGTAGAGCGATATTCACTGTGCCCTTTCCTTAGCTTGCCCATTAAAGCAAGAACAGAGAAGATATCAAAATACACAGGCAGAAGAGGGATCTTCAGCTGTACTCTGAACTCAACTACCCTGACGAAACAACTTTTTTCATGCTTTTTGTCATGCCTTTCTGAGAGAACACTAAAGAAGCAACAGGCTTCTGTTCTTAAATGAAATGCACCATAGAATTTAACTACTCACTTTTCAAGCTTTTTAAACCCGAATACCTCCAGAAAGATTTTTCAGAAACAAAATATGAACTCTTCAGAGGCTCTCTACTTTGAATTGATGATAAAGATGCAAAATCCCTTTGCCTTTTGAAGTCCACTCATCATTTGTCAAGAAAAGTACTGAAGAAAATTTGTAGGATGTATCTGGCATTTTGGGCAAACATGAAAAGATATATCAGAAACAAAAGAAGCCATAGAGTTTGCTTTCATCATGTGTTCAAGGATCACAAAAAATATTTCACAAGGATCAAATAGCTGGAATAGGTGTGGCTGATCTGAAGCAGCATGAAAGGACAAGAAAATTCATCTGTGCTAGGATCCTCAACAGCTTCTTGACAAATATTTTGTATGATAATGAAACATAATTTTGCAGAACCTGAGAGAAGGTGCTATGAATGGCAGCTATGAAATGATCATGTACACAGAATCTGTCCCCATCACTTTGGCAGCACTGCAGACAAGAGTCAACTGTGAAAGTATTATTATTAGAATATGCGGTAAACCACTCCCTTCAATGGACCCAGGAGTGGAAAATTGTCCCAAAGGGATTCTCAAATAGCTAAGAGAAGGCACCATCCCAGACCAGTTACATCTTAAATTCTGATCCTGAAAAAAATAATTATATATATAAATATATATATAAAATTACAGAGCTGTGGTGAAGTTATTAAGGCTGTCAACTGAAGCACGCAAAAGGATAATCTTAACAACCCCCTCATGTTTATAGGGATAGGGATTTTGACTAGCTAATTTAATTGTTTCCAAGACCTGCTAACTTGTTAATTGTGCTGGGTGGTGATGAAACAGCTCAGTTGAAGAAGTCTAGGTCCTGTCAGAGGAACATTCTAGTTGATATTTGGAGGCACAAAGCCAGAACCTGCTGCATGCACCCAGCTTTCACTGAGCTGGG
This sequence comes from Aythya fuligula, assembly GCF_009819795.1. Classification (NCBI taxonomy): domain Eukaryota; kingdom Metazoa; phylum Chordata; class Aves; order Anseriformes; family Anatidae; genus Aythya; species Aythya fuligula. The sequence continues at coordinate 31,681,558 of NC_045560.1, read as the reverse complement.
AGACATACAGATGCAATCCTACTTAAGCACTACAGTCCTCAGGATGATAGGAAAAATCAAGAAAAAATAATATTCTGTCTTGACTATGGTTGGCAGTAAATATAGTTGAGGAGCTACATCCATGGAAGATAAATGTATATATTTTCAAGTGAGAAATTGAAACACTGGGGCATATCAAAAATCTGTCTTTTAGCTAGTATTTCAAAGTTGGTAGAAGCTGAAAAGCCTTTTGCCTCCAAAAAAGACTAATCACTCTGCACATTAGCAGAGCAAATGTGGAAATATCTGGAGAATCTCTCCAGAATTTTCTCACATTTTCTAACAAGGTGAAACCCAAAGATTTTTGTAGTTTAAAGTGATAGCTTTTTGTTTAATGCTGCCTTTGAGCTCATTTAAAAGGAAATTCTCAGCTTTGCTAAGAAGGTACAGAGCCACACCCATCTATTTGCTCAAACCTGCCACCTGCTAACTTTGTTTAATGATCTTTTGTTTCTTGAAACAGAGGCATATAACTTCATTCACTTTCTCCATGTTTCTTACAATTCTACATCCCATACCACTCCTTAGCTGATAGGTGTCCCCATGCAAAAACCCAGTCATCATCTACATGCTTCTTTGTAAGGGCGTTTATGACCTTGCTTGTAAATAAGGCCCTGTAATACCCAGATACTGTTCTCTTCAGGCAGTTAAGTCTGTTTTCTAGGCAATCATAGATGACACAGCTCTTAAGTAGCCAGTTTGGAGGTGAGAGGAAAATGTCACTAGTTTGGCACAAGGGAACTTCTCAGACATACATTGAAGCTGACAGAAAGCAGCCAAATTTTGTGGGTCTCCTTTTTCTGTCTTCTAAACCCCCAGCTAATATGTATATCAGAGGGAAAAATCAAGCTAGGAAAGTCTGGAGGGATTGATTAAACTTCCCTTTCTGTCCATTCAGTTCATGTTCCTTCTTATCATTGGTGCTTACAACCTTTGGTATCTAAATTTGTTCACATTTCTGTCAAAATCTTGATGTCATCAAAAAAATAGGTGTGTACCTCATGACTAGGCTCCGGAACATTGCAGAAATGTTAGTATGTCTTCCCTCTTAACTGCTTTCTGGAGCCTATCAGATGATTTTCAAGCAAAACATGCTGATAAAAATCCCATGTCTTCCCCTGTCCTTCATCATTGAGAAGTCAATATTGAGAGGGTGTAGCTTGGATGGGAACATCCAAATTCAGATCTTTCCTCTACCTTATCTCTGTATGGGATTTAAACACATAACCACAGCAAAGCTAGAGGTGGTTCAGCTCTGATATCCTCTTAGTCTTTTCTACTGTGTAAATAATACTTAAATATTCATTGAGTTGGGACAGAGTGTAAAAAATACTATATTTAGAATCCAGACTCTGGTCATACAGCTACTAATGTGTGTAAAGTGGAACAGCTTCAACAAACAGACTAAGACTGTGCTCAGCTTATTTTACAATCTAGGTGTAAGGGAGCTCTCTTGGGAAGAAAACAATTTTATATCAAAGGCTTGCTTCAAATCAGATGTAAGGACATGAACATAAGGATTAGCTATTTCAGCTGTGATGACAATTGGTGGTTTTTGTTTTGTTTTGTTTTGTTTTAATGACATTTTTGTATTAGTCCTACTTCTGAAGATGATTCGTGGCCATGAAGTGTATGTTTAGGGAATCCTCTGTCCCTCTAATCAAAAAAGGTGATGAACCACCTTTTAGATAAAAGCTAAATCCTGCCCTTGCCTGGGAATTCTCTTTCAGCCAGCTTAAACTGCCTCACTTGCATCTGGCTGTCTTTTTGAAGCCTCCTGGGCGTCAGTTGTTTAAACGCACCCTGTCAGTTGTCTGGCACCAATTTTGCCGTTGGGGATTGCCCATTTGTACATCTGTGAATCCATTCCCCCAAACATATTGAGGCCAGCCAGGGGGCAGGGTGATGGGTCTAGTGGCTCTTTGAAGGTTATAGGGACAGCAAGACTCCTCAGCCAGGTAGAGCACCTGGGGAGGGGAAAAGTTTTGTGAGCCCCACAGCCATGGTGAGAGGGCACAAGGTACGACACAGCTCACCCCATTCTCTGACAGCACCTGGAACAGAACCTATTCTCTGAACACCAGGCAGTTGTGCAAAAGCTACATAAAAAACATATGGAAACAGTCAAATTAGGGAGCCTTATAAAAAAAAAAATACTTTTGGAAAGATGAAAAACATGGAGAAGAACCTGAGAGGCTTAGCCTGAGGTAAAACTTATGGGTTCTGCCAGTCTTTTTCCTTGCAGCTAGAAACCCTTGGCCAAGGTTTGAGGTATTAGGTGATTGTTAGCAATCTTATGCCTAACCAATATCAGATTGGTACACTTGCAATATTTCCATTTTAAAAGTCTTGATTTTAAGAAACAAGGGGAAGTTAGACTTCCAGAACATATTGTACTTGATAAATACTAACAAAAACAGTTTGGGATCCTTGAAATAGTTATCCATGTTTTCCTTTCTTGTTCGCATCCCTTCACATTCTCATACAGAAGTGTGGTCTCCTAGGCCATTTACCAAGCAGAAACTTGAGGTCATCCCAGGCAAACTGTTCATCCATTATGTTTGCTGTTGCTATTTCCCTTTACTTGAAAAGGCAGAGAGGGATGTGTCTTGCCTCTGTGAATCTGCTCACCATAGTTCAGTAGAAAGCCAGAGGTACTGTTGCAAAACAAATGCAGCTAAGCTGTTCTCAAAATACTTGACTAACCCATCACTTATGGCAGCATGCCTTGCACTCCTTATGGCAATCACAAGCAAAACAAAAGCTGACAAAGGCATGATGTACAATGTTCATGGCACAGCTGCAAGCACAGCCACAGCAAGGTTCCATAACTCTAAATATGAGTGAAAAAGTTTCTTTCTTGGAATATAATTGTCAGTCATCCTTCAAAGGATTAAAATGTTGTAGGTTAGAGTAAATTAATTGCATGCAATTAGTTGACTTATATTTTTGCAACTGATCTGCCTATTGGATTACATATGTGCTTATATTGCACAGCCTTTTTTATTTTGCTTCCTGTTCTATGTTTGTTTTATGATGTGTGCATATATCACAGTAAGGGTATTGTCAAGTGATTCATTAAACTAGTATTTCATAATTAATAAATTAGGAATTAATTGTGGGTTGCACCAAATCTTTCTCAGAATCCAACTTAGAACTTTCAAAGTTGATAAGCATACATCACCATGAATGAATCTAAGAGTCATTCTCCATAAATAAGCAAATTTAATAATTTTTATTAGATAACCACAAAAAAAGAAAAAATATTTATGCAAAAAAGATTACTGTTTGATAAAGTAAAACACACAATTTAAACAAATGAATGGATAAAAGAACATGTTAAAAAAAAACACATTAAAAAAAAATAAATATATTAAAACTGAAATACTTTGTTCACACCAAAATAGATTTGAAAGGGACTGGATAATATCAACAATAAACTTTCAGCCAGTGCACCTGAAATGCAGTTAATATGTTTTGCTATTATCTGTACTTGTCTAGACTTGCTGCACTACTCCATACTCACACTAGTATGTCTGATGTCTTTGCTTTGAAACTACCAACCTCTGTTGTGGGAAATAAACAGGTCTGTGGCACCCCTACTTTTTTTTTTTTTTTTTTTTTTTTGTTATGCCTGTGTTATCAGAGAGAGAATGTACACATTGCAACCTCTCCTGTTTTCTGTTAATGGAGAATGACTATGGAATTCTTTCTGGATTACTCTGCAATCTGCAAGAACAAGCAATTACAGTAGGTAAAAGATATTACCTATCAAACTCAGTGTACTTAGCAGAGAGTGTTTACATGATAACCATGTTCTGTAACTTAGTTATCTAAAACCCTGCTAAATGTTTTAAAGACTCTTTCACAGGGTTCCTCACCAATATCGAGAAAGAGGAGGGGAGGGGAGGGGAGGGGAGGGGAGGGGAGGGGGAGGGGAGGGGAGGGGAGGGGAGGGGAGGGGGAGGGGAGGGAAGGGAAGGGAAGGGAAGGGAAGGGAAGGGAAGGGAAGGGAAGGGAAGGGAAGGGAAGGGAAGGGAAGGGAAGGGAAGGGAAGGGAAGGGAAGGGAAGGGAAGGGAAGGGAAGGGAAGGGAAGGGAAGGGAAGGGAAGGGAAGGGAAGGGAAGGGAAGGGAAGGGAAGGGAAGGGAAGGGAAGGGAAGGGAAGGGAAGGGAAGGGAAGGGAAGGGAAGGGAAGGGAAGGGAAGGGAAGGGAAGGGAAGGGAAGGGAAGGGAAGGGAAGGGAAGGGAAGGGAAGGGAAGGGAAGGGAAGGGAAGGGAAGGGAAGGGAAGGGAAGGGAAGGGAAGGGAAGGGAAGGGAAGGGAAGGGAAGGGAAGGGAAGGGAAGGGAAGGGAAGGGAAGGGAAGAGAAGAGAAGGGAAGAGAAGAGAAGAGAAGAGAAGAGAAGAGAAGAGAAGAGAAGAGAAGAGAAGAGAAGAGAAGAGAAGAGAAGAGAAGAGAAGAGAAGAGAAGAGAAGAGAAGAGAAGAGAAGAGAAGAGAAGAGAAGAGAAGAGAAGAGAAGAGAAGAGAAGAGAAGAGAAGAGAAGAGAAGAGAAGAGAAGAGAAGAGAAGAGAAGAGAAAAGAAAAGAAAAGAAAAGAAAAGAAAAGAAAAGAAAAGAAAAGAAAAGAAAAGAAAAGAAAAGAAAAGAAAAGAAAAGAAAAGAAAAGAAAAGAAAAGAAAAGAAAAGAAAAGAAAAGAAAAAGTCAGCAGATGATATGTAGCAACTGTGTTCTTAACAGGTCTGGGCATTGAAAAGCACCAAAGATAATGGTTTATGAGACCCAGACTAATTCTTCTGATAAAGCTCTGTGGACTCAAAACAGCTAAAACTAAAACTTTCCCTTCAGTAACAAAACTGAAGACACCAGAAAAAATAAACTAGTTAGTCATCTAAAAAGATTGCAAGCCATCTTTGATCCTCATTTTGACAGTTCCAGGACTACATATTTCTTTCTGATCTAAATTACATTGGGACATCTCATTTTTCACACTAGTGTCTTTTTGTGTGTGTGTTTTGTTTTGTTTTGATTTGTTTTTGTTGGTATTTTTGTTTGTTTGTTGTTTTGTTTGTTTTGTTTTAGCTCATTAAAAATAGATATTAATAATCACTTTCCATGTTGAAAGCTATTTCTTCTTGCTTTATAGCCAAGTCCTTACCCATGATATAATTTTATTATTAATGCTGTTGCCCTTTTATTGAATTAATATTACCTTAATAAATTTATTTTTCAAAGGGCATTATATTATTTATAGGCAACTCAAATATTTATTTCAGCCATTTATTCAGCAATCATATTTTTGTACATTCACTGAGATAGTTCTGATAAACTGAGATTAATTTTCTGCATGTGGAAGATTCACAGGAGGAGTTTAACCACAGTGTTCAGGTACTAGGTGTGCATGTTCAGGGGCTTTTGTAAAATTACTTTTCAGCTCTCCTGGGAATTTCCAGGGCTTCTTCCACTCATATGTGTAACCCTTTAGAGCTTTTTGCCCCCCTCCCTTTGACACCAACCAGTCCCTCCCTTTGACACCAACTTACTTCTTGCAACACCTACTGTGCTCTAGGACTGCTGGGGCTTAGGGTACAGGGAACTGAAAGATGTTCAGACAGTGGAAAAAAAGAGTTTATTACATTGACACCAGCTGAAGGATAGAATGTTCTTGCTCAAGAAGTTCTGTGTTCCATGTAACATACAGGCATATTATTGAATATAATGAAAAAATATATAGTAATTTTGCAATGGCATATGATGTATAAAACGGTTATTCTTGAGCTCCCCTTGCAAAAAGTCTTCATCTCAGTATCTTCCATGAGATAACAACATCTGTCCTTCATTATATTCACATTCAGGGTTCTCTCTGATGTGTTTTTGAATTGCTTTTTTTTTTTTTTTTTTTTTTTTCTGTGATAACCCTGACATTACAGGACTCTTACTTACGTTAGAAAACAAGAGTTCTTTTTGTTGAATTGCAAGAACAGAGTCTTTCAGGGTTATGTTTTTAATGAAAGTTTCCATAGATGGTGGATTTTATTTGGATGGCATTGCACTTCCATAAAAATCAGTAGGTCTTTATTGTTTCCATATATACCTCTTACAGTTGTTTTTTGAGCTGGTCACAGGAAAAGCTGATGTCATGTAAAACTTCTGTGAAGGGACTTGTCCAAATTTTTTTGGATCATTATCACAGAAATAGAACAGAGTAGAAAAGTGTCTGAAAGACCAGAGAAATTTTTACTAACCCACCTTTCTCATGTTGAAGTACAAAGCTTGGATTAGCTGTGCCTGGCTATGTTTGCCCTCACTGAATCCAAAAAATCAGAAAATGCGGTGCGCTTTCTACCCATGGTTCATTTTAGTGCTAGGTTTTAAGTTCACCTATTGTCTAGGCAGATATCTACGTATAAAATTTCCAGACATTTATATATAATGAGTTCTACAACAGTGTATAGCACTAGCATAACAGATACAAGACCTATTATTTTCCCATTCTCTTGATTAAACTGAGGTTGAATTTCACCTGTAATTTTAGTTTAGCAGTGTCAAGTATGTAGGAAATCAAACTCCATGTGTCTGGAGAAGATATGAAGAAATTATTGCTTTCCAAAATTTCTGGAATTACTAAAATATCTATGAGGTCTTTTTTGATGGTCTTAGGGAAGTGTAAGAAATTTCCAAAGTGACACAGGGAATTGGGCTGGATTAATATTTTATAATTTTAGCTATGTAAGTAATAGGCACAGAGTATAAGCGGGTCGCCTAGGCTTCTACAAGCACTAGAGAGAAATAAATACATCCACAGGGCAATTTATCTCACTTGACTTAGCAGCCCTTAGAGGTCTAATATTTTTTGGATCTACACTGCCACACTTTTGGGGATAAAATAGTGGTAGGCACCCTTGAAAACATACCAATACCAACTATGTTGCCATAAAGCAAGGAAGTCTGCACATAGACATATATGAAAGTCCATCCTGCTTGTTGACGTTGATGGATGGATAGCATGACTCACAGCATGATGGAATAAGTGACACGAATGAGGCAAGAAATTAAAGAAAGTTTAAGCATACCTTCTAAGCATACCATACCCATGAAGATATATATTATATATACTCTAGCAGGAGTGTGTATGGTACTTTGCAGGCATAAGAAAGCTCCCAGGGAATTTAGCATCTAAGCTTATTTGTCAGTGTTTTACATGAAACTACTAAACTTGGCAGAATCCATATTCTTTTCTAATATTGTGAGGGATAAAATAAGCAGCCAGGGATCCCACGGACTGAGTAATGCTAAAAGAAGGTGTTTTATACTGTAAATCTGGCACCCTCCACTTCTGTATCTTGAAAGTTGAGATGCATCTGGTCTCAAGATGGCCTGGAGTGGAAGTGGACATCATGGTCATGTATAAAATTCCTCTATCTCAGCTTAAGAACTTGGCTGCTCCCAAGCCGCAGGTGGTCCTCTGCTGGGGACACTGTCTCTTGCCAGGAGCCCTTAGCTGAGATGGGAGAAAGGAAAGCTCCAGAGTTTCCTGTTTTTTTGAACTGAAGTGTCAATGACCATTATTTATTAACTGACAAAGGGGCCTTTTTTTACTTCCTTTTAATTAGAAACTACAACAACTTGCTTTTCAAAGCTGAAAATACTTGAAATGATCCCAAGTAATATTCCAAAACCACTAGCCTAAAGCTGGCAGTTAGAAACCTAATGAAATCTGATCGACTGGCTGAGCCCCCCTTTTCCTACACACATATTCACATGCACACATGCTCCCTTCACCCCGGCACCACAAAAAAAGACCCCAGACAAGGCGACCACATTCCGTCTGAACAGCCATCTACATTTGTTACACAGCGGACAACTTGGGATCTATCCATGAGAGATTACAAGTACTGCTTTAAGAAGCAAATGCCTTATGAAACCTCTCAAAGCAGACTAAGAAAAGCACATTCATTTCACAGGCTATTTTTAATTCCATTCCAGCTCATCACAGGCCTTTATAATCCTCTTCTGTAAGGAATATCTTCACGGTTTGAACTCCTCTTTAGTGGGGTAGATTTAGCATTTGCTGCAGGATGGGGAAAAGCTAAATGAAGCTGCACTGAGTTGCCACAGCTGCTCCATCGCAGGCTCCCTCCTTCCCTGGTTAGGAGGATTGCTATCCTCTAACAGGCTTCTGCAGCACACACACCGGGTCACAAGATGTGAGGCAGATTTTTTTTTTTTTTTTTTTTTTTTTAATGGCAGAGTTTGACAGACACATTGCTGCTGACGTTCAGCCAGATAGAGCTGGTCAAAGCAATGCTGCTCATTTACATCTGCCTCCCATGCACTGAATCCTGTCAGGTTTTATTTGTCATGGATGGAGTTAATTGCAAAATGCTCAATGCTGAGAAAATGTGGAAGAAACAACATAAAACAAGCATCTGTTCTATAAGAAATATGCAATGCTGACACAAAGCTGGCCTAAAGCTCAAGCAGTTTAAATGGCTGCAGAGGCACCATGTGTTTGGGTGCTCCAGCATTATTTAGTCTGTCCGTCTGTCCATCCCATCCTCCTCCACCTCCCACCCCCAGTAAGTTTCTGTGCCATAGCTTGTCCATTATAACAGCTTCTGAGCCTCTTCTGGCATTGTGGTATCTCAAGAACTGCTTGGAGGCTGTGGTAGGACACAGATGTGTAAAACCATACCACAGGGGTGTAAGCAGGGGTGAGGTTTGAGCGGGTGTATGTCTGAAGGGCTTGAAGGGACCTGTGGGGATGGGGAGTGGGTAGGCTGCGATGCAGCAGTCACATGGGGAAGAGACAACTTAAAACTTTCTAGCTGTGAAGTAGGGAAATACTTATTGAATTTCGCTTAAGGCATGCTCCCTCTGTCTCAGGCCTATCTGGCATGGATGGCCTGTGCTCCCCTTGCACATGAATGTCCATCTGCAATGTGTTTCCTTGACCTGGGGTTGGTTCATCTGTACATCCTCTAGTTGCTCCTCTTCAGCAGCAGCAGTCATTATTAGCTGGTCACAGAGCCTTCATGACATATCTGCCATGTGAAAAATAATTAAGAGATTTTTCAGAAAGTATTACGTTGCCCAGAAGTTTCCACAGGGCACATATTTAATCTCCTTGAAAGCATGGAAAAAACTCTTCTCTAGTAACTTTCAGTCAACAACTGCTTCTAGGAAATAATAGTTTGTATGAATATGTAAAACTGGCATGTGGTACTTCCCACACAGTATAAAGACTTGTTCCAAAAGCATATTATCTGTTAGAAATGAGGCTTCATTTCAGTCTGCACAGAATTTTATCATTTGTTGTTATGTTTATATTTGATTAAGGGAGGGGTTCTACTAGATGAAGTTTAAGGTCCCTTCAAACCCAAATCATTCTATGATTCTATTGTATTATCTTTGATGACTGTGAAAGTAAATCTCATGAGAAACTTTCAAGAATATCCATGCTCTCTGTATTTAAAGTATACTTTTTCCTATGCTAGCCTTTGTACAGGCAGAACCAACAGTTGCAAAATATTCAAAGCACTTCACAGAATGCATACACCAAGGCATATGCTCAAATCCTATTGATCTGGGGGGGGGGGAGGGGGTTAGCACTCTAAGTTAAACACACACTTAAATTCTTTGCAAAACAGTGCCTTAAATACTTGCTTAATGCCTACCTCTTTCATACCAAAGGATCAAAATAGTTTGGTGTTAGTGATGCTACTTCTGAGTACTTTGATCTGTGCAGCAAACACTTCCTTGCTGTCTGCTGCACATCTGTTTATCTCCTCACCTCAGTTGCACTCCATGAGAGTGTGCAGGCTCTCTGAAGTCCTACTGATTTGGGTATGGTGCCGCAGAAATGCAGTGCTGACCCATCAGAAAGGCTAAAAGCATTGACACTTTTGAGTCAGGAATTGGAAATTGTACCAGATATGAAACTGCTTACCAGATAGTTATAGAAAACTCATTGCAGCAATAGAAAATCCCACAAACTTCAGGAACAGAAAAAATTCTCCTAACCCATGGTGTCTTTGCAATCTTTCTCTAAAGCAAATCTCTAGTGCTTTTAATGTCAAGCTAGAATGTTTCTTTTGTGTGTATCAGTCTTTGCAATTTTGTTTCCACAATCCCAAACCTATAAAAATATATAAGTAAATAAATAAGCAGTGACTGTGACCTCTCCCTGACTTTGTTCTGCTTTCAATAGAAATGTGGTACACGCTGATGCTTGGGCAAAATTCATAGCAATTTTAATCCTCCTGAAACAAATGTTTCACTGTCTTTGAACACTGTCTTTTATCCTGGAGCCTGAGGATAATTCTAGCAATAGAAATATGTTGTCTATATTTGTTTGCATTGTTTTCAAGATCTTTATGTCTCTCTGTTTTCATTTGCAGATGGTATATTTTCCTCTACCAAAAAGATCGGAGTATCTGGGAAGTCATAGTTATCTGTGGTGTATCATTAATTTGTGCTTCAGAAATGTTATTATTTACTTTTTGCTTGTTTGTTTTGAGGGAGACAAAACCCCTCAGCAGATCACCTTCAACATCTTCCTGAACAGAAAAAGCAACACTATTCACTAGTGTTCAATAGCGTCACTATTTCTCAATCACTGTTTTTTCCTTTGTCTTTGAAGTGTTATCATATGGAAGCATATACAAACAATAGATATTTTCTTAACTTCCTGACCCTTTTATGTCAGCAATTCTCTGTCCTTTCTGTTCATATCATTTCTCTTACATCAGCAGTTCCAGGATAAGAAAATCTGCCCAGTCTGCTGAAGATATGTGAAACTGCCACATCCAGAGAAGAGCACCTTTTTCACATCAGTGAAGCCTTTGTCACATAGACACTGTGTAGATGGTATGAAAGAAGGTTGGCATTTATACTCAGAGCCCACCAAAACTGCAACCAAGCACAGGACTATGATTTTTTTTTTTTTTTCCGCAACATTTGAAACTCTATTCTAAATGCAGTAGGTAACTAGTTTTGGACACTTTGCCAGGTGGTTTCCCAAGGAACTTACAGATTTGCCTGGACGAAGAGAGATGGATTGCCAGAATACATCAATTAGTGCACACTGAAAAGCAATGTTTGGCTACATTGTGAGCGTGTGCTTGCTGGTTCCATTGTAAGGTAATGGAAGGCCAGGTCTCAGCTTGTCCAGCTGGCAAATGTCAACATTTACACTTCCTTGTCTGTGCTAGGAATTCATAGCACATTAATTTAGAGCACATTAATATAGGTGCCTAATGCTTACTGAATCTTTGGGCCTACTAGCATTTTTTGTTGTCATTGTTGTTTTTAAGAAATCAGAAGAAAGGATTAAAGAAATAAGAAAGAATTAATAGACTTGTAATTTTCCCATACTTTAAAGTTGAAGAAAGAGTTTTAAAATGTTTAGTTGTTTTAGGACTTTTAATATCAAGTCTGAGATCAAGCAATTTGAAAGAACAAAAAATTTATTGGAACCAGATTTAGCTTGTTCTTAAAAAACGACATTTTGGCTTATAAACTCGGATAATTTTCATGGGAAATTAATGGCTACTGCTAATAACTGGATTCAGTGTCTGAGAAATTACACTAAAAGTAATCATAAAGAGTTAAAGATCACTTGTGAGTTTATCACATGGTCCAGATTCAAATTTGATCAAGCTCCCTAGTGTCTTAGCATTAGTGAGAGCTAATTCCGGAATTAAGGGGCTTAGCTGTGAAATTTTTGAAGGACATAGATGATGTTGATTATCACATGAACAAAGCCTGGGATTTTTGAAGAACTTATGGAAATTAAATACACAGCTTGTTTTGGAATGTAGACACCTAAAACTTATAAAACTTATTTATATTATGACTAAAAGATGTTTTGTTACAGAGCTGTGTCATTCCAGAAACATCACAATAATTATTAGTTAAGTTTTGGTCAGAAAAAATAAATAAATTGTAGGCATGAAAAATTAGACGTACATCACCCATATGTAGCACTGTCTTTCTGGGATCTGCAACAACATTCCATAAACAAAAATGCCAGCTGTGGTGGCATAAATCTGTAACCCATGCCAGGGAAAGACTCCTTGTTTCACATCATGCTGTCTTAATAGGTCATGAATATGAGCAGAACAGGAACAACTGAGAAGATGCAAACTCAAGGTGATGGTTAGTGGGTGCACGTGCCAGCTTCTGCCACCACAGTCATAGTGTAGTGGAGTCCAAGTCCACTGATGGGAGAAGAGAGCATGAGATGAGTTTTCCCACTGCTGTATCATTCAACAATCTTTTTGATGTGTATGAGTTTTGCACTGCATTGTTTATTGCATTATTTTTATTTGTGAGGTTTATTAGGATGTCACATGTAAAGTAATGGGATTATTCAACACACATTTTCCCATAAAAGGGAACTTTTTTAGCCATAATAAACAATTGCAGAACATTAACTTGGAGTTTGGATCTGGATCTCAAAGAGATGATTAATATAATGTTCACCAGATGAGGGCAAGTGAGCACCCATCTCCACTCAGTTACAGGCGATGGTAAGAAATTCTCAGACACATCAGTGTCATTATGTCCAGGGTGTGAATATAGGACTGGGAATAAATGCCACAGTCAAGTTGACTGGTTATTTTATAGGTGTCATCTCAGGCCAGGTTGCTGTGCCAAACATCAGGGTATATTTTCTCTTGACTCAGATGGCTAGCAGTAGCATCTTATGATGCTGTTGTGTTCTGTCTTACTGACTGCAAGGAAGAATAGGCAGAACTAATGTTTTAGACATGTTATGGATCATGCTTTGCAAAACCTGAAATGGTTAACATACATACACTCACTTCAGGTTATGTTTCAAATTGAACTGATAACTCTCGCTTTTTTTTTTTTTTTTCGTTTACTTTAAACACAAGTAATAAATCATTGAGGTGCCTCAAATGAGCAAAATGAGCAGCTGGCTAGCTGTATTATTTTTCTTCAGATGAAGAAAAAGCACAAAACAAAATTTAATAGCCAAAACAGAACTAGTTTAGTTGCAATACAATAGACTAAATTTTTGGCTATAAACCCCATTGTGGTGTACAGTAGAGTTAGTAATTCTTGTACCCTGTGGATAAGACAAGAATGAATATGTTTGTTCTAATGCATATACATTAAAAACAAAGCAAAACAAAAAAAACTTACTCAGTTTGGATATGTTTGTGCTTATCTAACCATAATGGTTAAAACTATTTTGGCAGTGTAGCAATGTATTATATAGTTTATTGGGCTTTGTTTTGGAAAATGAAAGCTGCTAAGATATTGTGGTTTGGAAGCTGTCTGCAGAGCATGTACAGTGTTTCTTGCAGGCATACACTTTCACTGGATTTTTGTCTTGTTTACAATGGATTACAGGCATCTCTGTTATACTTTCATGTACACTTTAAATCCCCTTAAAAATTGTAGGTAGACTCTCAGCTGGTTTAATTAGTCTCATTCATAGGATATCAAGGAAGTTATACATTATATGATAATAAAATTAATAATAATGCATTATACCATCCCATGATCTGTTGTTTTTTATGCATTATTATTGCAATTTGGGATTCCCTACTTAATAATTAAATCTGTATTCCTCTTAGCTTTCCTTATATGTTTCCTTTCCATAAAAAGATAACCCTTCCTGAGATTTGTTGAATAAATGAAGGAGGATGAAAGAGCGATTATTTATTTATTTATTTATTTATTCCAAATTGGTGTATACTGTCTAATGCCAAGACACATGCAGAAGCAGTGAAGGAAGAGAGGGGTAAATAGATCAAAGGCACTTTGTATGGTGGGGGTGATTCTGTTGGGGTTGTTACAGCAACAACAAATCCTAGTTTTATAATAAGGAAGGATTGCAATGCCCATGGCAAATGGCTCAGGTTGTTTTTATAGGACATTAAATATAAAGAGCTTTATATGTAGCTTTGCACATATGGATGCTGGGGCCGTCACAGTTGTACCAGAGTCCTGCTCAACCTGGAGACCTGGAAAGTGCTGAGGTACCAATGAGGTGAAGGTGGGTCATATATACTTTTTTCACTGGTACTTTCAGCTCTTTCAATCCGGTTCTAATTACTTCTTGAGTCCTTAAATCACTGCCTGTCTTACACTCAGCATGCTGGGTGCTGGTGCTGAGACTCCTTGTCTCTTTTGCTCAAAATGAATCCAGTTGTGGTGAAATTCCAAGGATCACTGGGAAAAAAAAAAAAAAAAAAAAAAAAAAAAAAAAAAAAAAAAAGCATAACCTATTTTTTCTAGCCTATAATAGCCTTTTCCTGCCACAGCCACAACCAGCAGGCATCCTGTGCCTGGCAGTGTGCTCCTCCCTGGGCACACCAGGGCAACTGCCCTGTGGTATGGACTTGGGGTGTGCCTGGGGTCATGGCTGTGGGCACTCCAAGGGATATTGTGGAGGTGTGAAAGCTGTCAGATGTCCACAAGCCTGACCCCATCTTTTCCCCACATCATCCTAGTGGCAATCCCCAACTTGGGATGTATGAATTTAGTCTGAGAAATGTTTCACAGATTTCTCTGTTTCCTTCCTATACAAATAAAATGGCGAGGTCCCATTTAAGCCCAGCTCAGTGCATTTGCCATCCTTTTTTTCCTCCCACCCATTTAATGCTACTGATGGAACAGTAGCCTGGGCAAGAAACAACTGGCAGCTTTTAAAAGGCATAAAAAAGTTCTTTGTTCACTTTTATCTCAGGACAGAAAGACTGGTGAAAGTACAACAAGGAAATAAATGACTAACTTATTAAAGTGCTTGTCAGAGAGAACGGGCTCCCATCCCACGCACTCTCAACACGTGAAAGTCGAAAGGAATAGGGAAACTATTTTTCCAGTGGAAAAATACTATCTCCAAGATAGTCATCGAAGTGAGCAGTGGCCAGCAGTGCCCAGGTGCCAGCCTTTTCTTGCCATGGCTGTGTCCAGCAGGCAGCCTGTGCCCGGCAGAGCACTCCTCCCTGGGCACACAGGGGCGGCCTCCTTGTGGTATGGGCTCAGGTTGCGCCTGGGGTCATGGCTGTGGGCATGCAGGGATAGAAGGCTGACCATGGAGAAAGCCTGGTCCGAGCCCCATGGGAACACCATCAGAAGTCCAGAGCTTGAGGTGTCACAGTTTTGAGCGAGGACACAGCTTTTCAAGACTGCGACACATGGGGGTTGCAGGCTGAACTTTGTATGTGGCTAAAAGTATATATGTAATAAGGTAATCAATTGGCTGTTGCAGTGACTACACACAGTGGTTGTGATAACACTACTTCCTTGTTGTTGCTTTCTGTTGCTGTAGCCATGCATTGACATACGATAAAGATATGTGAGCATAATAAATGTTAGGGTGTTGTCATCTGCAGTATGCCACCAAGGGGGCTAAAATCAATAAAGAAGAGATAAAAAAGGAAATGAGTCCTAGAAGGTTAAGCTATAAATCAACATTCTGTAAAGTGTCTGTGTGTTTATTTGGTAATTTTTCTATAAAAATAAATAGCAATAGAAATTGTTTTGCAAGGAACAAAATCACACCTTTCCCTTCATTACCAGCATCTGTCCCTGCCAAGATAACTGTGCTCTGACACTTAATAAAGGTCTCTTCTTCTGACACTGCTGTAGCTGCTACTACAACCATATCTGCTCCATTGCTCCCTGGCACAGCCAGGCAAGGTATGCTTTAAGATGCCTCCCAGCTCATGTCCCACAGGGGATGCAGGCCAAGAGATGCCTTGCCTCAGGACCCCGTGTGGCCAAGGGGCGAGCCCAGAGCCCAGCTGCATAGCCTTGTCAGAAACAGGCCTGCCACAGGAGCATGCTGAGATGTGATGCCTGGTGGTGGGGAAATTCTACAGAGAAGGAGGAAAGCATCTCTGATGTCTGGGTGCTGGTGGAGTTATGTGGCAGTTTTGTGGTGGTATTCAGTGTCTTTATTTTGCATTCACCACCCAAATTCTGCTTGGGACCCTTAGCTTGAATGCAGGGTGTGGTTGCTGTGACTTAAAGTACATTAACTAGTCCACAGAATCAACCCTGCCCTCTCTAAAATGGCTCTTCTCCTCTCTGTCAGCTTATATTCCTTTATTTTACCTCTTGTTAACTCCATCCCTTTGGCCCCTTACCTCCTCTTCTGACCTGTTCCCACCCTCACAGGTCCCAGTCCTCTCCAGGAGGCCCCTGTCCAGACCTGGCCTTTCCTCCCAGTTTCATGCCATGCACCACAACTGTGGCTGATCAAATTATTACCCAAATATTTCCTAATCTTCTCCAAGGCTTCAGTCAGGACCCTTCCATGACCTCCCAGGCTTGGTGACATTTTCTGTCTTTAACTAGAGTTGTGGAAGAAGCCTTGGTTCCCAGAGGAAAGGGCTGATTCTATAGGGGAACTGCAGGTTTTGGGGTGGGTTTTTCTATGATATGTTTCCTGCCCCAAAGTCTTTCTTTGTGAAGGGATCACAGGTAATGCTTTACGGTGGATTGTGTAACTTCTTGTGATTTTCTGTCTCCGCTGGTAAACAAGCAGTGTAGAATCCAGCCAGTTCCCAAATTTCATACTTTCCCCAAATGTTTTCACAGGAGAGAATTCACATTTCACTTCCTCTGTTGTTGCAAAGGTTCAAAGCATTCATACTTGGCATATGGTTTTGTTTTATTTTAATTTTTCTTTATCCATGTATTCCCCAAATATAGAAGCCACCATATCTAAGCTGTACTGTAATACAAATACATGTTTAACTGCATAGTAAAGCAATGAAAAGCAATTTTAAACAAAAAGTAAATGAACTCAACACTAAACCACAGCATATTTCCAAATGAAACTATTACTGCCCCACAGAATCATTACTTTTTCTGCTGGGTGGGGTAAAATGAAAATTACCTCCATGAACATTTTTCTGCAAAATGACAATGGATATTATATATATTATATATATATTCATATGTATGTATACATACATATGGGCTAATGTCACTTAATTTCTCTCTATGATATCCTTGATTACACGGCTGTTACCTTTCATTTATTTCAATACAAGTGAATGAAGGATCATGCTGTACCACTTACAGGCAGTAATACCATCAGGTCCTCAAAAGTAAGCTCCGTAATGATTATGTTTTCTGTGACTTTCTATTTCTTCTCATGTTGGGATGTGTACTTTTTTTTTAGCTCTGTTGTGATTTTTTCTTATAAAAAAAAAAAAAAAGAAGAAAAAAGAAAAAAAGAAAAAAGATTCCTTTGTAAGAAGGAGGATTGAACTAATTTAAACAGTGATTGAAATTTTCAGAAGTAGAAACAGCGTTTATTTTCTTTCATTTTCTAGCATGGGTTCATAATAACATTTTTCTTTTCTTTCTAAAACTTGTATTTCTCAATTGCTTGGAAGCAAACTGTATGTTGCACAAAAGACAGAGAAGATTTGAATACATAATCCTATTATTTTATTCCACCCAAGATTCTACAAAATCCACTTTCTGTGAAGAAGTGAATTTCCTATATTAGGAAGATAATACATTTCTAGCTAAAATAGCTTTAGACATGGGATTTATTAGCACAGGGAGATGTCAGTCTCTTGGCCTATTTGTTATTACCCCTTTCAAACAAAGTCAATGTAGGTTAGTAGAATTCCTGTCAGTCACAATAAAACACTGTTCCATCTGAAGAAGAAAATGTTGGCAAAAACATGGGAGAGTCATAGTTAATCTCACAGAGAACAATGAGTTCTTCAATAAAAAAGGGAGTTTCTGAAGTGCAGTAATTGTATATCCCCCATTTAAAGTGAAATGATGATCAAACAACTTGGTGTACAGATGCATTCTCATTGCATTAATTGTGGTGGGGTGAACAAGTTCTAACAATACAGTGCTTAAAATGATCATATTTCAATCCAGACTGGAAAATTTCAGTAGGTAAGTATTGTGAGACAGCATCTTTCATCTTTCTATAGCTAGCTTAAAGCAACCCAGGTCAGTGGTAACCAAACATTTTTATTGTACTCGATAAAGATCTTCTGAAGTCTGTTTTCTGACTAAGTGCAACGAAGCAGCGGTTTTGGTTCCACAAACCAGTAAATCTCTTACTGTCAGCAGGGGCTTTGTGGACCAGGAATCTGGCACTTGGAACTGAGTACTTCACGCCTCTAGAAATATTCCCCTGGAGAGCAGGTCTGGAGAAGCTTGCTGTGGGAATGTCTCAAGGACAGACAACATTGAAGTCACCCATGCTAAATTACCTTGTAATACCTTTTAATTACCTTGTATAAATTGTTTCAAGTATATATAGCTTTTTATGTGACCTTTGCTGAAGACCTGTGACAGACCTGCTGATCATCTGTAGCGACTGCAGGAAATGCACTGCCACTCACGTGCTGCATGATCTTCACATGAAACCTGAGGGTGTAGGAAGGCTCTTTGCTTTGTCTTTGCCTTCTGCTCTGTTTCTGTTGGTTGTTCTTTTTTAACTGGTGCACTCAGTGAGCAACTTACACTGCGTGTTTCTGAATTTGAACTAGTCAGCAAGAAGGCAGTATTACGTTTAGAGAGAAAGCTTTGCCTTCTTTCTTTATTAGTATAAATGATTTTGTGATGAGTCAATATAAACCTCAGAGCTGCAAGACCTACGGGAAATGATAAGTAGGCCTCCGCTTTGCATGTAGGAGAAATAGGCAGGAGGGAAACCCCCAGTGATTTATTTGTATGAATGATTGTATTTTCTCTTTTACCGTGTTGTACAGTGCTTGAGGTAGTCCTGTTGAGGAGCTTATGTTTTGGTTGTGAAAATGACATCCTGTAATATCTAGTATTTTAGAATCCAAACAGAACTCAAAAAGTTTTGTAAAACAAATATATTTAAGAAATTAAGCTATATAAATACATAAACATTTTTGAAAGTTGATATATGTGCTACCAAGAAAGCTGAGAAAATCAGAGTCACTTTGCACAGATGAAAGTGTCACTTCCTAGTTTGAAATTGCAATTGTCTGAAGAGTTTTCACTCTGAAAATAGGAGCCAGCAAACACTTTTCTGTGGTGCCTGCAAATCAATTTAAGCTTGGAGCAGAATGAATTCAACTGTAAGAAAGCTGACTAGAAGACAATCAGGGAAATGAAAAGGACACACACCAGAAGTGTTCATTCTGCAAATGAACCACATTTTGAACTTTAATGGATTCTGTTTTGGCTGTAGTGTGTGCAAGCTTGATTTGTAATGTTTTATGTACATGTAATGGTAGGTTAAAGTTACATGTTTATTAAAAGAAAAGCTACAGGGCTTAGCCAATATATGATCATCCTAGATAAAAGCTGATTCATTTTGGCCCAAAGGCAGAATCACTGAAATAAATCCTGCTAAGCGCTAAAATCAGAGAGAATCAAAGCTACAAGTCTGGCATGCAAGAGCTTTAATCTAGAAGCACTATATACATTGTATTATAGTTCAGATTTTAATGTAGTCATTGCTTGAGGAAAATCCATCTGCTTTACATTATGCCTGCAGTGCAGAGTACATTGATTTCATCACATCTCTGTACAGAATAACAATAAATGGACTGTGAACCATTCTTCAAATAACTTCTTTAAGAATATAACAACTGGTATAATATTTCAAGGTATGAAAACATAAAGAGAATGAAATAGAATAACTGCAAAATGCACTTTGAATACATGTTTCAGAACTGTCTCAGTCATCTTCCATTTATTTTATCCTACATCTTGACAGTTGGCTGTCTGCAGGAGTCACTGAAGAAATTGGTTCAAAACTTTCACTTTGTTCCTATTTCAGGGATATTGTATTACATCAGGAAGAGCTGTTGATCTTGTGCAATCCGAAAGCTGCAGGACATGTCCTTTAGTGGTTTTGTTGTTCTTTGTTTGTATTACTTGTTTTTGTTTGTTTTTTTGTTTTGCAAGAAAGTTACTACTTACAACACAAAAGAAGAATATAGCAAAATTTCAGATTTTCAAGAATAGATTAAGGCAGAAAGTATTGTTAAGTTTTAAAAACATCTGTGTTTAGAAAAAATGGACATCAGGTTGCTTCTGGAACAGGACTTCCTGAACAAAACAAAAAGCAAAGCACAATACTTGCAGATACCTTTTCAAGAGAATTAACATTTTGACACAGAAGCAAATCTAATTTCCTGGAACTTTAAGGAAAGGCAGAATAGACGTGATGATGGGGATAATATTACACAAGTCATATATCACTGGGCTGTATCATCTACTGTCTGCAGTGACATTCATGGTTATTATGGTCACCAGCCAGCACAAAGAAAGTTCAAAGGATGAGGTAAAGCAGTGAAAGAAAATACAGTCACCACCACAATTTTCCACTGCTTAGATGAAGAATACATGGTTCCTCTATGCAGTGCAAGGCAACAGTATTACAGCAGGAAACTCATCCATAAAAAAATGTCAGCTCATAGCCTGAAACTTCTGAAGTAGTCAAAACAGTACTGAGCTGGACATAAGTAACTCAAAAGAAGCATGATGTGAGGGGAAATCACACAGGTCTTGCTGTTTTGTCTCTGCATGGTCTGAATTCTCCTGTTTTGGAGGATAAATAATCATTGATCAACCAGGGTCAGGCCAGAAATCAGAAAATTCTTCCTAGCTAGAAAAATTCAATGATGCTTGATAACTTGCTATGACCAGACTCCTTTAACACTGAAAGGTTACCCTCGGTGACTCAGAAAGCCTCCCCAGGTGGAACCAGAGAGCCGTTCTGTTCACACCAGAGCAGACTCCAGTCTGAATCACTCTCCAGGCTTCACTAACTGCAGACTGAGATCTTTCCTGATGACAATAATTGTGCTACTGACACCAATCTCACATGCAGATTTCTAAAATTAGGTGTCTTTGTCTGGTGCTGACTCTCCACCCTTTCACTTTGCTCTTGTTCATGTTGCCCTTTTTGCATAGTATGAGTCAAGACAGCACTGAGTTATGACCATGCAGACTAGCTGGCACGGCTTACTCTGATTCATCCATGAATCTGTAAATCAAAAGAAGTTTCAAATGCTCAGTAAAATAGTCTCAGATGCTGAGCTCTGCACACAGGGAATATGAAGACAATTTATTTTTTGACTCCACCTTAATTAAAATAAAGGGCCTCATATTTACGTGGGGAGCTGGAGGTAGTTACATGCTATCACTGGGGTAATCTCCAGTGCTTTGGGTCAGCCCCATTACATGACTCAGTGTTTCACAGGAGAGCAACCAGGACTGCAGGTTCCTCATTTTCATCAACTGAATTATAATTATGGAGGGAGGTGAACTGCTCACTTTGGAATGAAATTTGCTGGCGTAAAGGCAATAGAAGAAAAAAACAAGCAACCTTTTCCATGGGAAGCCCACTCGTTTTCCCTGCTCAGACCAGGAATCTCTAGAAGTTGTATGGGGTGGCTCAATGCCTGTGCCATTTCATGCTGGTAGTACTGGCACTTCATCCTGCCTGATTTCATGAGGTAGTATTAACAACATCTGCCAAGGCAGTCTTGAAAACAGAAAGTTTAGAAATAAACAAGCAGTTTTGACTCCACAAATGATACACTACAGCTGGTCTGTGCTGACATCTTTGCAGGAGAAAAAAGGTGATGGGAATAGGCAGGAATGAGGAGATGACACCTGCACATCTGAGCTCACATAGGGATTTTTCTCCCATTTTCTTATAGCCCTCTCTAACACAACTGCTCAAGATCTAATCTTATTCTGGCACCCCAGCACTGCTTCTCCAGTCCTGAAGTGCATGTCTCCATAACCATCATCTCAGGTGCTTGGGAACTCAAACTTATGTCTCAATTTTGGAAGTTCTGCTGCTGCCCCACATGCTCTAGTCCTATGCGTGCTGGCCCATGACTGTCTGTCATTGCTGCCCAGCAGCTTCTCTGTCTGAGTCCTGCTCTGGCAAAAAAAGGACAAGCGTAGTTTTGAGAACACATCAAAATAGTCTGCATTCCTCTGAATCTATTTTAACATATTTGTGACGAGAGGAAAGACAGGAAGTGTCTAGTAAAAAATTAAATACAGGAAATAGGACCCCAATCTAGTCCTGCTTCCCATTTTACTATTAGCTTGGGACTGAATGAGGTTGATGCAGGGGCTTTTATGCCCTAATCCCTCATTTTTCCCATTTTGTGGACATACTTCTTTCCATTGCAATAGGCGGAGGAAGTGGCCACATGATTTTAGTTCCCTTTTTGGTACCTAAAAGAAGACTATGGAACTAAATGAAACTATGTTAACACTTTACTTGATGTGACACTGTATATACTCTTTTTTTCCTCAAGGCATGCCAGTGGTCCTCAGCTGATATCTGAATCCAAATAAATATGATAAAACATGATAAACATGGATTTAAATAGAAAAGGGGACTTTTACAATGGTAATTCGAGGGATGGGGAAAGACTATTAGAGTGAGTCGAGGGGATGAAAACAAAATATTATGCAATCATTACACTAAGTGCAAAGGAGTCTGGATGCCCAACCTTAGCTAGCATTTGTTGGGACCCAAATGTTAGAATAGATTTGTGGTGTTGACAGTCTGGCACATGTGACCAGTGGCTACATGACTTCACAGAACAGTCATTCTGTGTGTAGGACCTCAAGGAAATGTGTTGTACAAAAACGTAAGTAAATGATCTTCCAGGAACACATCATGTTGGTATTTGGATAAATCAGACTATGTTAAAAAATAAAAAATAAAGTAAGTGATAAAACCGTAATGAATGCCTCTGCATTTGGCACAAAGCCAAGGAAAAATGCTGTACCACTACTTTGAGAGAAAGTGAAGTTATTATTGGTGGGTGTGGGATAATTATTATGCACTTCTTTGAAGCACAAGTTTTCAAAGTTAATTTAAAGCTTCAGGTAAATTGCATGTATTTTAAAAGTAAGATACCTCTTTTATTGACAGTACTAACATTTGACCAGAAGGAAATCTATGAAAGAAAAAGACTTATTGGAAGAAGTGACAGGAATATTTTCTAAAAATCAGGACTCTATAAAACACTGTATAGATATATATATTTTTATGACCGCATCTATTCCAGCAACCTGATTTCAGCGGGAATTCAGTTCCTGCGTGTGCATGTGTATGTATTGTAAACATGCATAAAAAAGTGCCTGATTCCCCTGTGAGACCAGACCTGAGAGGCGTAGGTGTTCTTGGGCTCTTTCCCCTAACGGGGGTGATGCAGATTCTCAGTACACTTCCTGGAACCTCCCTGAACATACTTTTATTTTATTTAGAGTATAATGCTCTCTTGGATAGATAGCCTACATGATTTAATCACTTACAACAGCTTATACGAGAGGTTACATTCTGCATATGTCCCAGGTGATCCTTTCCACAGAGTCCTCGGAGTTTTTTGAGTCACTTATCAGCCAGAATGTAAAAAGGTGCATAATTGTTCACAGAATTTTTGGCCTGGTCAGCAAGCTTGTCTTTGGCCCATTACCTCAGCTGCAAACAGAAAGACTCTTCAGAATGATAAATAGGAGATAAGAGGGGAGCAGTTATGGCAGAGCTTCTATTGGAGATGTGGATGCAACATCTTACGAAAAACGTCCAGCACTGTTCCAGCTCACTGATGCTACCCAGATACATGCAGAGCATATGCTTGAGAGATCACAGCCGGGTTTAAAACACTTTGCTTCAAAAATATGTCTTCAGAAATTGCCTTACTCCCTGACCAGGTCGGAGACCTAAAGGAAGAAGAATTAACACAGAAAACTGCGTTGGGTGCCAGCAGTTCCAGCAGAGCTGCAGTGCTGGGCTTGCTCTATCTGGATTTTGTGTGTGCCCAAGGCATCTTGGAACAACTGCTACAACACACAGTGGTACTAACAAATGGTCTGGCTCACGTAACAGCAACAGCTTTCAGGCTGGTGCTCTCATTACCCATCACAGAGAGGGGAACAAATTCCCAAGACAGGTCTTCTGGTCACAGGACACTTACAAGCAGCACGATATCCAGCTAACTGTGTTGGACACTTAATCAAAATGGTTTTATATTGAAGGCTGAGCACTGGAGGTAAGAACTGATGTGCTGTCATGTGGTCACATTTGGACAAAAGCATCACAACTCTCTTTAGTAAAATGAGATTGGCAGTTTAACATTTGCACATAAAAATGTACAGGTAAGTTGCTTCCAACTGCTCTGGTGACAAAACTTTACACTAAAACTTTGCACTAAAACGTTACACTAAAGCTTTAAAAAGTTTTATAAATGTAAGTCCAACATTCACCAGATGATAGAGCAAAAATAAAGGACTATGACATGGTGATGAACTGGAAAAAAAAAAAAAAAAAAGTTACTAAATTCAGTTTTGCCCTCCTAATTTCCAGGTCTGTGAGATGGTAGGTAATTCAAACTGCTGGACTATTAACATGCTAAGCATGTTGATCGTGCCAGAATGTAAAAGGCACGTAATTCTTTATTACTTTTTTCCTCCTAAGTGTTCTTCAGCAATGTGAGGATGCCACAATGTGGCAGTGATTCATCTGCCTGGCTTAGGCATCTGTATGCTCTGGCCTACCAGCTGCTGCTCTAAAAGGCTGTGAAATGCTCATGTAGATGTCTTGGCTAGCCTAAAGCTTCTGAAATGGCACTAGATGCCTGTGCTTAGGTCTCTGAATATCTTCCAGTGTGTCATTCATTAATGTGGGTAGGGAGATTGAATTTACAAGTTCAGAATTTCAAGATTTATTTGTGTAACCACTAGCTATGTATACCCTGAGTAATGAAATGGCTGATCTTGATCTTACACCTTAGTCGCGGTTTTGATATTCTATAAATATCAAAGAAAGCTTCATCTAACATTACATATAGTAACAGATCCTTTCCCTTTGCAACAATGAATGATTTGAAACAGTCACTCTTCATTCCTCAGAGTAAAGAATAAAATGGATGACATTATCACTGAGCAAGAAAGGAAAAGATGCATGCTAGTAAGACTGTGTCAGTAGACTGCTAATACAGCAAAGTTTTAATTTTCTCAGTGAAGGGCAGGGATTTTGTTTTCTGAAACCTTACAGATAATGAGTAGCTGAGGGAAAAAAAAAAAAAAAAAAAAAAAAAAAAAAAAAAAAAAAGCTGATTTCTCCCTTTGTAGGAAAGATAATCTTTCAATCTTCCAAAGGTGTTTAGAAAATGATGTACATTGTTCTTTCTATTGCATCAGACACTTCAAGTGGTATATAATCATTGATGAGAAATATCCGTGTAATGAGATGAGTGGTGCCAGGACTGAAATGTGGAAAGAACCTTATTTTTGTTCTAATGTAATATTTTCTATCTTCTCTGCTTTGGTGACAAAAAGGTTGTAGCGTAGATCAGAAAATTAAGGTTAAGGAGAGGAGAGGAGAGGAGAGGAGAGGAGAGGAGAGGAGAGGAGAGGAGAGGAGAGGAGAGGAGAGGAGAGGAGAGGAGAGGAGAGGAGAGATCAGTATGTTTACTAAGCTTATTCCATATTCGTGTATAAAATAGGCATGAGAGCTTTTCTCTGTTTTATAAGAATGACAACTGTCTTCAGTTTCAAAGGCAGTAACCATTACTGTTGGAATGGGAGCAAAATTAGGAGACCCAGCGGTAAAATTCAGAGCCAGGTACTGCCAGAGCTGTTTTAGGTGCATGTGGAGACTGCAGTTATTTTTACAAATATAGTCTGCATTTTTCTACATGGGTAGGCAGAATTGATCTTTTTCCTGAGGCATATTGTTCCTAAGTAAGGTAGGTTACTTTTAAACTCACCTGTCACCTTTAAACAGGCTAATTTTCTTACTTTGCAGACTGAACTAAATCCGCTGTGACTGGGCCTCCGGCTGAGGAGGAACATTCAAGGTAAGGACACTGGCAGGAATAGAGGGGAAGACAGAGCCAGTGGGTAATTCTCTACTGTGTGCTGTGTTTTATTTTTCCCTGTAGACATAAAGGATTCCACAAAACATTGCCAGAAATATTTTGGAGCAGCAAATATAGGATTTACACGCAATTTTTGTAAAGATTCTTAGAAAACTTATGCTGCAGTTTGTCAAGTTCTATGAGGTAAAACAATATCATGAGTAAAGGGAGAAGTGTGTTCATCTGCTGTGAGAGCATCTTGATGATAGCTGTGAACAACTACTGCAGGCTAGAGATATGACGCACAGGGTCTGTCAGCTACAGGGTGAACACCTCCCCTTTCCAACAGTTCTGGATTGATTTTGAAACATGTTGGTGAGTAGCTTCCAAAGGTTTTGTATGATTTTCATAAATGCACAAAACCAAAAAGAAAAAGCAATTCAGCAGGCAACTAGGAGACATTTTAAAAAGCAGACAGGCAAGTATCGACCCCTAGGCTGTATGCACATGCTTTTCCCATAGAATGAAAGACCCAAGTCATGGACTAAACAGTCATGAATTAAAGATGGGAGAAATCCATTAAGTCCTATAGATTGTTCCCAGAGTACAAGCTAGCTCAGTCAAGGTCTGACTGCCCAACATAACGGTACCTCCAAGTGATCCCCAAGGGACCATCCCTGGATCAACTAGTATTCCCCCAACATCCCTTAATATTTTGGTTTACCTTTCTTCCTCAATTTTATCTGAAAACTCCCCGCTGCATTCTCTTCAGAATGCAGAACAACTCTGCTTTTTTTTTTTTTTTTTTTTTTTTTTTTGGTATTGTTTGGGAAATGCAGGCTGTCAGCTCTTTTAGGTATCACTTAGCTAAGTTTCTCTGAGTGAGCTTTCATACTTGCAAAATATGAAGAAAACAATTCTCAGTGATGGAGGGAGAGACACTGGAGAGTACATTTGACATGAGTTTGCAATATAATGTTCAGCACAACCAAACCAACACAAATCTGGCATGCAAAAGAAATTTCCTTATAAAAAGAAGAGAAATGAGATTTTCCCATGTATGTATGTCTCTAATATGATGAACAATTGATTCAAGTAATGTCTCTTTGTCCAGCAGTGATGTAATGGACTATATTCAGTTGGAAGGAAGGAAGGAGGGAAGGAAGGAGGGAAGGAGGGAAGGAGGGAAGGAGGGAAGGAGGGAAGGAGGGAAGGAGGGAAGGAGGGAAGGAGGGAAGGAAGGAAGGAAGGAAGGAAGGAAGGAAGGAAGGAAGGAAGGAAGGAAGGAAGGAAGGAAGGAAGGAAGGAAGGAAGGAAGGAAGGAAGGAAGGAAGGAAGGAAGGAAGGAAGGAAGGAAGGAAAAAAACCCTCGATAAAATTAAAGTACTTTGGATGTACAATAATAAAAATGGGATTGTGTTACAAGGGAAAGGATTGAAGACTTTCCTGAGGAAGGCGCTTTCTTCTTTTCAAGAAAAAAAAAGAAAAAAAAAAAAAAAAACAAAGATGTTTACCTGCCCCTTCTGCTGTATTGGTCTATTTCTTTTAATTTGTCTCTTTATACTAACCATTTTATTGCATGTACTATGGAAATACCAGTCACGCAGTCACTGAATGCATATTGTCCATCTACAAAATGACTGAGGGTGATAGCCAATAAATATTTTGTTATGTGCCTCTCTGGGGGACAATACCATCAGGTCTGAATGCAAAGAGACTTATAGGAAAAAATGAAGAGCAGAAGAGAGGATGAATGGAAGGAAATAATTTTTTCCATGGAGAGCTTGTATAGGCTGTCTGCTCTCATCAGTGAAGAGGATTTAGCTGAGTTGCTATAGTAAGACAGATGAAGCTTTTGGACAAGAGTGAGGAATCCTGTTCTGTCAGCAAGGCAGAGGGGAGAGATGATGTAAGAGGTCTTTGCATCACTCTGACTCACTGGTAGTATTTCTGTTTACTGATACAGTTGATTAAATTGAATCAGGTGATATACTCAAGGCTTTACTGTGAAATAGCAATTGTGAAGGTTCACAACTGATAAAGAGAGCTTACGCAGTCTTATCACAAACTATTAGAAAGCCAGAGGTCATAGCTTGTTTATGCAGCTCACCAGGAAATACTGTAGCAGAATGGTGACATGGCTACATGATTGGGGTAATGAGCATGCTGTAGTTGCAATTCACAAGGCTTGAGTATTTTTAGCTTCTAATGTGCCTAAAAAGCAGGCTTTGAGACATTAAGAATCAGGAAAATCAGAACAGGATGCAATTCATCCTGCAAGGCCCAAAATGTTGGCCTTAAGACCTCTTTAATGTGATCTTAATGGCACTGTACTGACATTCATCTGATATGAACGATTTTATTTAGGCAGACTAACAAAAAAAATCTTAAAAGCCACAGAGCCTGCACTGTGGTTACAAATGAGCATGATCCCAGAAACAGATAAGTAGCTGATTTGCTCCCAAATGTGCAGGATCTCAAAATATGCTCATGGTGTGTGAGACTTTTTTAATCTCCAGCCAAGAGTTACTATTTTTTCTCCTTCTGCTACTAGGTAAAATGTGCCTGGACATTTTACAGTGTGTCATAAATTAAAGAACACCAAAGGGACCTTTCCTCTTTATTATAGCAATCTACACCAAAACCACAGTCTGATTTTATACTGTAAATAAAACAACATCTCTGGTTTCTAATTCCAGCAAGCTGAGCAGCTAGTTGTTAATGCGGCTCTGAAAAAGCATTTCATGCATGATTTCAGAAGCTGAGTGTAGGTAATTGTATCTGAAATTATACTACTAAAAATACAGGATGGTGAAGGAAAGGTCAAAGACTGGCTCTTGAGGGATGGAAGGAGGACCTCCATCATTTGTTGCATGCTATTTTTAGAGCAGTGTTTCTCAAATTTTGTGTTACAACTAGGAAGTTATAAAAGGCTTCAGAGAGGTGATGAGTGGAAGCAGTATGTAGAAGCTCCACTCCTCTGAGGCAGCAGGGAACGTGAGAGGGCTGCAGTACCCGGCTGGGTATGTTTGTCTCAGCAGGGAACCGCTGCCTACCTGTCATTGCTGGCTGGGGCTCGGCTCCTCCCAGGCAGAAGAACTGACTGAGGGCTGCATGAAGGTTGCAGCTGAGACAGGCTGCTCTAAGGGAAGATGTGACTCAAAAGCAGCTGCCAAGAAGCACTGAGCTGTTGCCTTGAGGCTGGCTCTAGGATGAAGTCCCTGTTCCCACTACACAGTGCAGACAGAGGAGAAGCTGCGATGGCAGAGGACAGACCCAAGAGAAGCACCCCATGTGCCAGCTCAGCCACAAGCCTGACAGCCCAGGCCTAAAGAAAAAGCAATCCACTGATGTGAATACAGAACTATTATGAAATTTTCTGTGTGCTGCAAAGTAGGAAAAGCTGTTTAAGCTCCCCCATGTCAATCCATCCATTAGATGCCTGTTACTTGTGTGCTACCAGAGCTGCAGTAGCAGCAACCATTCACCAAAGTGCTGAACGGCAGTGGCAGTGAAGTGTAGCAGAGCTGGAAAAAGTGGGTAACAAACACAGCAGCTGTGCAAATCGGTCACATTACCAACGGCTTGATGAATTGGGGCTGCTACCGAAGTGATACTGCTAAGTGGACAAGAGCTGCCCCAACAGTTGCTTCATCAGAGGAAAACAGACTCTAAAATAGATTGGTATTTGCTTTAGGCATTTGGTGTTATAAATCATCCTGTTTACCCAACTTGCTGGAATTTTCCCTGCCTACCCCCCAATAAACAATTGTTAACTGATCTTTGTTTGCAGGGAGGGAAGTCAGCTCGTTTTGAGCATCGAGAAATTTCATTACCCCACGTCTCTGGGTGGGAGCTCAACCAGTGTGCCTGCTGCTCAGCATCTGCTCTCAGTCCTTGCTGACAGCCAGGCCCTGGAAGGAGGGCTGTCCCACAGCTACGAGGCTGCTGTGAAAAAGGGAGTCACCAGTTTCTCCTTGGTTCTCTCAGCCAAGCCTGGTCTCAAAGCCTGTAGCCAGCTCCGGGCTCTGTTGTGAGAGTTGCACTCTGCAATATGGATCTCCCTGCAGTGCCTGTTAAGGGGTTAAAAGCCTTTGCAGCATTTCTGAGCCTTATCCGTCCATCCCATTTCAGTTGGTGTGCAGCATCTCGGCAGGAGTCTGGTTACCTTGTTCCCTGAGGAAACGAGCAACTGCTCCAGCCGCAAAGCAGCTCTTGCTGTGCAGACTCCCACAGGCTATCGAAACTCCTTACCTGCCTCTGCCATGCGGGAGCAACCTGCCCAGGCGATCTGAGCACACTCCTACGATACTTTGGCCCTTCCTGCAGAAGTCACTCAGCTGTCTTAATTAGGAAGTAGCAGAGGCTACAAACAACACTCAGGGCATTGAAATGATAAGCTTAAACTGTTCTTATTCTGTTAGCATCTGATAGACCAGTTACTATCCAAGGGTTACGTGACTCCTGAGAGTCAGCAGACAAGAGTGACTATTAATACAGGAATACTCTATGTCCTAAAAATAAATAAATAAACAAAGCCCTTAAAAACATTCCTGGGGTGCATCCACTCAGATCTGGGTCTTTTGCTACATGTTTCAATTTGGCCCAAATGTTATTATTAAAGAGTGACTGGCACATTGACTTTAAACCACTTTAAACTTCCAGAGATTTGAAGTCAGAGCTGAATCAGAAAATCTGCATTTTTATCAGCTTTAGCAAGAAACATTTTAAATGCTGGTTTTAGATATTCCCAAAACAGGGAGGGAATGGAAGCAAGTTGATGAACAAAAAAAGCATGACTTTAGAAGCATGTTAATGAGGTTTTTCCACATTCTTTTAACTGATCATTTCCATATTTCTGCTGCTTAACAGTAATATTCTTGGTCTGAAGTCCTTGCCATTGTTACTTTACCTAGCAATACTAAAATTGAAGTATTACGTTAGCAAAAATTTTCTTTGCTTGAGATTTTTTTTAATTATTTTTTTTTAAGAACTATTGAGAGACTGAAAGTAGACATGAGCCATAAAACTATGTACATAAAAGTTTATGTGCTAATTGTAAGTCCAGGTCTGAAGCCTAATGTGGATACTTTTTTGCATTGAATGAGGTGTCACAGGCTCAAATTAGCTTTCCAAAGTTTAATTAGAAGCCAGTGTAATTAAAACAATCTCTGGCACAAGATCACGTGCCTTCATGCTGTGTGTGTGCATGTGTACATATTACACAGCAATGCTACTTCCACCCACTATGGACTGCAATTTACAGCTTTTGTAGAAACAAGCCTGACGCTGATGATTATACTGTTGAAGAGAACTTTGAAAACGTGCTTTAAAAAACATATACACAAGCATGGATAGCTAAAATCAAAGGGAATAACCTCTCTGATAAGATCAGCTCTAGCATATTTCAGCTACTGCAGCTGTAAAACTAAGTATGAAGGTCAGGTCTTTTTTTTAATTATTATTTTACATTTAAATCTCCATCAAGAATTGATGACACTTCTCCCCTCAAGAGACAGAAGATGATGATCCTGGTGAAGAGCAAAATGAGTGCCTTAATTGCTGGTCTAGACTGTCACTGGGCACTCAGCACCTTCCGCTGAAGAATCCAAGCGAATGTCCTACCATTAAACTGAAGGATACATCTCTTGCCCTCTTTCTCTTTCTTGGCTATTTGTGAACTATTTGTTTAAAGTAGAACATTTTTAACTGGAGAGTTTGTTTTATTTCAGGATATCCTATGAACCATTTTAGAGATCTTGATTTCATTCATATCCTAACTCCAAACAACTTAGAGGAGGGAGCTGACTTATGTGTTTTGCTTGCCAATTAGTTAATTTTGACAGAAGACTTTCTTTCTGGCTGCCTTCTCTTGGATAAATTTATTCAGTATGTTCTGAAATCACTTACTGCTTTAGGCCCCACAGAGATGCAGGAAACACCTGGTGTGCAACTTCTCAAGGGCTTGATAGCCAAGGAGTTCAGTGCTGCCAATGGTTATAGAAGAACTGAGGTAGTTGGCAACTGAGCAGAGACTTTGGAGATTTAAATTTTGCTCTCAAGAAATATGTGGCTCTCTCCACATGATTCAGAAACTAGAAAAGAACATAAATACCCTCAGATGTCTTTCAACTACAGTACAGGTGGGGCCATCCTTTTGCTTCCTGCATTTCCCTCTCTCTTTAACCCTCACCGACTAGTGTCACAAAGTAAATTTAATAGTTTCTTCTAATTCAGCTCTTAATTTTACTAGCAAGGAGCCAAGTTCCTCTGGCTGATGCCACCTACAAGGTGCAAGACCAAGATGGAAGACTTAATGTCCATAGCCAGTGGACAGGGGAAAATGCAAACAAAAATGTTTTTCTTCTCTTTTGTCTTTTCATAAATACAGGAAGAATTATTATATGAAATATTATTATTACACAGCACAAAGGGATTGCTCCCAATATCCTCTCAGGCTTCCTCTTCTGATTTTTATGTGAAAACTCATCTCATGAACTTGTTGGATGGATCTTAGACATCCAGACAGTCATGAGCATGCAGAACCTTTACATTGGTGTAAAAAAATCTGTTTAAGTTAGTGATTTCTGAATACTGCTTGTACTTCCACTTGCAGCCCAGCTGGATTCAAGAGAAATAGAACCTGTTGGCTTCAGCCTAAGTTATAACCACCACAGTGACTTTAGTGCTGAGGAACTTCTGTCTTCCTCAGAGACTGGCTACTTAGAAATTAAGTTTTTATAGCTTTGCTTAATGCTTGTCAGACCTTGATTAGAAAGTTGCTATAAAAGATGATTCATTTCATTATACCATGGACTGATCAAATCTTCAATTTCACATCATAGGTTGAATCTTTTGATGCCTCACTGTAGCAGTCCTTCTCTACTTATCATGAAGGTCAACTTTGAGAAAGAAAAGGATTTATTAAATGTAGGTTTACCACTAAATCAATAATGTAGCAGTATGTGCTTGAGAGAAAGAATAGGTACTTTTTTATTATTTTTATTTTATTTCTGGAGAGCTGGCCCAGATTCCCTGGTGAATCAAAGTGAACAGTGCTCACTGGAACATCAGAAGTGAAAGGGAAAAAGTGAACACTGGCCCATGCTGGAAATTGTTTAATGTTCAGATAAAGAGGATTGTACAATGGATAGAATTTCACAATTCAAAGCCAACTTGTATTCTGGATGTCTAAAGCTGTTTTGATCTAGTGTTACTTTTTAGTGTTACTATTTAGCACTAGTTTGCAGGGAAGGACTCCCAGGACAGCAGGAAGACAGCAGGAATGTAAGTTGTCAATTTAATCAGCTGACAGGAACAATAACATTAAAAGTCAAATCAGTGTTTTATTCTAGAAGGTAACTTTGACCTAATTTAATAAGCCAGCCGAGGAGACCTTTCATAGGTGAACAAAGACGCCTATGAATAAAATAGCTTTTGGTTTAAAATGTGTGAGTGGGAAACAAGGTTCCTCACTAGGAAAATCCATCTCCAAAAGAGCTACCTGGGAAAACCTCCCTGTGACAGAGCCGCAGCGAAGGCAATGACTTTCATCAACAAACTGCATGGGCTTTGATGTAACCTACTCAGGTTATGAACCACCAAGAACTTTCACCTCGAATTAAAAATAGAAGTGGAATTCCATAAATCAATGAAAATGGCTTAGTACGGAAGAAAACTCCCTCTTGCAAAGAAAACTGAACAAAGCATTTCTGGGAACAGGTTGACATGTGGCTTGAAGATATCCCTTTAACAAACACAACAGACTATAAAAAGGATGGCCTGTGTTGCTCATATTATTACCTGATTACTTCCAGATGTTACTTAATAGATTTGCAGCCTTGTTGAATTACTCTTGTATTTTAGCTTGTATGTTTGTGCTGTTCAAGGAGAGCAAACAAGAGGACTTACATGCAGAGTTTATAGCCTAGTACTGATTCTGAATAAGGCAGCAAGTGCACATATACATTATAAGATAATAGCATATTTGAAACCAATTAACTTCTAGTCCATCATGTCACTAAACCAAAGAACTACTTTAAATTTGCTAAACTGCATGAGGAATTATGAAGCATCTGATTCATTATGAATTATGAAGCATCTGCTTTAGTACTGTAACTGATTTTAAAAGACTATTATCACACAAAGTCAATATACCCTACAGTAAAGAGTAATATAAATAATTAGGAAAAAAAATATAGAATTGTTAGAATAGAATGTAACTTAAAATCAGTATTAACTAAATAGCAATGAACAGCAAATAGGCCACCAATAGCTAGCCACAGATCTCAAACAGAAAATGCTTACCTTATTTTTAGCAGCATCTATGCAGAGATCTATTCCTGTCTCAGTACAGCTGAATTACAAATTTACTGTTCACAAGGCAACAAATACAGAAGCCTTTCAACTGCTAGTTGTGGCTCACTGTTTACAATGTTTATTAACAAACTCATTTTCATGCGATTATCAAATGAAAATACTAATTCCATGGGCAAATACACACTTGTTCAGCACTCTAAATTATACACATTGTATTTGCATCTTATATTCAGAGATGTGCAAAGTCCACAGTGACATAAATAACAATAGTTTTGTAAACTATCAGATGACCAGTTCTCAAAAATATTACTAACTGTATGATAACGTATCTTTTTGTACACTGCTGAAATCGAACATTTTGCAGTAAAAGAACATGCATTTCAGCTACATTCAAGTGATTATTTTATTACCATATATTATGTCTTACAAACTTTATTGAAGGTCAGCAACAGCGCTACAAAACCATACCTTAAAGTAAAAGATGTACTGCATGGTATGTGCAGGCATAGCAAATGAAAGATAAGAACTGGAAAGTAAAACAAGCTAAGAAAACTTGTACAAAAGTTGATAGTAATACTGTCTAACATGGGGTTAATATCTTACTTATAACAGACCTGAAGGGCTACTAGAGATCCAATTTAGAAACATCTGTGCACTGTAGGTACAGTTTGGTGCAGATCAAGAGTGCACTAATGCAGTCAATGTTGTACACATAAGATAATGCAAAAAAAAAAAAAGGCTGATATGTATATAAACAACTAATTTGTTTACAGTAAGTAAGGCAGCACAATTGTAGTACTGCATCCTTGGCACTTAGTGAAAGGACATGTATTTGGTTTAACTAAATTCATAAACAGAACATACACTGGTTTGTAAGATGTAAAACATACATTATCCCTTTGAACCTTCTGGTTTTACAGCATTACTTTTCTTTCCTAATTTTCAAGTTCAAACTCAAACATACACTAACTACATATGGAAGACGTTTCAGATATTGGCTTAAAACAAGACCTTACATTAAAAAAAAAGTGACAGGATGACCAATTAATTCAAAAGACATTAACTAAAGCTTAGTGATGTCTTGTGTTGAAAACAAAATCTGAAACGTTTATAAAATAATAAAAAAGCAACCTCGTATTACAACCCACAATCTCTTTATGGGCTTTTCCCGAATAGTAATTGCTTCCTTAATGTCCCTTTCAAATATGGTAATTTCACTTAGAAAAAGTGAAGTCAGTCATCTGAAAAGTTGTAACTGAACTACATTTGGCCTAGGATATTATATCACAGAATCGAAGACTTGTTCTTCCTTGAAGTAAACACATTACATCTAAGAATGAAGAATTCCAACCTGAAGTGATTGTCCTTGTATTAAATGATATTAACAACTAATTGGAGGGAGCTGATTTACTTTTGCCTGCTTTACAACTGGCTACATTGCCATTTTATAATTATATATAACAAAGGTAATAAAATTGTTCTTAACATGTAATGATGTAACACTTTAAAATTAACTGGTTTAAAATATGTTACAAAGACATTTTATTATATATGAACTATACAACACGCAAGAATACAGAAATATTTTGAACATACACACATTTCTGTATTTTCATGTAGACTATTATTTTGCACCAAACATTGGTGTCTAAAGTTCTAACAATCCTCTCTGATAAAAAGGAAAACAAAAACCAGAATGATGTTTTGCCTGTGTTTTTTTTTTTTTCCTCCTGAAAATAAAGCTTATTACAAGCAGAATTTCTTCAACGACTTTTTGTTTCTTTTTCCAATTTTATATTTTGCACAAAGCTTTTAAAATGGATCCACATACATTAAAAGAGTAACCTCTCAGTCCTTTGCAGTGCAATTTGCTAGGGATAAAGTTTAAACCAAAACTGACCCCTTCCCACTATGAACATTGAAACTGCAGTCAAAGTGTCAATACCACTTGCTATTGAGACTCCTTTCCCCCTTGTTTAAAATGCAAACCTTTTCAATATCCATTTAATGTAAG
The DNA here is from genome assembly GCF_009819795.1 of Aythya fuligula. Taxonomy (NCBI): domain Eukaryota; kingdom Metazoa; phylum Chordata; class Aves; order Anseriformes; family Anatidae; genus Aythya; species Aythya fuligula. The sequence continues at coordinate 31,645,344 of NC_045560.1, read as the reverse complement.
TATTTGCATAGAGCAGCCTTGTATTATTTCTAAAGAACATTATGAGTGTTTTAAACACAAGATAAGGCACATGTTTTTCAGCATTAATAATCTAAAACTAATCCTGAGGAACTGCTCCTCCCCCTCAGCAAAATCTGCTTTTTAATATACCCTGTATTACCTGAAGAAAGCAGAAAAGCAGTATAGAATAAACCAAAACTCTTTAGCTGAACTAAGTTCAGAACATTTAATAGTTCCAGATAATAGTGTAACAAATCCACAGATAAAGAATTAAGACATACTCTAAACAAATTATCTTTAGGGAAGAAAAAAAAAAAGGTACAGCCAGTAGCACTGTAGATGTTAGATAAAAGTTCACATAATACAGATGACATTTATAGTGAGTTTTGCTAAAATAAGCTCCTGTCAGAAACAAGGTAGCTAAATTGTGAGGCACTTAAGGTTGACGAGAAAAGGAGGAATGCAAGGGATCTGTTTCATAGAAAACCTGAAGTTGCATATCATATCATTGTATTAAGCCTTCTATTAAAGTGCTAGAAATGGAGACTTAAAACAAAATGTTTTTAAATATAAAATAAGTGATTAAAGAGCTTAGTATGCATTAAATTAAGTGCTTTTGATTCTCATGAATTCAGAGCGTTTTAATATATATATATTTTTAAATAAAGTTTGGAAATAATCCAAGTGTGAAATCATCTTCCTTGTGCCATTGATGCTATTTGTAAAGTGCCCAATTATTTTCTAAACAACAAAACCATTTGCCTTATCTTATGTTGTATAGCATGACATAGTCTGTAATACATATGTAATCCATACTGGAACAACACAGTCAATCTGATGGAAAACAGCACATGCATACTTTTAGTCAAGAGTTTTAATTCCACCTGTCACCCTAAGAAGTTAGGGCCTTGGATTACATAGCCACCAGCATATAGTGCAACCAACCTCAAATTTTCAAAATGTAATTTAGCTGTTCAAGTCCAATGGTCAAAGATAGACTTATCGAGCTTTTCCTCAGGAGCAGCCTGATGCCCAGACAAAGTCACAGATGGAGCTCTAGTTCTGAATTACATAAATCCACTAGATGCCAAATCTGAGAAGGATCTGGGTTCTGTTGGATGATGAAGAGGCTGAAGATGTGTGGCAGTTTGTGCATTACTGATCACATCTAACTGAGAGGGATATGCTTCATTTACATTTCCTCCATTGAAACCGTTTTGAAACTGGTAGGAAAAAAGACAATATAAATGGTTAATATGGGAACCAATTTTATTTATTTTTAATCTGCCTAAATGCACAGTTTTCATAAGATCATATTAAAATGTAATGAGTATCTTCAATTATTTTAATTTTTTGGGGGGGGAGCAGGAGGGGGCTGATGAATGACAAAAACATAATTTGTATCAAAGTAGGGTCTGAATCACCAGTGAAACCAACCTTGCTGAAGTCACTGAGAGTCCCACTTCAGGCCAAGGGAAAGAAACACCATCATTATCTAAAGCATAATAGAGTTTCCATTTGTAGAAAGTACAGTCTAAGTAATCTTAAGTTCCACATCCAGCTGTCACATTTTAGAAGCAACCTATTTACATATTTTCATGTCTGCAATGGGATCCAGACTTTACGGCACTTCCAGGAATGCATATTCAGTCCTATTTGTAAGTGTACTGCATTCAATCCACAAGCTGAGCTATCTTAGGGTGGGCTTTTTTAACAAATGGTCTTCATATTGACAACACCAAGTAAGAGCAATGAATGGCTTTCATCAGTCTTGACATAAATTGTTCATAGGATTATTTAACCATCTGATGTAATGCTTACCGTCATGCTCTGGAAAACTAATTTTATCTACAAAATACTCCATTCAGTCATGCAAAGAAAATAAAAAACAAAAATATTTTAAACATTTCCATCATCTCTTTGGAGTAGCTTATTTTGGAAGTATTCATTCATTCAACGTTTGTCCTTAAAACATATTATATATTCTCTCATTCATCTATCAAGATATGCTGATTTTGTGGACACTTTTTTTCCTGCTAGGCAAACACTGAAATTGACAAACCACGCAGTTGTTGTTCTAAAATTCCTAATGACTATTCTACAACCATGTGGATTTGGCTTTAAATCAAAGATGCCATACTAACAACGATGGATACACGAACAAACCTAGGATAAATTCTGGAAGAAGATGATATCATTATGTTTTATAAGATGAGTGAAAGGCTTTTAGTGATGGAGACTACAGTGGTTACTATCCTACCATGAATGCACGAGTTCAAAGAAGGAGTTAATTTTGGTAGAACAGATTAATTACAAGTTAGGCAGAAGGTCAAGGCAGATGATCACAACAGACCCTTCTGGCTTTCTAATCCTGCTGTCTTTTTGTGTAGAAATTGATGGGAGGTAGGAGGCTGCAGAAAGGACAGCAATCCCTGCTGGCATAGCAGACATCCGTCCTCTCTCCAGCCTGTGGCTGATGTCAGCAGGCCAAATCCAGCCACGCAGAATGCCCTGCTTTGGTTTGGCTGTGTGACTGCAGCTCCAACAGTAACACCCAGTATCAGCGTACTTACAGCCTTACTGAAGTTACCAGCAGCCAATAAAGTCAAACCTTAATAATTTTATTACCGTAATAGCGACACCTTCTCTCTACTTACAATAAATAAACACATTTTATTTGCCATCAATGCTTTGGCACAGATATTTTAAAAGACTACAACTTAAGTGTAGTGTAGCTATACAAGTGTATATATACTAAGTGTAGCTATACTTCCGAATTACTAATTTCAATGAGTTCACTTATTTTAAAGTTCTCTTAACTCCTCTTATATCTCTGCAATAGAAGTATACATCATAAACATGGTTATTTTCCTTCCAGCAATTACATTTCTAGGCAAAATGAATAAGTTTTTTTTTTTTTTTATATTAAAACAGTTCTCAACATAACATCTTTACTTACATAGAGCCTTCCTTTGCCCTCAGTCCATAAATATGTTAATTGACAGGTGTGAATAGAGATCAAAAGTGAGTACAGTCTGATACAAGAGGCCTTTGGTTGGTTGGTTGTGTTTTGTTCTTGTTTCAATGTGAACAGTATGTATTAGTATAGGCTGCAAAAAGACACTGCTACTTGGTTTAGGAGCAAGCAGTCTCTTCCTCACAGCCACCAACACTCATTGGTATAAGTAAGTTGTGGACCCACTAGGACTTGGAAATGGCTTTCACCTATCTCTGATCACTCTTTTACAAAAAAGGGAAGGGGCAATAAGCCTTCCTTATCAAGTAGTGTGTTGCTCTTTTAAGCTAATTTGGACAAATGTCCAGCACTTCTCTTCAGATGTAAACAGGAACTGACAAGGAGCTAAATGATGTTACAGCGTAACAGCAGTTCTGCATTAGGCTTCTGCTTATGCAATGCCATCCAGATCCATTCAGCATGGGTATACCATAGCAAAAGGGGCTTAATTTGCCTCTGAACAACTTAAGTAAGGCTATGTTTTCACAAAGTACCCTTTGTTCGTGTTTTTATGACAACCAAGCTAAAAGCAATGTTACTATGGTAGCACAACATTCCCGTAAATACAATGTAAAAGAAATTCATTTATTGCATTTAGAGATCTCTTAGTCATTAGTCAAACTTTTTACAGATAGAGAAGATAAAGTAATCAAGAAAAGAACAAAAAGGGGGCATAACAAAAATGATTAAGGCAGCATAACAAAATAATCAATCAAATAAATATATTTTAAACCAACCATTAGAAAGGAGGAAATTGAATTGCTGAGGTGCTGGCTGTTCGAAACCAATGGGCCACACCAGTACAGCTTTTGGGGAAAGGACATTTCTATCCTATTACAGGAATAAACTTTGATGATCTTGGAAATGCTTTGCGTCCCTGTTATCAAGCACTATGCAGGATTAGTAACACTGACCACAGCCATGCAACAAACAGCTAAGTGCTGTGCAAGCCTGTGCCTGCAGTTTACCAAAGTAACGTCATGCTATTTCAGCCCTCGGACACTTGCTGAACTGTTTTAGCTCAATTTCTGTAATTCTGCAATTACATTTTTCCACTAGTGAAACAGTTTAGAAGGATGTTTTGTACTTGTACTGAGCATACCAAAAAAACTGGATATATTCTACTCGCATTCCTCACCTCTGGCTTGTGTAGGTTAAAATGCCAATTAATACTTTAATTCTGTAAATGCTTATGCGCATGCACAAGCATTTACAGCAGGATCAGTACTTTAGAACACAAACTCACTGAAGTCCAAAAAAGAATTGTGGCTCTGTACTTGAGCATCGTAACAGAAATAAATGGTACAATTTAAAGGACTTCAACAAAGGTTATTCAAAATCAGTTAATAACTGATTTATCTTTTATTTTTAAGTTAATTTTACCTATGAAGAACTGTGCTTAAAATTGAAATCTGTGCTAAAGAAAAGCTCCATTTTTCTACTGATATCATCCTTTTCCCTTAAAAATGTATAAGCCAATTCTAAGCTTATGACCTAATCTGTTGTGTTTTGTTTTGTTTTTTTGGCTCCCACTGGGAAAATTACTGGTAGGTACAATAGACTAGTTCACTCACTCCTGCTTTAATACTGCCAAGAAGAACTACCAGGATGTGGATATATGCACACAGAAACTTGACCAAACGCAACCTTGTTCAGTCTAATGAACAACTACAGCAAAGACATTCACTCACTGCTAACACACCAGTTTCAAACTCAGTGATTCAAGTATGGCAAACATTGCATCCCAGGAGCCATTCAAACCCCATAAAAATGTGATTCAAGCAATATAACAATGTTGCTTACCATACCTTGTTCAACAATGTTTGTTGACTTGCCATCATAGGATCATATTGCATTTGATCCATGCAGCTGGGCTGTGCTTCTTGCGTGCACTGGTACATAGAAACAGCACCTGCATAGCACGTTTGAGGAGTTAGCATAACCGACTCAGAGTTTATCCCACAATCATGATTTTCAGGGACCTGCTGCAAACAACCGAGAAAATCTTCGAAGTTGGAAGAAGCAGAGTAGGTTGATCTCTCAAAACTTGCTACAGGAAAATTCATTTGGGAAAAATTAGAAAGCTGCGGCATCATTGTTGTGGGTTGCTTATAAGGAACAAACTCTTGCCTACATGCATAAGGTGAAGTGTTTACTTCTGATTTGTAAGAAAACTCAGGAGTTGTGGCATGCATGCCAGAGAATACATATTGCTGGGGCTGCTGCTGTGAGCAGCTAAGAGGCATGCTGGTGCCAGAGTTCCAATTTGTTAGCATCCCGTTGACTTGCATATGTTTCATCTTCTGACAGAGCTGCTGCTGCTGCTGTTGCTGCTGCTGCTGTTGCTGCTGCTCCATGAGCTGCTTCCGATGCTCATGAATTTGATGCTGATCTAATTCTTGCTGTACCAAGCAATTGGCATTCTGGACCACAGGTTGCTGCTGGTTACAGCCTGAATATAAGAAGTCAGACTTATTTAAGGAATCCTGAACATAAGTCAGGATTTCATCAGTTATGTCTATGTCCCCAATATCATCCATACCAGATAATTCAGTTTTAAAAAATTCCTCATCCTGCTGAATGTACTTTAGATCTTCAAAGTCAATACCAAGATTTTTCATGATGCTGTACAAATCACTGGTTTTGTTATCTTGAAAGAGTGCCGCACTGTCTTCAGGAAGCGGCACACTACTGTCCTGGGAACACTCAGTTAGTTCCTGTTTGAGGATGCTGTGATTTCCAGCAGGCAGGAAACTATCCGTCCAGTCACTGCTTACAACACTGCCCAGTTCGTCCCTGCTGTCTGTGAAGAAGTTCCTCTCAAAGGAAAGTTTGTGTGATGCTGGAGGGCAAAGATACACAGACTCGTCTTGCCTTAACATGGCACCTAGAATGGAGTTGGGATCCACAGAATCGCCGTGTAGCGTAGCTTTACCTCCTTTTCCCGTTGTGGCCTTATTCCTTGGCTGAGAAGCATCCATAAGGCTTGACATTGGGAAAGTTACCTCATATAAAACAGCCTCACCCGTGGCAAACATGAAGGGCAGTTTCATGTTACGTTTCCGTAGATGTTCTGCCCCTTCTTCGTCTCTGAAAGTAAATCAATATATAGCACAATACTGCAGTACTCAACAGTTACAGTAATCTTTTTGTCTCCTGGAATTAATAAATAAATATCGAAGGCATTTTTCAAATTCCTAGCTATTTCAGCTCAACTTGGCTGACTTAAACCAAGAGGCAGATTATGAAATAAAGAGCTTATGACTGTAATATGACCTTTACATACTACATCTGTAATTAAATCTAGATAGCATACACCATTTGCTGTGCATTAGGGGCTGAAATAAACATAAATGGGCTTTGTTCCATATGTTATGTTTTTCTTGACATGGCAAGTAATCATTTTACAAACTCTTTGGGAAAATTCATTTAACCTGTATAATAATGCTAAATTCCATATTATATGAAACTCGATTAAGCACCATAAATTACAAAATATATAAATTCTTTATGCTTTTTGTTGTTTCCCCTACAAAACTGCAGCTGGATTTTTGAAGGTAAACAAGAGTGATCAAAAATGCTCAGTTTCTGAAGAATACTGCTTTATACTTTATACTGCTTCATGATGACTCACGTAAGAGGTCTTTGCGTGGCAATGATGTAATCTGGTCTTCCATTTTTGTACACAAGTCGCGCATTTGCCTGTACCCAGGCCCACCGATTTTCTTTGGTTAGAAGCCTGAAGACAGTCATTCCACTTTCACCTGTCTTCATCACTAAAATTGAAGAGCAAACATACCATTTACTGTCAAGTGAAGAAAAATAGGAAAACCTGGCTTGTTATGAGAATAATCCCATCTGTAGAGCAATTTACAATTTTAGGTCCTTGTTTACCTATTTCTGTACAACACTAATGTATTCCTAGTGCAATGGGATGATTGATCACTTTTCAAGGTATCTTTTACCGGTAAAATAAAAGCCAAAATTACAAGTAATTGTAAGATATCCACTACAGACAGCCAACATCCTGTATAGAGCCTCATCTATTATTTCTGCAATAATAGAGACTATTAAAAGTGTAGATGACAAAAGTGTAAATCTCTTTTACAGCTGAAAAGTGACTACTGTTTTATAAATTAGAAAACTTTGAGTTAGCCCTATACTAGGGCTATGCTAGCCTCTGTTATATGTTAACTCTGAATCAAATTCTTTCACATTTTGACTGGTTAATACTTCAAAATCCATTTTACACTCCTGTTTTCACTTTACTAGCAATGCTTCATAAACATACTATTGTTTTTGTTATACATTGCTGAAACTACTGTCTTTGTAGACAGAAAAATCAAATAAAAATAGTAGAAAAGTTCACAAATCCTAACCAAAACTAAACTTTGATAAAAGACTATTCTTTATGTATTTATTTTTAAACTTAGCATCAGATATTGAGGAAAAAAAAAACAAACAAAAAAAACATTTCTAAGACAAAGTTTCCAAACTAAGTTTCCAACCAACCTTATTTTGGAAATTTTTTATTCCTTAAAACAAACAAACAAAACAAGTGAAAGGCAACAGTGACTGAGCTATCCCTGAAATACAAAATCTGCTTAATATAGGTTAAGAATTAACCTCCTGAAGGGATTTAATTAATTGTATACATGGGGACTAAAGAAATAAAACAGTTTTCCAAGAGAAGACAGTAGAAGAGAAGCATCAAAATCTCTTGAAGATGTTTCTGTAACTTTGAAAGAGAACCATGTTACACCTAATAAAAAAGGGAAGAAAGAAGTCTACCAAATGGTTACTTATCAGCCACTTTCTCCTCATACTGTTATCTATATCAAGCTACCAGGATATTTTTCTCTTTAAAATCTTACATTTCTAAGGAAAGTTATCTTTGAAATAGTCTCTTTGCCCAAATTAAGTTGTTGAAATAGCAGAAGTCTGACTGAGCACAGAAGGAAGTGCGAGAGCAAGATGTGACAGAAACTGGAATACACAACCTAAAAGGCTCTAGATAGGAATATTAAACATTTCCTTGTCCAGTATAAATTCTTATAGGAAGGGAAAGATCACATAAGATGAATAGTATTCTTTTTGTTAATAACTGCATAAGTTTAAGAGTCTTTCATAATATTTTTCAGTGTAAATATAATCCAAGCATTGATTTTTAACAGCCTTTCTTAGGGAATGGAGCTTACTTCGGACATGATTTTCAGCACAATAAAGCATATCAGCTGCATGAACAAACTGGTATCCCGTTCCTCTCATACACAGCTCTGCTTCAGTGTATCCAAGGACAATCTTTCCTCTGGAAGGTAAAAAGAATAAAAAATAAAAAAATTTGCAACACTGCTGATGAACCATCTCACAGAAGGAATGCCAAGCAAGTTAATTGTGGCTTGAACATCTCAGACATAAATGCTAACTACATTTTTTTTTTGCAGTATCAGTCATTTGTTGAGACATTTCTAATAAAAACACAGTTAACAAATCATAAAACTTATACTAGTCCCCCAGGTTGGCTTCAGTTACTAGAAACCATTTCTATGAACTTACTAGTAGGGCTGAAGAGAAAAACAATAATGGATCCTAAACAATCATCAGTATTTACTGAAACAGTAACTAGCTATACATTTTAAATTCACTTTTGAAATGTTTCTCATCAGCATATGGGTAGAGTGCTATAATTTATACTTACTTTGCATCACAGCCCGTAGGTGTGAAATCCAGCTTGTGTTTTGTTCTGAAGATGAAGTTTTTGGTTCGTATCTCAAGGATAGATGGTGGCTGCAGGGGAGTAGCTACTGCAAACAAAGCTAGCTGAGGAGACAAAGTAGTGCCATCCTTCCCTTTCTTGTTTTGTCCATGGAGAAACTTTAACCGTCCTTGAAAATTCATTGCCTTAAGATGACAAAAAAAATAACTGTTAGTAACTGTTACATGTTGGAGGTATTTAAGAGTCAGATATTTTTGTTATGATGTAAAATATATCCTTTGTTTTATAACCTATTGGATTCAAGCTTTGTATCATGCCATACACAAAAGTTAGCTAACAAGTACTGAGTACTGCTGTTATAACCTTGAACATATAACCTAGAGATCTAATAACAAGTAAACTCTCTAAAAAAAGAAATAATGAGAAGGCTGCTTTATGAAATAAATACACGCAAAAGCAAATGCCAGTTGGATCTTCTAATATTCCAATGAACATATCATTATACATATACGCAATTAACATAACTTCTTATGAATTCTTCTCAGTCACAAGGGCTTATTCATATTTCACAGAGAAAACTGAGCCATGAGAAATGAGAGAACTTGCCCCTAGTTCTAACAACACATCAAATGGGAACCCAAGAATACAGTCCCTACTTGTCATTTAGTATCACTAACTGGAATATGCTGGTTCAAGCACTCAGATATCAATAGAAAGTTAAATAAAGTAACTTGCTGTACATATTGTAAGCATAATGTAGATTACAGCATGTGTGAAAGTTTTTACATAACTCCATACTCACCAGGAACCCAGATGAATTATCCAGGAGGCATCGTAACCTGCAGATGAAATTCCTTTCCATAAAGGAAGAATTCTCTGGAGGAAGTTGGTCTGGGTTATAATAGGTTGCTGGCTGTGAAAAGCCATTATCTCCTACAGGAAAGGATTATTTATAAGGATTATTTTTAGAAGAACACCTAGTGAAGGCTATCTATAACAAATCATCTTCCGCCTCATAAACAAAGCCTTAGGTCGTGACCTGAGCAAGAACAATGTAAACTGGAAACGTTCTCAGAACTTCTACCAGTTACAATGCTAGGTTAAGCATCAGTTCTTCTAATGAGATTATGTTTTATACGTTAGAGTATTTTAAAACTGTATGCAACTTTAAAAAAATAATAATTATTTTAGTCAATAATCTAGATTCTGAATCAGTTGCAGAAAGCAGAATGACCAGAGAGTACAGTCCCAATGCTGCAATGGCACAATCTTCAAACGTGAAAAGTCGGCATTTTCAGCCATAATAAGTAATTTGAGTATTCAAAAGGTCAGTAAGATAGTATCAAAGATGGTATGTGAAACCATTGTTGTCCATACAGCTAGGTGAAAGCCATCAGTAGCAATAAATAAAAAGAAGCACCTTTAGAGATTTACTGCAATAAATCAATCTGAGCAACTTTTTCAGAAGATGTCAAAAAATAACAACAAAAAAGCGCTAATATTTTACTACTAAATAGTGAAAATATTTCTTCTGAGTTGTCGATCATGAAAATGATGTAGGCTCTCCAAAGCCTCCACAACCTGGAGTACTAGGATAGCAACCTGACAGTCTTCTACCACTTTAGAATAAGCATGTGCTTATTCTAAAATAATAAGTGGGATTTAGGAAATAGACTTAAGCATTTAGAATATAAAGTAAAAACAGGAGGTAGATCAATAAACTGCTGATAGAATACATATGTTCTGCATGGGACCACACATACAGAGATACTAGAGCATGTCTACTTAAAGCAAATTTGGCAAAGTAATCTTGTTTACAATGCATATTAAAAAACACAAAATTCTCTTTCCTAATTCAAACACACAGAAATTAAGAAAAAACAACAGTGTAATAACATTGTTTTAGTGTGTTAAAACTCTGTAAATTTTAAAATACTCTATATACTGTAAGAGAATTAATTACCATGTATGTAAAAAAGACCATCATAGAAAGAATCTTGACTTGGAGGTAGAGTTGGAGGTAGCATGCCACTTGCTTACCAGACACATTATGTTCTCTGAAATACAATTCTGTCTTTTGGACAGCTGGAAAAACTTATGGATAGGCTAGCTGTTTTGCACAATGACAGATCAACCCCAAAGGAAAACAAATCATGACTAACTGCCAGTTCAGTTTACTCTACTATTAATTCAACGGACTGAATTGGAGTCAAATGAGATCACTGATGGCTCATCAAGAGGACATATAAATCCAACAAGAAAGCTGAGTCACCCAGCTCTTCAGACAACGGAATCAGGAGATTCCTTTTTTTCTGCTACACAAGGTCAATTTTTGATGAACAGACCTCCAGCTACGGATGAAAAAGAAAAAAAAAAAAAAAAAAAGCACTGTAGCTAATAGTGAATATGAAAAGGGATGTGCTGAAATTACAGCCATCTGCAGAACTGCATGATAGCCAAGGCCACCATATTGAGATGATCCTACAGATATTCACATTCAGGGTGTTTGCCACCTAACCTTGGTATCAGAAAACAACATATTCCCTTATCATATGGATGGTTCTCAACAGACAAAAGCAAACTTACTTCCTTACTCCCTACTGCTGCAGTGGTTTTTTTTGTTTGTTTGTTTTTTTTTTTTTGGTTGATGTTGTTTTGTTTTTATTTTTATTGGTTTGCTTAATTGCTGGTGGGAATTTTCAATACTTCTGTCTTTGAGGTTGGGCTTCTCCAAGAGGTGCTGAAATGGGCTAGAAGCCTTCTGAAGAAGCAAGGATAACAAAGAAAGAGCAAAGAAGCAGCTTGCAAATTCCAGTTCCTTTTTCAAAAATGCAAACTCCAACACTGCTGAGAATCCCCGCAAACCCATTAGTGGAGGTCTCCTTGAAATAGTTAACACACTGTAGATACCAATATTTACTTTCCACAACTATTAGTACCAAGGAACCACCTAAAATACCTTTTCTTCCAAGTATTCCCAATATTTACGTCCTTTTGCTATTGCCAGGACTTTACTCCTGTAGGGCCAGCTACAACTGAGAAATCTCCAGCTAGTGAGGCAAAAAGCCTACAATCCCTGTGAGAAACTAGTATTAACAGTTGGTTACTGTCTATGTAAGAGCTGCCTGGAAAATCTAGTGGCCAGGCAAGGGCATGTTGAGAACCCTGAGTAGTTTAGGGTGCCTTAAAGGCTTTCTGTTTGTTCAGCAGATTCTTTCATGGAGATTAAGGGCAACTTCTTGAAGGGGATGTAGGGAAAGACTTAAATCATCAACTGCAGGCTCCTCAAAGGGCTCTGGTAAGTCCTCCGGCTCAGAGAAATCTTCTGGCTGAGGATTGCTTACTGAGAGGAGCCCTTGAAACCAAAATGCTGTGCAAGGCTTTCTGTGGGAAACCTCGGCAGTGCATAGGCATGCCCTTCAGCATTTCTGCTACTGAAGCAGCTCAGTGCTACTCATTTGGTAGCAGTATACATGGCTAGCATTTGAATGCTAATACCTTATCTTAGTTCTCTTGAGTGTCTGTCAACTCCCTCAGTACAACAGGCAGTTCCCAAGAGGGAACAAGACTTTGGTGGAAGAAGCAACGATCTGTAGCTTGGGAGAAGAGGGGGAAGGCACTCAAAGTAGGAGTTTCTGATCCTTGTGGAATTAGAGGCTTAAGCCCAAGCCTCCTACATTTGTGGACAGAGTACTGTTGCACATTCCCAGGCAGACCTGAGGCAGAGAGGTCTTAGTGCCAGAACCCTGGAGAACTGACATGCTGTAGGAAAGTGAAGAGTTTTACAGATCATTGCTTGGCAACTGAACTTTAAAAGCTAATCCAAAACTTAATGCCCTGAAGGGGATATTGGGACTGAAAAATCAGAATCTTGCAGACTTCACTGAGTTATGCCTTCCTATGCAGGGAGGCATAGGAACAGCTGAGGAAAACAGTGGTCTTGAGGCATACCAGAGCACTGAGTGGGAAGCATCCAGTCCGGGCTAACTGAAGCACAGCCACTTTCCCAGACTGAGACTGAAATCTGTGATTAAGCCTGAGGACAATTATTATGTATCTATAAATAACTACGTAATGCTTGCTGGATACATTACAAAGGAAATGGATTAAATTAACAAAAACAGGGGGTAGGGGGAACAGGGGAAGTTCCTTGTGATCATAGCGTTATCCTCAGTTATAAATCTGAATTCAGTTTAAAAATCTTCAACAGCCTAACATTTTACACTACTGAAGGCATGAAAATAATTTAGCAGCTTTTAGTAAGCTAGTAACACAAAACAAACGTTTGTTTGTAGTGCTGCTCAGCATTTGGAGTACTCCCATCACTCAATAAAAAACGAGGCCTAGTCGGCCTAGTATTGTGCTTTTCAAACACAACCTTCTGTAAATTCACATACACTTGCTTAATCTCTACAGAACACTACTTCACTCCGAGGTAAACAGTAAGCCACCACATAAAAACAGGAATCCTAAGTGCCAGCAGTTGTTTGTTAGGCTGAATTGCAGTATTAACTGTGTAGCACGTTTTCCCCTGGCTCGTGTAGATTGACCTACAGATAGCTTAAGTGTTGACCGCTAAATGAGAAACTGAAATGCACTGAGCTGTGAGCCAAACAAGTAATATTAGCTGGTTTCTAAGAGTTTTTTTCTGTTAAATCACAGTGTTTGTGATTTACTACTATAAAACATTAAATGGGAAATTGTTACAGTTTTAAATCAAGTTGCTTTATAAGTGGTAAATTAAAAAAGAATATGGACTTTTTTTTCTGGACTAAAAAACAACCTACAATCAAGTAACTTATAGTAACATAGGCCTTTACCTACATATTTAAACAGCTGTTGTGTGAAATTAAGCATTACAGTTGTCTCAACAGTTTTGTCATTATTGTCAGGCAGGTTTATGCTTACGTTATTGCATGTAGCCATCTATAACAAGACATCTCTCTTCCAATATTTAGGTAACATATTTCTCCTTGATAGTTTCTCAATATAGCTGCTCACATAAGCATCAGTCATGGTAACTTGTGACAACCTGAAACTCTAGCCAGCATAATACTTGGTCTTAAAGGCTCATCTATTTCATCTTTTATTCCCAGGAGAAGTAGTGGTCAGTGCAGCAGCTTACTTAGCATAGTAGCAGATGTGGAGGAGTAAAAGTCTTCCACAGCCAGGAATGCACTATTCCATATTAACATAATACTTTAACTAATATTCCTGGAATATATCTACCAGCCTGAAGAGCTTCATACCCAATTGTCTCATGGTCTTCCTAAGCTAATAAATGTGCTGTCATGATCTGTAATCAGGAACAGCAGATTTTTTAAATCCTTTTTTTTTTTTTTTTTTTTTAGAAAGAAAGCACTTTCCCATTCATACATTAATTAAAGATGAGGTATAACTGAAGATGAACACGGGAAAAACAAAACAAAACACATCTTCCTCATTTATTGTATCAACAAAAGAAACTGTCCACTTCTTACTCTTCTTACTGCCCTGTTTGCCACAAAAACATGCAGGTTTCTATTTACCACTGTACATATATCAAACACGCATAACATTCATTTTTTTATGCCCCAAATCAAAGTCTTCCACTTCAGAGAAAATTAGTATGTTTACGATGCTGTCCTATGAACAGCAGTGCAATTTACAGTGCACAAATAGCACTTCCAATTGTTGGCTAAACACATCCATAACATTTAAATAAATTTAAAATACATTATTCATTCTTTGTTCATATTAAAGGATCCACACCTTTTTTGCTGTTTGTTTATGTATACCCATTAAAAAAAAACATTGGACAGGCAAATATAAAGTTAGCGGCATTCTCACCTTGTACACTTGGTCCAGAATCTGCAGACTGAGCAGGATTTAATGCCCAGTGTAGCTGACGTTGAAACTCAGGTCGGTCTTCTGTGTGAATCAGTTCAAATACACTCTGGTGTATAATATCAGACTACATACATAAAGGAAAAAAGAGGGAAGGAAAGAAGAATATGAAACTTCTCTGAGACTATGATATTGTCTGGTTGATAATAGTGCTATTGCCATAGCAATAAAAAACATATATAGAATAAAAACATAATTTGCATGCACATGGGAAAGCTTCCTGAAACAATTTTTAGCAGCACAGAGAAAGAATCAGTCACATCCATGACTGCAAACACAAAAAATAGTAATAGAAAATATAGATATTACCTTCCAACCACTCCCTCCCTTTTTTATTTTTAATTTTTAAAACCACTTATTATCTAAGCAAGCCTGGAACTATTATGCTCATGTTTTGTTTAAATCATTTCATTTTACGTACTTGTAAATAAAATAATTGCCAGCCAGTACTTTGACCTGACCCATTCCAGGTGCTGCAGGAATACAAAAGAAGTCAAAGTCCCTGAACAACAGAACTTTCAAAACTAAGCCAGATAGATTTTGAATATTGTGTTTGTTTGCCTAAAAGCCTGAAGAATGTATTAAAATCAGTAATTGCAAAGTTTTCATATCACCACTTGCGTGGTTAGGAATGTGATCTGAACGACAAAGTTACAACACCCAGGATTAAAAAAAAAACACAACAACACACATAATTAAGGGGGAAAAAACACTCATAATATTCAAGAAAAGCATCAGTCAACTGAGAGGAATTAAAATGTTTACTTTCTACATAAATCTAAAACCCAATCAAAAAAATATACACACAAAATGTTTTTAAATAAAACTATTCTAAAGAGATTAAGATGAGCTACCAAAAGCAGAAGCCTAGCTCAGACTTTGCTTTGATGAACTTCATAAAAGAATCGGTGTTTTCCAGAATTAAAAATGCAAGAAATGCTAATTTTTGGACCTTTAAGATTTCACTTCTGTATCATGTACTTGATTTACTGGCATTGCTTTAGAATTTCTATGCACATTTCTTTTCCATGCTTTTTTCTTCGTTTCCCAACACCAAAAGACTCTGAAACCTAAGGAATAATGTTTTGTTTGGAATATTTTCTTTTCCATAAACATTCCCCAACTAATTCTTATCAGTTAGCTAAAATTGCAGACCTAGCAGAGTTTCTCCCTATTTTTAGACAGCATCTGAATCTATCATCATGCAGTACCCAACAAATGTAGAAACAGTTATAAATTGACAACTGTAGATGTTTCTGTACAGATATTTCGCCACAGAAGTGCAGTAAACAAATGTATCTTGCGGAGATGTAGCCCATTTGTAATTCAACACTGATGTCATAGCATAAAGTATTCAGTTTATGTATTCATCATTAAATCAAATTTCCCTTTGTCATCTATGCAATGCCCAGTAATTCAAGTGCTACTTCCATATCAGTTCTACACCGTACTACCCAAAGAAGGGTTGTACTGGGAAGGAGGCTCTTGGCTAGCAGAATTTCTGCATGCAGGAAGAAAAAAGTGTCAGAGGTTGCCCAAGCTAGCATCACTGGGCCATCCTTGACTCAATCTCTTTAAGCAACTTTGCCCTATCTCTCATGCAGAGGTAAGAACCACCACAGTTTGTATCATCTTAACATCAACTAATCCTGAGAGCTGCATTCCTTAGGGAACATGTGTCCTCTGGATCTTTGTCTTTTTGCTATTTTGATACATGGTTTGCAAAGCCATATGTGATCTGCTCCATAAATTGTAAATAACAAATGCTTGTTTTAAAATAATAAATAAATGAGGGGGGCAGGAGAGAGAACACACTAAAAAAATCTAAAGTTACTAAAAATCTCTGAATACATTCTTAAAAAACCTCAAAGCATATGGACTTAATTTTGTATGAAAGGTTTCCATTAAAATAATTACCTTCCCATTGAATTACGTCTAATTCAGCATCATAAACTGGGTAACACCACAGTATAAATTTCAAACAGTTGTTCCAGTAAAGACTAATTAAGTGTGAGAATTTCCTATCTTGCCTAACTCAGCTTTGGAAATCATATTCCTGTTGTGCTTGGCTTGAGATCCCATTTTGGCTACGTAAGCTGTTAGAAAAGTAATACAGTTTCAAAGTAATCCAACTCAAAATATCTGACTGTGAATTTTATTACACAATCAGATCCTAATATGAGTACTGATGCCCTCAGAAACTATCCAAAACTTATGTGAAAAAAAAAAAAAAGGAAAAAATAAACTTACTTGTTGGAACCCCAGGTAGTCTTGGATAGTAGAAGAGACGTAAAAAACCAGAGCGTCTGCTGTCACAACTAACACAAAACCATTTAATGCCTGAGGAGGAAACACACCAATCTGTCAGCCTCAGAGACAAAATTCCAGATAATTATTGTGGCTCTAGTCTCACATACTGTGAAGAATGCAAAACCATATCTTTATCTAACAGCGTAAACAGAAGGATTCATCATCATCTCTCCCTACAGTATGTATGATACAATAAAGAAAATCCCATCTAAAGAAGAAAAATGTTTGAAAAATTCCAATGGAATAGTCAGGGGAGAAGCCAAAGCTTTTTGATGACTTATTTACTCTTTATCATAGGAGATGAGGGGCAGCAGTATGAAGGCCTATGGATTTATCTAACATCAACCACAGTTCACAATGCTTCAGCTCAAGCCTTCAGGATGTTCAAACGTCTGCAGTATTAAAGGGAGCAGCATCACAAACTGATTCCCAAAATCTCTTCTATTCATAGTGCAGACAGGCCTAAGTGGACAGGAAATCAAGCGATCAAGAGCCCCAAATGGTCCAACAAACATTTTATAGCTTACTTAAAATAGAAGACCTCTGCACAAGCCGACTATTGCAAGTAAACAATGTTTTCGAAGAGATTTCCCCCTCCATGAAGAAGCAGACTAAGTGGCTCCTTGTTCAAAGTCACGCAAAGGGCATTTATCTGAACTCCAAATCAATATGGTTCATGGCGATTGTTGTGATAGCAAACAGAACATTTGTGACTTGGCAGCTCATCTGAAAGGTGCTGATTTACTTCTGTGGATTTCAGTCAAGATTTAACAAAAGGCTGTCTCAAGGGACGGAATTAAGTATGTTGTGCCACTTAATTTCCTCAGCTACATTCAAAGTTGAATTTGGCCAGCATGATCAAAAAACATTTTTAAAACTCTTCGTTACGCAAAATTATCGTAACTAGGAGAAAACATAAAGTAAGTGAAGGATATCCTATTTGTTACTGTAATATAATAATAATATATATTTTTATTATGAAACAGCATCATTCTTCCAAAAGCATTAACCCCCC
Organism: Aythya fuligula; assembly: GCF_009819795.1. NCBI lineage: Eukaryota > Metazoa > Chordata > Aves > Anseriformes > Anatidae > Aythya > Aythya fuligula. The sequence continues at coordinate 31,627,401 of NC_045560.1, read as the reverse complement.
ATAACTATGGGAACCACCATAGCTGCTTTTCCATATTTAGCCAGGGTATTGTCTTACTATTTCTTGTTCTTTTATGATTATTGTCTAATTAAGACAACTATCTGATTACACTGGTTTTAAAATTCTGTCAGTTGCTCCTATTTCATTTGTAGATATTTCTTACTCTATTTTCATTTATATTCACAAGCTCTTAGAACCTCCATGTATTAGTTTAATGAAATTTATCTGAAAACAGTATGTGCTTAAAAAAAATATGAAACAGTGTAGTCAAACCAAGAGATCTTGAGGTTCAGAGCAGTGTCCCAACAGTTACATAAAATCCTTGGTTTTGATAAAGTTCATACAAATCCCAAGAGGGTGGGAAATCTGCAATGGCAGGTGCTTGTGTCCTCTGCTGACCTACTTTGCAGTGAATTTCACATGAAGTGTTTGATATAAAACTTCTTTGAACTGTACACTGTGTAATTCTGCACCACATGTTAAAATTAGTTATTCTGTTCTGTTTCATGCAAAGCCATGGAAAGATTCTTCTTTGTCCAATCTGTGACAAAGGCAAACAGCTCCTGTACCTGGAATTCAGTCACATTTTACAGTGGCTCTGCTAGGCAGTTCATTTTGAAATGGAACTGTTGCTACAGAAATCAGATACCTTCTGTAAGCCAAAAATTCTGTAAAAGACAAGATTGTTTTTTGCCAAGAAATCTAAGACAAAACATTGCTAGAAGTCCCTTAAAATATGCAGGTATCCAGGATATGTCAATAAATGGGATGTTGGTTACAATGCAGGTTTTGGCAAAATCTAATCCTAAACTAATCATCTTTAAAGGTATAATGAAATTTGACAATGATTACTATTCTAGATCATTGGACATAATATTTTTGTTTATACAAAAGTACTCTTAATATTCCTAACACAAGGGCAATTATAAAATTGTTACTAGCAAGAACAAAGATGTTTTAAAAATTTGAGGATGTAAATTCCACTTGCATATTTTATCATAAACTTGCTTATACTACTACAGACTATACATCTAAATTAAGACTGAAATAATTTAAGTAATTTTAAGGGAGATAAATCTTAATTTTAAGGGAGGCACAGCAATGCACTCAATCTCTACTTCTGCCATACGTTGAATTGTTAAGACAAATAGTTTTTATGTTTGAAACTAAAGACAGCCCAATTTTGTTTGTTCCAAAATGAAAAAAAACACCTGATGAGTAAATACAAAAAAATGAACAATATGGTATATTTTCATACCATCCTTACAAAAAGTAGATTATAGTAAGGAAATGTTCATCATCAGTTGTAGTTTATGGAAACCCAGATAACTTAAAAGACTTCTGGGTTTAGGCACAACGCAGGATGGGTATTATCATTCACATCTTAATGTTGTTTAATATTTTCTAGATAATTCCCATTTTCATCATTTAATTTTTTAATTCCCTGAGAAAAGTCTGTTTATATATTTTCATAAATTAGTTGTTGGGGTTTTTTTTGTAATAATTTTTTAAAAATTGAGAAATTCCATTAATTTTCCTCACTTCTCAAGGGGCCAGAATTTACAGTAATAAATATGCAATCTATTTTGTTTTCATATTGGAAAGGCATTTGCTACAGCAGTTTCATCATAGATAGAACTTAGTAGTCAAGTAAAGTAACTGAATTTCATATCAAACAATTAGATGTCTCCAATACAAACATATACTGTGCCTTTTTAAATAATTTCCATCTAAAAGAAAGCTGCTTATCTGTAACAACCCTGTTACAGTTCTGTCATACTTTATTGAGGTTAGAAAAGTACACTCGTGTCCTAGTTTTTTCAGTTGGTTGGGAAACAATTTTCCACTAGCATTAATTTACAGTAATTGTTTTGTGGGATTCTTAGAAGCTGTTTTCATTTCTGCCCTTTGAACAGTCACATTTATTTTGTTCTAAGCAAAGCACTGTCTCTCACTGACCTAATAATTTGACACTTATGGTATGTCAGTTTGGAAAATGCGCATATAAAATAGATTATGAACGTATTTCAAATGGAGTTGAAGGTCACAGTGAAATATATTTTGTGAAACTAATTAGAACATTGGAATGCTTATATTAGTAATTTCTTGAATTTAATCTGGACCTAATATTGTATCACATTTCATATGTTTTGACATTCTAGGATATTAAAATAAACTAAATAATTTTTAGAAACACTATTTTTCATTAATTCTTTCCAGTAGTTCATATTGCTAAGTTAATGGAAATACTTTAACATTTCTCCTGAACCTATGCAACAAACTCTAGGTTCTTTCAAACCACCGAGAATTCAAAATATCCCAGCAAGCTTAATGTCTTTCGAAGAGAATTTTTTTCTAGACAGTCATCAGACTTGCAGTACATGACTAATTATCTACCAATCTTTGTAATAAAGGTCAATAAAGATATCAATATTAAAAAACCAAAAAAATAGATGCAAAGAGATGGAAAAATACAACACTAAGATTTGACTTAAAGCATAGGTCCCTGCGGTCTAACAACCACTCTTCAAAGTCACTAGTACCTCCAGCAAAAAGTGCAAGGAAGACATAGTATTAACCTAAAGAAAATGACTAAGTAATTTGACAACAGGAAAACTTCCTTTGTAAACTCACCACTGAATAACTAGTATGTTAAATATAGTCTCTTTTTATTACTTGAATTTAAATGGTCACTTAACAGATTCATTTCAAAACATACCTGCAGTAAGAGTTCCCCTTCGAGGATCTGCATCCCCTCTCCAAGTTTTGCTGTTCTACAGTTTTCCTGAATGCCATTTCTTTCTGGTCTTGTAGAGTTTGAAGATTTTAATGCAACTACAAAAAAGAAAGAAAGAAAGAACAAAGATGAGTGATCTTCGAAAGGCTCACTAGAAATTCTCATGACATTATTTTGCTTTGTGTAAGAAAAAATGTTTATGAAGTCAGTCTAATGGAAGATCTCCATTTCAATGTCAGTCTTTTTTCCTTACCTTTAAAGATAACCCATCTTGTTTCTATGACACTTTCAAAACAGAATCAGTGTTATTATAAACTACCCAAATCTGTTTTGTTCCTTGTCTTTACTATAAGGCACACTTTTAGCTCAACACTTTTCTTTAATAAAGGATATTTTTGCTTCCACACAACCTCATATATTACAACAATCCTGCTTTAAGGTATAACAATTACATTTATTTTTATCCCATCTAAATTCAGACATCTAGGTACCTTAGATAAGAGAGTGCTCTAGAACTAAAGCTCCCTTCAGAGAGAGCAAGGAAACACAAAGGAACTCTAAATGAGTATCATACATTAAAGAAAACATGAAGAAAAGAAAGCCATTTCAAATAAACATTTTTATTTATTTATTTTTGGCCATTTAACTATTCAAAGAATTAACTTTCCAGTTTCAGCTAAACTACTGTAACCACGAATAATCATTATCCACGTCACAAAAAAACAAACTCAGTGAATAAGGGATGAAGAATCACACCGCACTGCTACAAAGATAAACATATCCTATCCTATTTCTGTACTGTGTGCTCTCATAAACAGGACATTATCAAGTAAAATTAGATACTAAAAGATTGTCCATAATTCAATTATCTACTTTCCACCTACTTCTAAAAAGAAAAAAAACAAAAAACTTTTCAAATCTGAAATTATTCTGACTGGATCTGTAATGTGGAAACAGGAGGAGAAAACCTAATATCCTTTTAATTTCTATTGTATACTTATTGAGAAGATCCATATTCAGCTTTCGAAGTTGCAACATACAGTTATGTATACATACACCATACAGTTATGTATATATATTTATATATATATAAATAATATATATTATAATATATATATAAAAATATATAATAATATATATAATATAATATAATATATATATATTATAATATATATATATATTATGTATATATATATATGTATATATATTTTATATTGTGCAAATAGTAAATGAGGGGGAGGAATTATACAAGGTTATCTACTAAATGATATTCTGTCCTTCATCCATCAATTCATAGAGCTATAGAGCCTACATGCAACACAGCCTACACAATGGTATGGCTGTATTCCTCACTACTGGCAAAAAATGCACAGAGCTACACACGAACTTACATGCTTTGCTGAACTAAAACCTAAGGCTTTTGAAGAAATCAGAAGATGGATGAAAGCAAGTTGTTGTAATTTAAGATGGATGGAAAACTGCTGACAATCCAGGATGGAAAAAAGAAAATAAAGTGGAAAATGTATAGATCATCAGTAGTGCACATCTTCTGATAAACCCCATCCCTTTACCTTGCTTTGACAGATGAAGGGTGAAGACATTGCATTACAGGGAACTTCACATTTTGAGACTTTGAAGATATATCACTAAGTTACAGCTCTAAAACACCCACGCTTTCAAAGACCAAGCCTGAAGAAGGTTAACTCATGTATGGAAAGTTTTTATCATCCTGATCTAAATTAATAAAGGGTCATAAAAACTGAAGTGCAAGTGTTGCTTAGGTAGGAGTACTCTTCCCTTGTTTTCATTACTTTAATGTGTACAGTATAAAAACTAAATGCCATTTAGTGGAAGAAAAAAAAAGTTTAGCTGGTACTAGAAAAAAGCCACTTTTAGAAAAAAAAATAAATTAAAAGCAAAGCCAGCTAGTAGAAACAAAAATCTGAATGAAAGGTAGTATCCATTCATTTCACTATTTTGCAAAACAACAACAAAAAAACAACCCCTAACATCCTGAAATTGAAAAAGAAACATTCCTGAAAAAAATAAATAAATATCTAGATTAGAAAAGAATGAAGGCAAACAGAGCAGGACAGACTATAGAACTTTACCCTTAGCAGGGATTTAGAAATGCCAAAATCCCCAAGATGACACTCATCACAACTCCTCTATCTAGAATAACGCAGCAAAAGCTGCATTCTATCCCAAGACCATTTCCAAATTCTTCCTTCTTTATACAGCCTGTAGCCATGTGTAAGTGTAAGATGTATACTTCTGAATGAATTACTTACTGATGGCTAATTTTTTTAATAGAAATAGTCCGTAATAATCAACTAATTAGGAATATTTAATGCAAATTAGGATTTATTTAAAAAAAAAAAAAAAAAGAGCCAAAGCTCTCATGTCCATCAAGAGAGAATGAAGGAAGTCTGAGAAAAAAAATTCCCAGCAACCCTACAACTGGTTTCTTCTTCAGTGGAAATTATAAAAATATAAATTATGTAGAAAAAACAGGAAAGATGACTAAGTATTTCTATTAAATATTTTTGAAAATAACAAGTGAGATGCTCACTTTCATGACAAAAGCCCTTTTATTCCAACAGAGCTACACAGAGTTGACCGAATATGGGTATTTTAGATCAAAAAGACTTTATAAATTTTAGTCAGTATTTTAAAAACAGCTTGTTGAATTTCCTCCTGAGGAGACGAGACAACAGAGTGGATGATACAGAACTCCAAATAACAAATATTTAAAAGAAAGTAGTATCCCCAAAAAAAAGTATTCACAGGAAGTGCACATTTCAAAGTAAACAAAAATTATTTTAGTTTTTGTTGAGTGACATCATAAATGTATCCTGTAAAGGACATGATACTTGTATATTTAAGATAATTACCAGCCATATGTGATTAAACTTTTTAATCAATAATCTTTATGCAAACACACAAAAATCTAGCAATATTTCAAGCTGACATAAATACTACGAGACTAATGAACAGAGACAAGAGGACTCCCTGACAATGAGCAACCCAGGCTACCTGGATACAAACCTCCAATGTGTGGCTCAGAACAAACTGGTCTCCACAACATGCAAGTCTAAGGCCACAGCCCTGGCCTTACGGTATGGGGATGGAGGGGGCTATCCTGCAAAGCAGTAATTCTGAAAAGGCTCAAAGGTCACAGCAGACAATGCTGTGGCCTCAGAAACATCAACTAGAGATCTAGTAACAGACAATACTAAATAAGGACAACTAAAAATATTTCAAGTCTTCAGTATTTCAAGCAGCCATACTGCATGCTGGCAGGTAAGAGAGAGATGCTGAAACAATGAAGTTGTATGTGTAATCATGTGAATGATTAAAACATGCCATATAATGGAAAAACAAACAAACAAACAAAACCCCTTCCATTTAAACTAAGAGAAAACTTGTGTTCTCACAGGAATCCAGGCCATAATATTTAAAAATTCATTCGACAAACATATAACAAGATTCACTAGCTCAATGAGTGCATTTGTAAAGTAGCAGAGCAGTTAGGATAACAAACAAGTAAGGTAACTTATCCAAAGGTAACATTACAGTGAACATAATCTACCAGTTATTTTAATCCAGATCAAGTACAACATCCTTGAGCCTATCCCCTCTAATTTTCAGCCTCAGGAAACATAAACATGAATACTCCCATAGAGTAAATAGAAAATACTGTAGATTATAATATCTCTGTATATACTCTCAAAGACATGAAAGAGTGGGTTACTTCTTTGAATTTCACATTAATAACTTTAAAACAACAAAATATAAAGCAGAGCTGTTTATACCTGTAAAAACAAATTATTTTTTGCTATGCATTTTTAGCAAGAGGGCTAAACTGTAAGCACAAGGTTTTCATGTAGGTTAATCATTGTCACTTAATCCAGTGTCCATATAGAAGCATCATTTCCATTGCCTGAACTTTTCTGATTTAAAGTAAAAACTAAATCCTAGAGATAAATCTAGACAGTGGCCTAATTGGATTTCTAGACATAGAACAATGTTATAGTGTCTATTACATTTAACTGTTGTGAAATGCTTTAGCATTCAAAACAGAAAATGCACAAGATCCTAAATCAGTCTTAAGTTGTCTCTAGAAAGACAAATTAAATAACAATGGTAACATCAGCATTTACCAGCTTCTTATCTCTGGTTCGAACTGTTGAATACAAGTGGTGAGAAACTTGTACAGATTCAGAGTACTTTCTTAGACAGACAATGTCTGGAAAAGAAAATTCTCTGCCACAACTGCTTCTTCAGGTCTGAAGCAGAATTCAAGCAACTCAGTTTTAACTACTGCCAAAAGCCATCATTAGGTGTTAAAAACACCTAATTATTTAAGAGGAGCAAATATTAAGCAGTCTTCCTTCTTTCCAGAGAATAGCATCCAGTAGAGAAACTGCTTTGGGACATACCCTACAATGCATGAGTTATAAGGAGTGTGCTGAATCAACCAGTAATTTATGACAGAAGGATGAATTTCCAGATCTGTTGAGAGATTCAGAAATTAATCTCTTTGTTACCATGCAGACAACCAGCATGCTTTTAAGCTTCTGGAATTTTAGAAATAACAACAGATCTAGGTCTTAACTGGTCTTTTAAATTACATTTCCCTCAATGTGAGTCCTTTCACTTTCACCTTTACTGGGAAAAAAACCTCTCAGTGTTCATCTCTTCAAATCAGGCTCTTGAACTAAGACACATTTAACATCAACTGTGTTTACTCAATGGATCCATTCAGAAACAATAACTCCAAGTCCCCAGTAACTGTGAGCAGTGACCAACAAATTAACAGGGAATTTTATGCAATACAACGGTTTTAACTCCTAGCAACAGGAGCATAGTAAGGAACATGAGTGATGATTAAAAAAAAAAAAAAAAAAGTTTATCTACCACCACACAATTCATCTTGATGCTGTTGATTCTTCAACAAAGGCTTTGTTCATCATTTTCTAGTGCTTTTTCTGCTTTTAAACACTTGATCTCTGGGGTTTCTATGCAGCAGATAAACTTCCCCAGAGTGCAACCCACAACTGGTATCCTCTTCCAGGCTGCCACTCCTGTTCTCAGAGAGAACCGCTGCTGTTATTTCGTCGCTTGACAGCCAGCTGCTTTGAAGTCCCATCTCCAGTAGTATACTGAGTTCAGTTTAGAAAAACCAAAGACCATGCAGTCGTCTGTAACTGATATCCCCATACATGAGCAACTTCAGCAGGAATCCTAGAAATAGTGACTCTTTACTCTGTTTACACAAAGTTACAACAGCAGAGGATTGCAGTTTGTCACAGAGCAAGTGCAAATACATTCAAATAGTTAATTCAGCATTACCTGTACCAACAACGCAGTCTGACAGAATACTCTGTTGTCTGGCCATGGAATGAGAGATGAGGATCTCCAGCAATGTGTATCGTAGCACTGGCAATACTAAATTCATCCGGACCATGAACTATTTCACTATTTTCCTCAAATCTTGAAAATACTCAACTTAAAAAATGTGGTTTTTTTTTGCAAAGCATCAGAAAGAAAAATAAAAAATACTATTTTTTTTAAAGGTAATTATTTCTGTGTTGAGTGAATAGGAAGGTTTTCGTGATATAAATTATAAAAGTCTTACCAGCACTCCTTACCAGTGCTCAGCTGTGGAGCCTGCAGAGATTATCTCAACTGAAACCTGAGTATTTCTATACCCAATGTATCTTATTATTAAATCAGTGAAGAAATGTATGATTACACAGGCTCCAACTCAAAATTTGCCTGAACCAGCTATAAGAGTGCTGAAAAAAAAAAAAAATGATTCGGAGATTGCTGGCTGAAAAGCTTCATGGAAATCACAGAAAGCTACTCAGTGGTTAGGACCTTCTCTGCTACCTTTACATTCACAAAGAAAAGGCAGAGCAAAAAGTTGAGAAGCCAGGCTAGCTCATGCCAGTGAGGTACAAAGAAAGGGATACCAAGACACAAAATTTTAACTGGGCCTTCTGAAACCACATTGAGATGCAATCACTTAAATCTGAGTGGGTATCATTTTACTTTTAGGTGAATGATCTGTTAAAGCCTAAAACTGTATCGAAGGAACACTTGCCTAATATCACAAGTATATCATTAGTACATCAGTTATGCAGTCCTGGAATTTAATCTTAAAGAGCTTCCCAGAACTGTTTTATATCAAATTTTGGCACCATTCCCACAATTCGGCCAAACAGGTCAAAGTTTACAGTCAGAGCCAATTTAGACTGTTTCATAACCTCTTCAGTAGAATTATAAATTCAACTAGTCTGTTCTAGATTACTTTAACAAACAACAGTTCTCATGAGGGGGGTGGTCTTACTTGTCTCAGTCACAAATACTAACCCCCAGCACAAAGTTCACCAACCAAAACAAGACATTTCTAAAGGCCAGGAGAGCACTACTGAGAAAACCAAGTTTAATATTAAACTCCTGCCTAAATCATTAACATATGCTAAACTGCTTATACTGGCAGAAGATCCATTTTAAGTGGGAGAAAGTATTCTGTATCCATCTATATCTGTACGCAACCTTAGCCATATCCATTACTTAAGATTACATGGAATATTTTGTATCCACTACTTCTGAGACTCTAAAGGGAAAAATGTTTACAGGTTATTAAGCAACCCAATGAAAAAATATACATATTTAAGATATTATTTTTTGAAAGATATATAAAATGTGCACTGAGTGTGTATTTTGTACACAGGTACACTTGTTCTACAGAGAATAAACTGCAGGTTTCATTACTAAAACGCATGCACTAACGATTGTTCTGTACTTATAAACCCAAGAGAAAAACACAATTCAGAATTATCACACTTGCATCCCCAAAGTTTTAGTTATGTTACGCAAAGATGTAGAATTGAATTCTGTTCAGGCTGCAGACACAAGTAAACTTCAGAAGATACATGTTACTTTAGAAGAAAAAAAAGTTTTCAGTATATTGCACACTTAAATTTTGTACTTCCTATCCATTAATTTATAAATTCTGAATAATTTTCAATTTATCTTTATAGTGTTTATTTATATCCTGCTAACAGCTGATCAGATATTTACCTCATAGAACTGACAAAAGAAAAAAAGGCAACATATGTAGAAAATTTCTTACTTTGTTCACACAAATTCTGATAACTGTCAATTAAATTTATAGTTATTCTACTAATTTAGCAAAACTATGTCATTTATTTGGTAAGCTAGCTCTTGCTCTGTGAAATGAGTTTCCAAACAATCAGGTTTTTACACAGCATCCTTGTTTAGAATATATCCAAATACTGAGTATTGAAGAAATCCAGACTTCCATTTCCAATTCCAATATCTTGGCTTCCAATTATTCTTTCATCTATTAAAAATGAAAGTTTTGATGTGTATCGTGATTTTCATTTCTTATATGCCTGAAGAGGAAACAATTTAAGGGCAGTCTTCCTTGTAAGTTGCATTACAATACACAGTTCAGCTTGTAAATTACATTAAACTGTGGATGGATGTATAACAACATCTATTTCCCATTAGCAACAAAACAGCAATACATGAATACATTAATAAAAATGTAAAAAAAATATATAAAATAAAATCATTATTCTGATGAAAGCAAGGCCAGTACATGCAGGAAACAATTTATAAAAGTAGCTATGAAAGTCGAATGACCAAATTTTGCAAACATAACTAAAATGAGGGTGAAATTGCACATTTGGTAGTAACTGGTGACAAAGGACTTATTTTTCTTCTTAAGCATGGGAATGACTAAACATGTCAGATTATGACAGTAATGGGCTCACTTTTTAAAGACTATGTCTTAAAATAGGAACATACCAACAAAACATATTCAGGATCTGTAATTTTGGCTATTTCCAAAAAGTCCAAATTAAGGTTAAAAAATTGCTGACAGACAACTCTCAGATTCAAAGGATGTTGCTTTGATTCCTAAACTTATTTTAAGCTGATGTTAAGACATATAAAGATGTCTACACTTTTAGACTAAGCAATTGAAAGAACCTATGAGCCATAGAAGACAGGTGTTTCTTCACTTGGCCTCCAGGAAATTATTCCTGGTTCAAGAAAGAGGAAACACCACGAGGCAGCTGTCACAAGACTATAAACCATATCACCATGAATACTTTCAAAGAAGAATTACTAGGCTACAGCTGGTGAAGGAAGAGAAAGGAGGCTGAGGGACACTAACACTTGTACAAGAACAAGTTTTAACAAGAGAGATGGGGAAAAAAAAAAAAAGCCTGAAAAAGTATTTCCACTAATAAAATAAAAAAGAAAAAGGAGAAAAAAAAACAAGGGCAAAAGTAAGTGGCCAGACTGAGAATTTCCTGTGTCTTTGAGAGTTTACAATTTAACTGCTGTACAGACTTCCTACTGATGCATACAAATCTCTAGAAATCAGCAATTTCTAGCTTGCAATTCAGATTTTGTGATGGTGCCTCAAACTGGGGTTCCTCAGTGCCACAGGCCAGCAGTTAAAATGATGCCAGTTCTACACGTGCACTCCTGAATTTTCAGTCATCAAGAGCTTTCTAGTTTAACCCAAATCCAAACCAACTGAATGCATATTCATCAGTTGTACAATCAGACATGGCAGACAGAGCACAAGTGTGGTAATCTGTGAGGACATATGCGGCAACAAGAAATTTTCTTTAAAGGAGGAAGAAATGCAAGGTTTAACCCCAAAAAGCTTAAGCTAGAAAGGCAGAAAAAAAAATATATCTCTCTGAAAGTGGATGATTACAAATGTTAGAATACAAAAGGTTTCAATATTAGGAGTTGCCACCAAAACAACTACTAAAATAAAGCTGTATTTGTTTACTACACTAAAATGAATAATTTGTACTTTAGTACTTTAGGATAAAGAACTTCCAGTATTACAGTTTTACTTAGAACTGACTTTGGATAACACAGATGAAAACAGACACACAAAACAAAAATTAAACAGTAAATATTTTGCAAATATTGCACTGAAATTACTCAAGATAGAACTACAGAACTAACCAAAGGTCCACTGTACTTAGGCTTCAGACATTTTCATGCACATTTTACGCTCAACAATAGAAAAGAGAAAAAGCAGTACATATTACATCAATTGCTGCAGGAGTCTAAAATAGTCTCTTTATCATAACCAATATAAATGAAGAATAAAAACAGCATCTAACATTTTTCTCAAGACCAAGTATTATGGTTTTCAAGCATGTGATAGTTCAGATTAACCTAACAAAACCCATATACTTTTAAAATGACCTTAGGTTCCCCATGTTATAAAAGCAAAGCTCCAAAATGCAAAATACTATTTTCCGTTTATGATCTTAAATCATTTATCACAGAAGCTATTTTCAACATAAGGAAGTCTGTTGCTTGCCCTTTCTAAACTGACAAGTCTGCGAGCTCAGACCAGTGCTACTAGGTTTCCAGGACTATTACAAAGATACATTTCTAATTTTCAGAGCTATAAATCATAAGGCAGACAAAAACTTGGCAGGATTGTCTTTTTCTTTTTTTTTTTTTTCTTTCCCTGTCTAAATTTAAATCAAATTTCACTGTCCAAAACTCAAAGGGGGCCATGGATTTCCCACAAATTACAGTTCTGAATCACAACATTATTTATGAGACAGTGAGTTTCCTGTTTTACTACTGTATACATATATATACATATACATATACAGTTATATATATATGTATTTATATATATATACATATATATATACAGTATATATATATGTATATATATATAATATCTAAATCTAATATTGATGCTTGATAAAATTTTCCAACACAAACAACAAACAAAAGCAGAAGAACTTTTCAAAGGGTTTGAAAAACCTGTATACCCTTTGCTGATAAACCTTATCTTGGAATAATGTTATGTCATAACATTATTTTCCCCTTTTTAGTCTGGTTTTGATAAGTTGTACTTGAATACAGTATGCGCTCTAATATGTATCTTCTGTAAAGAAGACTTTCATTTAAATGTGTTATTTTTTATTGAATTACATATCTGTAGAAAGAATTCATACAAATGATTAACAAAATTTTAAATAAAAGGTCAGAATTGCAGAAGGTGAACCAACAAGTAAGTAACTTATTTGCTGTTTTACTGCAAGTTAACTTACATGTTTAATGAACCACAATTTCAACCATAAAACTCATTTAAAATAGATCTGTTTTAATAGTTGTTTGCACTGAGAAGGCATTGTTCCGCCAAGTGCATAACTACATAGGTAAATACTAAACACGAAGAACAAAACCATAAACCCCTGCTTTCTAACACCTGAAATACGGGCAAACCTCTATTGAAAAGCTTCTGTTCTCCCTGGTGTTCTTTTTTTACCTGCAGAAAGCCTATTAGAAGTGAACTTTAACCTTCCTCTCCTACAGAAAGCTGAACAGGTAACAGCAGGTAGCTGGGGCAGGAAGCATACCTTACCTAATGAGTGCATTTGAGATGAGCTAAACATATCGCAGCTTCCCAAACCAGAATGATGATGACAAGATGCTGGATTTCCACTGCTACATTAGAGAAACACCACAGACTTCAGAAGACACCAACCCTTTAAAAAACTGCAACAGAAAAATGCAGTCTCCAAAACTGACAGCTGTCTTTTCCAACCTTATGACAGGATTTCAAGACAGCTTAAGTATGTATCAAGACTGAAAAAGGCAATAAACAGTAGAAAAAATGTATTGCTTTATACAGGTTTTAATCTTTGGTATATTTCTCTTGTAACACACACTGTTATACTATGTGTATTATGCTATAATTCTGTATAATAGGATTATAAACTGCACCACATCATATACATGGGGCTGATGTGTGTGTGAGTGAGACAGAGAGGCTGAAGACAAAGCAGAAGTTAACAAAAGTGCATATAAAATTTGAGAGGATGGATGGTTTTGTGGTTCTGACAGAGTCTTCCTGTGCAATGTGGTGGAAGGCGCTGTATGCTTCATTTCCTTAACTATCAAACAGGAATCACCTCCAACTGCAGCAGCACTGCAAGGATTAATGCAGGAAAGACCCAGAAGGTCAGATTCTATAACTGGGAACCTTGGAGAGAGATTTTAGTGGCTCATATGAAAATTGTATTTGCTAACACATAGTTTGAAGCTTGTGGTTTCATGATTATTTCAGTATCATCTTGCCTGGTAACTCTGGTTGGTTAAACTGAACGGTAAAGTCATTGGATTAAAGATCTAAGAATGCTTACAGTCCAAATCTAACAAACATGGCAATGACTTCAATAGCTTTCTACATACAGAGATGAAAAATGGAAAAAAGAAAAGGCTAGACTAAATTTCAGCCCTTGCACTTCACTGAGGATGGTGTTTAAGAGCTTTCACAGGACAGAAGCCTGCATTTTTTGATCAAGCACTATAGAGCTGGTTAAGGGTTAGACTGTGATGCAGCAGAAAACTATATCCTATTCATCACAGAAGAGGGAAGGAGAAAGAGGTGAGTAGCCCTTTGAGGAAGGACACCTAGAGCAAACATGCCAAACTACAGAAGAAGGAGCTGAGGGAAATGGGAACTTCCACCTCCTGTCACCTCGTCCCCACAGGGGTGTGGGGCCTGCCTTGGGTTGTCCAAGAGTGGATTGGTGAACACCTCCATTCTCAGGCAGAAGTGTTCTGATAAAAGAAAAACCACAGCCAAAACACAGCTAAGAGTTTTGCAAAGCTTCTTCATAAACTCTAACACCAGAGATGGTTGTGTTTTGTTTTTGTTATTTTACTAAATATTGAAATATACCTTAGTATCACACTTCGAGTATTAACACACACTTAGTGCCGTACAACTCATTTACTTTTGGAGAAGTAACCAATTAATTGAGCAGGAAGTGTGTAAATACAGCCACAGTAAAGATAAAGCAAAAGTTTGATTGGTGAATTACCAGACACTCATCCAGTTCCAACAGAAAGAACCATTTTTTGCCTTTAAAATATTTTAAAACATTTTTGCCCACTGAGTCATATAAGCAAAGCTTCTGCCTTAGTAGATTGCCTTGAAGGGCAACCACACAAAAAACAAGGATGAGAGAGAGTACCTCAGACTTCTAAAATAGGATTTCAGTTTCTTGCCTTAGTTTCACTCTTTTTAAGAGCTATATAACTTGTGTGGACTTGCAGAGGGGTTTGTTTTAGTTTGTCTTCAACAAACTATTTAGCAATACAATTTACTGTGAGAATCTGACAGCACAGCAGACATTTCTAGTATTGCACCTCGCCATGGGGCTTATAAGGTACCTGCGCTGTACCGTTGCAGCATACTGCAGAGCTGGAGCTGACAGCTCTGTATCTCAACTTAGGAAGCATTTCAGTCCATTTCCGCAAAACTTTATTCCATAGACATATAGAATATATGAGCATTTGCTCATATATGATGAACAATAAATTTCCAATTTCATTGTCTATTGATTTCAAGCATTTTCTCAGATCTTCTAGATTCTGAGTTGTTTTAAACTGAATTTGATTAGTGGAGTAACCATGCAGCCTTTTTTTGATATATGTACATGTGTGGAGAAAGTTATGTAGCTCATTTTTACAGTATCAATATACACTATACCCAAGTTTCATACCATTTTCTACTACAGATGATTCCCAAACCTGAAAGTTGAAAATCAGGAGGCGGGTTCCCAGCCTAACCACAGAGGACAAGACCAGGCCCAGATCCAGTCCCCACTGACAGAGCCATTCATCTATGTTATGGAATGTCTGTTTTATGGGAAACACATAAGCTAAATGAGAAAACCCAGTTCTGAAAGGACTTCAGATTAAGTAAGCTAATTAAGAGAAATCAGAAGTCATTTAACAGGGAACACAGTGAATTAATTTTGACAGCACATTTCTTACACTGTAAAAAGTGTTCTTTATAAGGTTACGACATCAGTACGGATTTATATGCACAGAGCAGAGACTGTAATGGAGAATTAGCATTCACTGATTTGGGCCTCCACAAAGAAAAGAAAAACAGAAACAAGCTAAGAGCCAAAATTTCATGGCATCTTTATTTTATTACAAATGTAATACTGTGCATACATTTGTTTGTGAACACCTGCATGATATTAAATTTGTTTTTACAGTTACATAGATTGTTCGGGATCTTACTAAGATAAATGTATTTTGGTTTCTTTACTTCAAATTTTCAGTTAGAAGTTTGTGCCATGCCTTTATCAACAATATTCAGATTCTTATTAGAGTAAGCACAAATCAACTCATATTTTAATGGTGCCATCTGTCTTTTTTTTTTTTTTTTTTTTTTTTAATCTTTTGCCAATAAAGTGAAAGATCAAATGAAATAAAATCTAAACATGAGGTTTCGCTTACTCTGCCACAAGGAATAGTGTTCAAGGTGGCAAAGACAGATCTGTTTGATAATTATGTATTTTCTGCTAAATTGTTCCATATGCTTGGAATGTTTGGGATTTAGCCAGAAAGAAAAGCAGAAACAATTCTGTTAGTTTTCTCCCCCAAATGTGCATCAAAATATCTTTAAGGAATTGCTCCTTAGGTAAAAAGATTTGGATTAGCTATTTCTGTCTACTATGTTGGATGGGGAAAAAAAGCAATGCAATTCCCGAAATGTACGCATTTAGCTTTAACAATTTAAAATACAGAGAATAAAACATGCAAAAACACTGAAATATTCTGTTGACAACCTCATGGTTTCATCTGCTTTATAAGGGCTTTTGAATACATTTATAAATATATTTTTCTGACATCTATCATTAATGAGAAAATACATTTTGTATGAAAGTTACAAGTATTCACTGTCTTTGTTTAGTCTGCTAATAGGAAATCAGTTTTTACTTTTTTAAGTGTAAAACTTAAGACCTTTGTGTTCTAAAATTAATATATCTAACTAAGGATTAGTTTTGGTAAAACAGTGTGACAAACTATTATTAGCCTTAACATGTTAGTGAGGAAAATGCTCAAATGACGAAGTACAAGATGATGCTGAGCTCTCAGGGGCTCAGAGGTCAAACGTTAATGATAGCAACACCACTTCCTTCCCGCATTCCAGGCCTTTGTTCTGTAAGATTCCAAACTCATCAAGACTGTTTTTTTTTTTTTTAATAAGTCGTTTTAAGCTGCATCATATTCTGATACTACTACCTCCCCCCCAACATGCCGCTGCTATGAGGTGTTTTGTAGAAGTTTGTAGAAGTTAGCTGATTCTGAGCACAGCAAATGCTGCAGCTTTGTGTTATCACCCTGTCCTTACAGTACAGTACAAGCAAGGACCAGCCATGTGAGAATTTTCAGGGAGAGCTATACACCTCTCCCTTACTGCCTCTTACATCATCATTTTGGAAGAAAAAAAAAAAAAAAAAAGAAAAAAAAAGAAAAAGACAACAATGACAATCAAAATTCAAGGAATGAATTTTACTTTTTCAGTTAATACATCATCTAAGTTTATAGAAGGAAACAGAAGAATGTCTCTATTCCACTAAGAGACAAAATTGTTTTTTGAAGAGTTTGGTAACATTTACATACAAATAGATTTCTTATTTAGTTTAATAAATCTGCAGCAGTGTCATATATATACACATGTACATTCAAGAGCTCTAAGAATAAAAAAGATTTTTTTTCATCTGCACATGTGACATGGTACCTATGTATAGCAGCCTGCTATTAAGGACAATGTTGATATATAACACTAAAGGAAACAAATCTTGTATTCTATTACCTTTACTAAGCTTACTCTAAGATTTTTACAAATCATTTTCATATGCTAGAATTAATTTATTCTGTTCACATGTTGTTGTCTTTGCTAAAATAAGAAAAAAATGTATGTAAAAGAAATGGAATGTTTTATAATTCCACTTCTACTGCTAATGTAGAATACGGTATTAGAAAGCAAGAGTAAGCCTTAGAAATACAGCCTAATTAAACGCTGGAAATGATTACAGTTCAGTTTATCTGCATTCAAAATTCATACGAAGTTAAGTGAATCTCATTCCCGGATTATAGTGACACAATATATAAGGGGCAAATAAATGCAATGGCTCAAAGGACTGAAGGGTTTGACTTGTGAAGATAAGAAATCTCTCAAACACTACCCTTAGCTTTCTTTCCCACCTGGAAGTGGATATGACTAGCTCTGTAGCCCGGGTAGCTTTAGTGAGAGATGTATTTGCCTTTAAGCTATGATAGTTCATAGCATATGGTGTTCATGTAAAGCAAAAACAATAGCACTTCCTTAATATTGTCAGCAGTAGCCTTCTGCAACTCGACATTCACAGCCACCCAAGCTTCAGCCATTTTTGCAAAGCTCAACTGCTAATGCAAGCCAGAAGCCTGAATAAAATTTAGCAGAACATATTTAGCAATATAACTGCAGTCTCCAATTTTGCAAGCCCCCCTCTGTGTATGTTAAATGATAGTTGCAAATTTGATGGCCAAATATTAAATATCCCTGCACTCAACATTTATCAAAATAACTACTACTAATCAGGTAACTACTATTTTTTCCCTACAAAATGTTAGTATTTCAAACACGGCTCTTTTTTTTTTTTTTTTTTTTTTTTTTTTTTTTTTACCGTCTATGGTGCAAACATTCAATTTTTTAAAAATAGGCTCTGTAAAGCAGTGAGAAAAATTAGTGATTCATATGGCTTCACCAATTTAGGAAAGGTGAAAATGATTGTCTCCAGTTTTGTGGTACATACATGTATCAACTATCCAGTCAGTTGAGAAAAAAATGCCCTGCTGAAATCATGACTTTCAAATTCCCTTCCAGGTAAGTTGTTCAAGTGCAAAAGTTCAAGTGTAAAAGGGAAGTAAAAAGGAATATTGTTGACGATGACTATATAAATGTGTGAGCAGAGAAAGGTAGTGACCTCTACAAACCGAAAACAGCAGATGGAATAGCCATAGTCTATTTTTCACAAAGCATATCCAGAATGTTTAAGATGGAAAAAATATCATTCAGTCTCAAAACAAAAATAAAACACCAACACCACTAAATTTCCAGGCATTCCTTTTTCAGGAGAGCTTGGTTTTCTAGGATAGATTGAGAAAGGTTATTATATTACTATGAACTTATTTGCATACTTCTAGCTTTAACAATGAAAGAAGTTATTAAAAGCAGTATCTATAATACCAGATTTGTTTTCCTGCTCTTCATGGATGAAAGGTTATGAAAACTACCAATACTTGCTTCTCCTCAAACATAACACTACTTGACTTAACAATTTAACTTGGCTTAATCTAAGGATGAATGATAAACAAATTAGATAGAGTTCAATGATGTATTTCTTTAAGAATCGGAAAGGAACTATGGGTGTTTAGTCAAATTAGAACTGCAGTAGTTTACAACTTCTTTGTTTTTATGTGCCAAATAATACTTCCATCTTCAGATCCTAGTGCCAAAAAAACTATTATTACATTCCAAACGCTTAAGAGTAGTACACCAACTATGAATACATAAATACAAAGCTGCCAGCTTTGCAGAATATATTCAAGTGACAAAATTCTTGACATCCTGGAAGCACCTTACCCTGCAAGCAGCACAGTAAAAAGTTTCTACTATAAACAGATGTTCCTGTTCATAAAACTAAAAAAAAAAAAAAAAAAACTTGGGTATAACACTGGAGTAGCATTATTATTATTTCAGAACATATAAAAGCTGATTTTTAAATTATTTTTAAAATTATTTTTTTTGTATCTGCTAGGTACACTTATGTATGTAATTTGCCCCTACAGAATGTTTAAGTGGGATGCCATTTAAATCCAATTTTTTAATTAAATCCATAGCACACAGTCCATTATCACATTTTTCGAAAGGAAACAATCACATTTAATTTTGGAGAAATATATGTACAAGGTGATGGTGTAGCAGTACTGTTTTCAAAGTTACTGCCCTGGCTGATAATTTACCAGGCTTTGAGATTTGTTTTTGAATTACTGGAATACAAGCAAATATCAGTATAAATATGTTATGGATGTTATAAATGTCCTTGGAGGAAAAGAGTTCAGTTTGTGGCCTTAGTATGTATCTAAACATAGTAAATATCCCTTATAGAATAAATTTTATTTTTCTTTGTTGATTTTTGATAAAAAAAAGTAGTATCTGGTGAAGCGTGATTACAGTTTTAGAGCTTTGGTTACTACTGATCACAATGACGAAATCACAAACAAAATCATAAAGCCATTAAAATATAGAACAAGCAATTCCCTAGACATCTCGCAGATGCTGCCAAATGAGCTACACCCTCTGTTAAGCATTAAGTTTCTAATTAAGGGAGATGTAATCCTCCTGTGTCATTTCATGGTGGTTAACATTGAAAGCGATAATCTTGACTGCTTATCTTCCCAAAGAACCTTCCACATATCAATAGGTCTGAAGGATGCCCACAAACACTCTGTGGTATAATCTACATCTTAAGTCTCTCAGAGCTGGCATTCAAATTGTCAATGCTAGGAAATGTCTTCATAGCATTTACCAAGTCCTTCCATCAAAGAAAGTAAACAAGGAGAAATTCTGGTCATGAGATACGAAGTCAGTAAACACCTCCATACATGCAGGAATTCCCTCCAGGGGAAGATCATGAAGCCCTAGAAGGATGCCTGTTAGGCAGGTCATAAAGCACAGTAGTAACAGGAATATCTTGGAGGAGGAAGGGAAAAAAAAAAAAAAAAAAAAAAAGAATTTAAGGCAATTCCTCAAAAAGTCTCTTGAACCTTCTGTTTAGTTTAATACGGCTCTAGTTTGAGGTTTAATATGACTGTGGGCATGGCATTGGCTAATGCTGCCAAAGCATCTTCTGAATAGTTGAGAGATACCTCAAGTATGGAAATATTTATATACAGTGTAAATTCCCATGTTTTATTTTCATCCTGAAAGGAATGTGACCCACTCTACAAAATATAGCAACTGTAGGCTTGGGGGTCGTTACCAAATTAGAGGGAGACAGATCTTTTTCCCAAATGCTTTCACGCAGAGGACATGCCATAAAGTCTCCAGCAGCACATGACTTTGTACAGCACTGAAAGAATCTGCAAATGCCATTTTCTCTGAGATGGGTGTAAAGCAGAAATGATTTCTGAATGATTCAACCTAATCACATTTTTCTTGAAATTATCAACTGGTGTATCACTTGAATCTGCCCCCTTTCACCTGCTACAGGAAGGGCATCCCTTCCCGTTCATTTCCATTTATGACCCTTAACCAGACAAGCCCTCTCTGAGAGATAATTTACAGATGTGTTCACCAGGAGAGAAGAGGTAAAAATCAACACGATTGTATTCCCTCTGAGCTTAGACTAGGAAGGTAAGGTAAAAGGCTAAATATGAGGGAGGGTCTCAGCTTTTTAACACCAGGCTAGCTGGTGACTGCCAGCTACATGACCTCAGCCAGAGGAAGGAACAAAACTGGCATCCAGCAGACATCAGATAATCTGTCCCCACTCTTGTACATCAGATAGGGTCTCTATTAAAACACAGAATAAAGCTACAGATAACATGTAATGGCCTTCCCAAAACCATATCTGCATATATAGATATAGCAGCCTCACCTGAGCCATCTTGTTCCAGAGCCACGATACATTTCACAACGTGAGCCACTCCTCAGCACTACTATGAATGCAAATCTAAGTACATGGCAGCACCAGAAACATGCCACCTCCTTTGCACTTAGCATGTGGGACTGGAATGGATGTTGCAGGTGACATAAAATGAAATGACAGCAAAGTAATTTGAAGTTGGGAGGTGTGGAATAGAAACTCTTGTTAATCTGTTAATCTTCCTCTCTAGTACAGCTATGTTACCCTGTACGCTTCCCTGTTTTTTTTTGTTTGTTTGTTTTTTGTTTTGTTTTGTTTTTTAGTATTCTGTTTTGATGTGTTGAGATGGGTTTAATTCCTGCAAGACAGGAGTTTATAACAATCCTTACATGTTCTGGAACACAAGGCAGGTAGAATCTGATAAGGCTATTTTTACAAGTTTGCCTGCTCAAGAACTTCTGTCATTATCTGCTAATGCTTTCTTCTCATAAGCTAGAGAAGTTAGGTGTGATGCTTGCTACATTTGGCACATTATTTGTAATCCAACTCTTCGCTCTAATTCATTTTTCCTACATAGTTTATAATACTCACTACACTATTTCACCATTCCATCTTTTCCCAGGGTATTGTTTAATATAAAATGCTCTTCTTTGCTAGTCTATGCTTTTAAAATTCTCATTCGTATACGCAGATTTTTATAGCTTTCTCTCTCTCACCAGGTGTCTGTCCTACTTAATTCTCTAACCAAGAACTCTAATGATTTTGCAGAAATGTCCTTTGCTTTTATCCAGTCTTGGTTCTATTTTAGTGGTTTATTTTATTTTTTTTCTCCCAGTCTATATTTTACTAGACAAGCATCATCTGCTAAAGAAGTCAAAAATAAAACAACTGATCTGCTTCACACATTCAACACTTTTTGAAACCTTGCTCCAACTTTTCATTCTGAACATACACTAAGTCGCATTTTATGAACAGGCAGCACAGACACATTTGGTGAAAGATGTTCTACTTGCTCATGTGTGCACACTTTCTCCCTAATTTTTTTTTCCTTCTTTACAAAAAAGGCTTTTTATTAGTTAGAAAAAAATAACCATTAGTTAACCTGTACAGCAAAATAAGAGGTTTTTTTTTTATTTTATTTTTTTAAGCCTGTTCTACCATGAGCACTTTCAACTAATCAAGCAGAAGTTGTCTGAGAAGGAAACCACCTTGCACGACAGTACTCAAAAGTCCAAGCAACCTGCCAAGCAATTAGCCACAGCTTTTTTTTTTCCTTTTAAAATAAATAAAAATCAGTGCTTCTTTCTGTATCATTAATACAAAATGTTAAAAGCAACGACAGAAACATCACAGCTTATCACAAACTGAAACTGCCTAGTAACCTTTTTTCTGCTGTTCTTTGAGTATCTGTTTTGTTCTTTAGATCTGAATCGAGTTCAGTATTTAAGTGCTGCTTTTAAAACATTTTCAAATTAAACAAATCAGACTAAATGCAAGTGGAAAGCATATTGATGCATTACAACCAAAAGGAATGATTTTTTTTTTTCCCTCCATATTTGTAGAACTAATTCAGTTTTTACTACCTTGCATAATATTCTGTTCCTCTATTTGAGGCATTGATAGAGGGACAGTGAATCAAGCTAGCTTCCCATCTGCCTTTTACATGGCAGGTGATGTTAATCAACACAGCTGGCTTATACAAAGATGCCTGCTGTGGCCATAGAGCAAAATGCGTTGCAAAATGTAACTTGCAGAGTAATTGCATTACTTTTCCGTACAATGTGACAGCCACATAGAGTAAATGTTTCTTTTAAAAGCATTAACAGTAGCTTTGCATTCTTAAACATGGCTGAAGTTTCAACATTGAAGAAACACGTTTACTGATTTTAAAAGCACTTTACAGCATTGTAACACTACATTTTACAAGATTTTCTTAAGAAATATACCATAAAGATATTAAAAGCTGTTTTAAAACACTCCCATAACTGATGAACTTGAAGTTTAACCTGATTCTCTATGTAATTTTCCTCAACTTTCATAGGATTCTTTCTTCTGTACATTCTCAAAATAGAGTTAAGAAAGCCATGAACTAATGAAGATGGGGTTTTCCTCTTTAAACTGCTACAAAGTGGAAAAATAATAATAATTAAAAAAAAAAAAAACTTCTGTCAAGGATCTGAAACAAAATAAAACTGTATGGCAGCAAATTGCTCACAACATTGATTATAACCAACTCAAACTCTCCTACATGGGATTGCTGAACTTTTTCTTTTAATGTTCTTGTTTTTCTATGTTGCTTTTTTAAGAACGAGCAACCGTATTATTCAACGTGGAATGCTAAGTGTTTATGCAGAAGTCTCCCTTACAAGGCGAGGACGTATTTTCAGTTGCCACAAAGTGGTGCTTAACACACTGCTATGTTTTCTTAAGTAGAAGGAAAAAACAACAATGAAGTTGTATATTTTTTTTTCTTAAGTGACTAACTGAGTGATGCTGAACTTAGTTCATAGTGTGCTAATTAATCACTCCAGAAACACCACACTAAGTCAACACGTGCCTACCTCCAAAAATGCGAGTTCAGTAATTGCTTTTGGAAGACTTAGTCTTTGTTCACAAAAACACTTGCACTATCTAAAGTTGACGTTCCCAAACCACGGTATGCAAGACACTTCCAAGTTATTTTACGTGTGTGGTAGGCATCAGTAGCCACGGATCCTGATCTGGGCACAAAAGCCAGGAGCTGCTGCAACTACCACACAGTAAAATCTCATCACCTTCAAGCCTATAAGCATGTGTGTGCTTCTCACTCAGAATACCTACATCACACTCCCAAACTGGGATACAGAATGAGATTTAAATGATAGATGAAAGGCAAGCAGCCCTTTTTGAGGAGCAGTAAGAAGGTAGGTTGGTTACAGTACCATGAAGTGAAGGATTAGGGATAAGTTATTACAGTCTTTGTCCAAGAAGGTCATTGGTACCTACATGTTGTCTGGGAATTTCTAAGCCTCTAATGAATCAGCAGTCATTCTCAACTTATATTCGAACCTGAGCAAGTGAAGGAGCTAAGAAAAGCAAAATAAAACAACAACAAAAAACTTTCAAGCATGTCTACAAAAGATATTTCCATAAAGCAGCAGAACAGTGATTAGTGTCCAGTGCTTTTATGGCTAGCCAATTGCACTTGGTCACCTGATGTCAGACTTTACTGGGTGTTTATTAAAAAACACCAACTGGGAATAGAACTTTCAACTTTTGCTTTTATCATTTACTTTAAAACAGAATAGAACAACTGCATGTTTCCTGCAATGTACAAATCTGTCAACTCTCACTTGGGCTTTGAAGCAACTTAACAACCACATACCAAACCGTACGCTGCTTGTGGTTTCAAGACTTGGAGGAAATGAACTCTTGTTCCATAACTATCACAAAGAAGAGAGTCACTTGCTGAATCACCAAAACCATATCCTGGTACACACACATTTCTTCTGAGGTATTTCCCATTCAACATCTCCTCTGTACATCTTCCACGTCTGTACAGAAAAAAAGCCAGCTAGACTTGCAATATGCCCACAAATTGTAACTTACCATCAGGCCTATTAATATGACATTGGTTTAGACAAAAAAGAGGAAAACAAAAGAATCATAGGATCATTCAGGTTGGAAAAGACTTCTAAGTCATCTAGTCCAACCTTTAACCTAGTCAGAAGACTGGCTAAACTGTTAGATGTGAGCAATGAAGAATCAGAGAAAATGCAGTGATTTACTTCCTTATGGAATGAGATGTAGGTTTAGCCTAGATGCCCAGAGGTACCCATCTATCATATTTTGGGTTGGTTGGGTTGTTTTTGTTTTTTTGTTTGTTTGTTTTTGTTTTTTTTTGCACCCTTAAATCTTAACACAGAGTTTCTTTTTCCTGTCAATTAATTCTTACAGAGTTTGGAACAACGCAGAGCGTTTATAACCATAAAGCAATCAGCCATTACATTGTGTTTAAAAATCATCATCTATTTGTTATTATTTTTGATTTCTTACTTCTAAGTAGAAAATTACTGGTAGCAGCACAGATTTATTTTTAATAAATTCTGAAACAAACGCTTGAAGCCTTGGCTAAGGAAGTCTTTTTGAAGTATCTGCTTTCTCAGGTTTGTACACTAATAATCATTTTTCATGATAAGGCTGAGGAATCTGGAGTGATTTTCAAATTTCATTTACAGTTCACAGTTAGTTTACTGTCTATTGATTTCAGAGACAAACTCATCTCACTCAGACTTGGACCGGGTACTCAATGTTTAACTCAAGTCCACATTTTTTTTTTTTTTTTTTTTTTCTGAACTTTGGCTTCACACAATTAATATCTCAATAGAAACCTCACAGACTTTTGCCTGGGGAATTTCTGTAAGCTTTCAACTGAACAAAAGGAAATGGTCAATTACATTTCATATCATAGTACATAACCAGACAACTCGATTATTCTCCTAACAAAACATGACGTTGAGTTTTGCCACGAATATAGTCAAACAGGTGTGGAGGTAAATTTGGGAGGTTGTTTTTACAAGACCATTCAAGTCCAACCCTTGCTTTACATGGATGTTAATGATTAAGCAATTTCTAACAGAAATTCCTCATTTAAATTGAAGCAAAAACATAGCTTCATCTCTTTTGGTGGAATATATGTTTTTGTGCCAATTCAAAACCATTCAGCAACTTAACAGAGGACCTTCTGGAATGTTTAAAGCATGGCAGGGAAGTCAAGTGAGCTTCTGGAAGTGTGCTTCCCTTCCAGACCAAGATCGTCTTCTACTTGGGATATAGGACTTATTCCCTGCTTATATCACTGTAAAGGCCCATGGACCTGTTCTGTTAAGGAGGACATTCACAGCACTGGCTGCAATGCTGAACCCGGAAGAACACTGCAAGTAACAGGCCACCAGCTGGGCTTTATACTGCTACTCACAATCCTTTGAGCCTGCTGTTCCAGGCACGTTTCCACTGCCATTAGAGGCCATCTATCCAAACCAGGACTCAATGGTTTGGCAATATAAAAGAATGAGAGATGATACTGAAGACCTTGCTAAAGTCAAGGTAAACATTATCCACTGCTCTTCCTTGCTCACAGAATCAGGTATTCCTCTTAAAAGGTAGTCAGGTCCACCACACTTGATTTGACCTTAGTGTACAGATTAACGAGACTAGCATTCTCACATGATAAAAACTGAGGAAGAACTACTTAAGCCAGTAGCCATTTCAGAGTAGTACATGTAGATCCACACTGAAAGAAACATTGAGGATCTCGGGGCAGCTGACCCTCCTAAGCACTGAGGTAAGCAGCTGGAAGTGTTCCAGAAGAGGGTCCACAGCCAGCCAACAAAGCTTGAGACAGCATGGGGCTAGCAGAGGAAAGGGGGACACCTGAGAAGTACAGATGCTGATGCATTCCTAAAAACTCTTACAGCCATGTGCCTCAGACTTCTTGCAGAAGAGCATAATCATTGCACCCTACTTTCAAACGCTGATGGGTTGCATGAAGATCAGTATTTTTTTTCCTTCCACATTACTAGGTATAACACATTAACATTTATGCCATCTGTTTAACATACTGAATGAGAATTCCTGTTTGCATTGTTATCCTTTTCAAGAATCAGACATACACATACAAAAAAAAAACAACATATAATCGGTTCTACCTATCTACAAAGTTTCCCACTTAATAGGTCAATAAATAAAGACTATCAAAAAAAAGTATCAGTCCCGTATCAGTGGTCTAGATACATTTCTTATCTTTGTCCGATAAAGCACATCGAACAACAGATGGTATACCAAGAAGTAGATGGGGAGATACCATTATCTCTTCCTCTAAATATAAACAAATATTTATGTGGCACATTTTAAATCAATAAAGGAAAGGCATCATCCTTCAGCTGGCAACTCAAATGCAGACATCAAGAAGCAAACAATAATTCAAAGACTGAATACTTCAGCATGAAAAGCTCGTACCTTGTGCTTGCCCACAAGAATCATAACACTGAACACATGACAATGGAGTCCGATGGGGTAAGTCAAAAATGTTTGACCAGTCAGACCACAGACTCACTACCTTATTGAATCAGCTAGAATTTGTCTGAAGGGCCCATACACGCACAACTTTCAGCTTATTGTACGTCATATGATGCCATGCATAAAGTCTGCAATACAGAGCAATTCAAATGGCACGTGGGTTGAATTTCAAGAGAAATTATGCTGTGGAAAAAAATGAGCATCTCTCTGTTCAATTAAAAACATAGTTCAGCATGAATTACCAAAGTTGACCTATTCCTATTTATGTGTACCTTTTAATGTTCACAGCTGGCAAACAGCAAAACTGCACTTTCTTAAAGTAGTTTCAGATAAGCAGTCTGGTTCTTACGGTTTACTTCACGTAAGTTCCTAGAACAACTGCAATCAGTTTTGTCATTAATATAATATATTGTTAAAACATACAGCTTTGACAGTCCATCGTTGCAGAGGTACAAGAACTCCTATGAGGTTTTCCCCAGGAAACATTTGTCAATACTTCATCTGAAGCTCTTAAAAGCACTTGAAATTGGCTCTCTCTCTTACCTTTTTTATATCCTCTTAAAAAGAAGTTATAAATTAATCCATTGCAAGAAGGTCTGGTAACTAGAATGAACTTCTAGTTATGTAGTTAGATTTCAAAAACAATTCACAAAGCAATCATTCATTAATTATTAATTTATCAAAGCGTTTATGGAGCCAAACCTGTTTTAACATAGCTAAAGTTTTTTTGTTTACTTAGGAAAAATAAACAGGGTTATAACTGGCTAGAACTGTACAAGTCTACAGAGCTCAATCATACAAACTAGTCTTATTTCCTTATCAGAATACAGATAAAGTCAAACAGGAAAAGCTAGGGCATTTCTCCTATCAACAAGCACACAGGAGCAAAACTGCTGAGTCATAAAGGCACACAGCATTAAAAGCTGTTTTGGAGTTCATAGATTATTTGTACACTTTTTTTAAAAAGAGTATTCATACTGAAGTGTTAAATTACCAGGACATAAGGTCACAGTCAAGCAAATAGTACTCATACGAATTCAGATGGGTGAATCATGAAGCCTATGAAACACAGATGTTGAAAGCCTGATGCTACCTCTAATTATACTTCCTTAATTACACTTTCACCGTAGTTTGTAGTACAACAAAACTCCTAATCTTTATGTGCTATAGTACAGCGATAAAAATATTAGCAAAAATCACAAGATTTGGAATATATAGATTCACAGAAGTCACAGTACTTCCTGAGGTTGACACACTTGGTATCCACCTGCTACCCACTCTGGTTTTGAATGTCAGACTAACCATCACATCAATCTCAAGAACATTTATACAATTTGAACAGACTTTAGGCTCTGATCTTGCAAACAAGGCAGAATATTTACTGCAATAGCACAGAACAGTATACATAAAACTAATCTCCCTATTCACAAAGGCTCCAGAGTAAAGTCAAATACTATTCATACTGGAACTGGGTTTCCAAGAACTGTTACAACAGCTTGGTGGAACATAAGAGGCTCCTACACAGACTTTCCATATATTTTTGATCAAGTAATAAACATAGCACAGACATGAAGAGAGAACCTTTTATTCTTCTTCCCTGCAATGGGAGCTCTAACAATGACTAACATCAATCACTGAAATAATACACTGCAACAGTCCTGGAAAAGAAAAAAATAAAGATGACATTAACTGTCAATATTTGCATCCAATTTCTCCTTTTTACCCTACAAAAATATTGATAGAGTAAACTTTTACTTTCTGATATGAAAAGAATTTACAGTTTTAGGTGTTCTGTATGAGGTATATTAAACGTAAGTTGTATCAGCCCGTAGCAGTATAGGTCTATGTAGCTGCATTACTCGCCTAGTGACACAGCGCTCCTAAAAATAAAACGTTTCTGGTCAAGTTAAGAATAAGAACGAGCATGTAACAGTGAAAACATACACAATTGGAGATTTAAGGTGATGTCACATCTACGTGGCTCCAAGCAGCATTTGTGAGGATCAGAATTTAGGACTTCAAAGCCTAAATCCCTACTTATGTTCTGTTATGTAAAATACAGGCTAAAATAGCCTGTAGCAGACAAGCCACAAATGCTTAGTCTGACTCTGGGCTGGAAAGGGGAGGGGTGAATAAAAAAAGACAAGTATGGCAGCACGGATTAGGAAATAACTTGAATGGTACAACAGGCTGATACTTCAATACCCATACTATTCCAAGGTACACATTCTGTAATGACTCTGGATGGGGTGGAGTAGAAAACAGTATGAGAGGAAATATATGAAGTTTTCCCGTTTTTCCTCCAAACCTCCAACAGAATGTAAAACAGCTCATTCAAAAATTTAAACATGAATTGATACCTATGGTAGAAATACAGAATGCAGAAAAGCCATCTGATTAGACAGAGAAGTGTGTAGCTTCTAAGGCCAAAAAACAAGCAAACTGAAATCTGAATAATATTTTAACAGAAGGATGCAACTGCTAGAAACAAGACGTGGTGGATTCTCCATTTAACTTCATCACGTCAAGATCAAATGGCACTCCACCAAAACCACACTCAAACTATGGGGGTATTTTTCCACCTTGTGAGTACAAAAACGCCTCCTAATGCAATGATGATTTAAGTAAGAGGAGTCAAACCCACAAGAAGCTGCTGGCATCAACATAAACACTTGCAAGCATTAACCGCAGCCTGACTGTACCGCTGTCCTGGAGGGCTTTAGCTTCTCCTGGCTTGGGAGGCAAGTGTCTAAGCATAGAGGAGGAAGAGCAAAGAAAGAGGGCAAACATGAAAAGGAAGTTGCCCATTTGAAAAAACATGAGGAAAGGTGCTTTAAACAAACAAGCCAGGTAAATGCAATCACCTGAAATAAAAGTGAGTCAGGCTGTATTATACTGGCCTTAGGAGGCTGAGCTTTCATCAGTTGTTTTGTAATTAGAGGTTTCTCCTCCACAGCAAAATTTAAAACTTGGATAAAAAAAAAAAAAAAAATTATTTGTATCTGTTAGCTTGTAGATATATTGTAACATTCTTAATGAGACAGAACAAACAGAGTCTCCCGTTTTACCTGTCTTTACTATCTGTACTGTACATCTTATCCTAAGCTGCACTCCTCAGAGCAGAAACCTCATGCAGTCTGTTCTCTTGAATATGCAGTACAATAGAACAGCAGGCATCACAAGAAAAACACATTATATCAAAGAATATATTTTACGTGATGACAATGGATGCATTGCAAATTTAAGCTATGTTATGCCAAAGAATGCGTGTTAATTATATTACAAAGTAAAATTAGGCAATGCAAACTTACTGGAAAAAATTCTTAATTATTCTGTTATTGCTGTGCTTGCCAGAATCACTTGCATCCAACATAAGAAACCAATTCTGAACTAATTTTGAACAGAAACTTTCTTCTGTAATTGCAGAACTGTCCAATAAGCAAGAGAAAAAAATATATACTTTAAACCACAGGAATTCTTAGCAAAATGGATAAAAGAATAATTAATAAGCAACACATTCAATTCTGTTTCTAACTTATGGGTACACATACAGAGTACAGCTACTTCATTTCAGTTTCTGCAAACCTCTCCTTAATTCTCAGTATACCGTAGAAAAAAAACATGCCTGTACACGTTAAAAAAGTTATCATATTAATTATGTTTTTATTCCCATTTATCCCTTTAATCTAACTGCTTCACCAAAACCCTGAGAAGACTTATAAGTGTTCTTTCTTGCTGTGGTATTTAAATAGTTGTCAATTTGTCACATAGGACCAGAGCTAGAGGCAAAAGGGCTTTCATTTTAGCATGCACAGGGAACACAGGCTATGCTTAAATGACCGTCCAGTTGTGCTCCA
Organism: Aythya fuligula; assembly: GCF_009819795.1. NCBI lineage: Eukaryota > Metazoa > Chordata > Aves > Anseriformes > Anatidae > Aythya > Aythya fuligula. The sequence goes on along the minus strand of NC_045560.1, from coordinate 31,596,214 downwards.
GATGCTGAACTCACACTAACCTGCATCCACACAAAGAACTGTTGTCCCATACCCTACTTCTATATGCTTTTCACTGCTGAATGCACATATGTATTAGCACTTCACATCAAAACAGAGTGAAATAACACAAGGAGAACATACCAAGTCATTCTTTACCATCAGCAGACACCTGCCTGATTTATCCCAGTCTCTTAAAAATAACAAGTTTGCCTTAAGCCACTTTCAGAAAGTATCTTACATACAAAAACCAAATACTCCAGCGGTGATTTAAACTCACCTGCTTGACTTTGAGGACTGCTGATCTATGTCAGTACATGCAGGTATCAGCACACAGCTGAAAAGCAACACTACCTCAAATAATTTCTTAGCTTTGACTGACCACGCAAGAACTCTGGCTTGAAGCAGACTCAAGAGACATTATTTTAAGCCACTACTGAAACATCTTTCTTGACTCCAGAACTTCACATTCCAATTTTAGTGCATACAAGAGCATGCCAGAGTGCCTGATGCAGACACAGAAAACTTTCTGCCACCGTGCTGACTTGAGTAACCTGACCACACAGACAGCTACGGCATCATGGACTTGCGTAGCTGAAGGACAGCCATACAGGATTGCTTAACAGCAGCCACTGGGGAACTTCAACAACAAGCTACAACAATCAAAAGCAAGTGCTCAACACAATATAATCAGTTACCAACAGAGAAAAGGAAAATGTTTAAAGGTTATGGAAAAGAAAAAGACATACAACAATTTCCTAGAATCTGGAGTGTGTTAAGTGTGCTAAAGCCTACTGCATTTCTAACTTGATGCTATGTAAAAACTCATCTGTCTTTAACTCCAGGGAAAATTCAGTACCATCTTAATGATTTGGGAGGGAAGACTTTTTTTTTTTTTAATACTTAGCTTTTAAAGGAACAACTAGACATCTAAGTGAGGCACATTTAGTTAAATGGACACGACTTCTTGAGATGTCTTTCATAAAACAGTTCTTCCCCGCCCCTCCCAGACTTCCGCCTTCAGAGAACAGACATCCACTCTGGATTATTTAAACTTGGAAAAATGCAAGTGTTTTCTTTGAAAAAATATCTATTGTTACAGCAAAAACTTGGGTTTCCTTTCAAGCAAGATCATATGATTACGCGTTTATATTTTACTTTCCGCAGGAATTTACACACCCCCCCATTTGCATCCTGTTATTCATTTAGCGTTTCCCTTTACTTCAGCATGCTGTGTTAATAACATGGACCTGCTGGCTCAGGCCAGGCACTCAAGGTGACAATCGATGATCACTCTTGGGTTTATCAGATTTGTTCTACAGGGCTTTCCTCATTATTTAACTACAGAAAACATTCCTTCAAAAATCAGTTCCGTGAGAAGCACTGTATGGGCAGATCATAAAACCAACTAACCTGGGGTGGTAGGGTTCTTTATTTTTGCTGCTGTTGGTATTTATTCACTAATTAGGTACTTCAAAGCACTTATCTGTCCTTTGGTGGGTCAGTTTCAACTGAAATAGATTTCATGCTATTTAAGTACCATAAAATAGTAAAAATTATTTTCCTGTGTGCAATATTGGATCTATCATAGTCTTAGATTGCATCATCTTGTTTACGTGTATCTTTAACCACCTATGTTAGCTCTTAAACACCTTCAGATTGATATTGATTACTAACCTGATTTGTAGTCGTCCTACCTCTAAAGAAATAGCAAGAAGCCTCTTTCCAGAAAAAAAAAAAAAAAAGACCATGTAGCTTCTATGAAGGTAAACGTTACTCTTGCTTTATCTTAAATAATTTGATGTTATTTTTATTTTTTGAACAATGTTTCACATATACCAGGCTATTTTATTTTATAGAAATTACAGGAAAAATATTCTGTTGTAATACACCCAGTATATACACTCACTCATTGTTTGAAAAATACTTTACAATTCCTATCAGGCAAATTAAAACTCTGCCACTTAATTCGTTATTACACAATAACCAGTATTCCACAACTGTGGTCCAGTATTATAGCCATAGTACCTGCATGTGTCTGTATGTTGTGGATATCATTGGAACAGTACATTGTTACTGAGTTGCAACACAGCTTAGGTATGCTTCAACAGTATTTAAATCGCATCTTGAGATGGATATACAACTTCCCTGCTGCTGAATGGCTGAAAGCTACCTTCATTTTCAAATTTGAAACAAGCAACTGATGTAAATTTTGGTGTAGAGTGATTATAGGCTTTTCCATCCTTTTACATCACGAAACAAGGTAAAGCCATGATTTCTTTTCCTATACAGAAATAATATCACTAATCCCTTTATTCCAAAACCTTTGAGTACAAGTTGTCTGAACAAAATAAAAACAAAAATCAAGCACTTCCACTGCATGAGAAATTGAGATCAGTCCATATACCACTAAATTTTTAGCTGGTAAGGACAGAGGTTATTTTCGTGTCCAAATAACTCAAAAAAAATAAATGAGTGAGTAAAAAGAGACTGTTCAGCTGCAGATGCTGAGGAATGTAATTCTATCTTCAGTATAGTGTCATAAAACTTCTGATTGATAAAAAAAAAAAAAAAAAAAAAAGAGTACAGTTTTATTTAAATACCAGCTCTTTGCTTTATTCCAGCAATGCAAAGGACCAGACTATTTCTGCTTTTGCAGAGACTGGCATGCAGCCAACCACCACATTTCACCCCACAGAACAACTGAGGTAATGAAGGAGAGGGGTTGAACTCCTTTGCCACCCTGACACAGTACAGGAGGACACGTTCTGCTGGCCTAATTACAACTCTGAGCGCTGCTGTGTTACCTTCTCCCAGGCTGGGGTTAGCGAATACCTGCCCACACAGTTGGAGAACCTCAGCTGTCATCTTAATGCCTCACATGCTGCTTTAATCAGGGCTTGAAGACAGGAAGGACGTTGCCTCTATTTCTTTAGAAGTCACCTTCATGATAAACTATAAGAAGGAGTACTAACAGTTACCCTATGTAAGTCTTTTAACCTATATGAAGTCCTAACCTATTTTAAGTCTTAAACCCTATATGAAGCATTTTTCATGCATCATTAAGCAAAGCATACAGCTGACGGGAATTCATACGACATGTATTGAACTGTAATGGCTTTAGGAAGGCTATTTTCAGAGGAGGAAAAAATAAATCTCATCTCTTCTCTTTGAAAGTCTAAGAAAAAGGACTGGAAGACTCATAAAGGGTGATACTATTTCCAAATGCAAAGCTTTGAAAGACTTGTGATTTTAAGTGGTTACATTTGGTTTTCAAGAAACTGGAAAGCTTACTTTATACAGTTACATTGTACATATCCGTGCAACTGGATGTTCCCTTAAAATACAGATAAATTTAACAAGTTTAAGTACTTAAACAGCTGAAATCAGCCTACAGTATGAACAGAATTCTACAAGCAGTCCAAAAACATAAATTCCCAATCCTTACCGTCAAAAAAACTTTTGGCTCTCAGGTAACTGACGCTAAGCCTAAGCACAGACAACTTATCCAATTTGGCGATAACATCTTGAGGGAAAGGCAGAAGGCTAGCCAAGCGATCCAACTCTGCATTCAGACGATCCCTGTGTCTCTTGGATGGATTGGACTTGACTCCTTCAGCTGGGGATGGCTTTACTCTGTGGCAAAGAAACAAACAAAATATAAACAAAAGTTCCTTCCCAAAATGAAGGTAAGGATTTGCCAAACCTAACATTACAAATAGCCTTTTAAACTGTAACATGCAAAATGTTTTTCCCAACTGACTTCTGTTTCCCACGGAAAAAAAAAAATAGAATTAATCTAAGATCATTTAACTCCCCCCCAATACACCCACTATTAAATGAAGCAGTAAGAGCTGCGATAGCTATCTGACCACGTAATGACCATTTGAAACCTTAAGAGATTTAGCATTTATTAAAACCCTCCTATGGTTTCACTTAAACTTCACTTCAGTTCTTCCAAACATTTGTATTAAAAATAATTCAGTTAATATCTATTAATATTTGTGCACAAATCATTTGACAGGCTAGTTTTAACTTGAATTGCAATTTTTCACAGGTGTCCTTCATTCTTCATCAATGTTTGGAACAGGTTATTGTCAAGTGAACACAACAAAAGGCTTAGGAACTTGCTAGACAACAAGGCATTCAAAACTGCACAAGAAAAGAGATACAGCTCAGTCAGCAAGTAAAATCTCTCTCGCTCCCACTATTGAACTTGTCCTGTAAATCAACTCCTAGCTGATGGCATTCCACTTGAGTATTGCATGAAAAAGGCATGCCTTTGTAGCTCACATAGTACAATGTGAAAAGCTTTCTGTTATGAAGTAGATAATAAACTTCTTGTAAACCTGCTGTTTTCTATTCATATTTGCCCTGAGCTCCAACTCCAGATACCTGAATACAAATATTCATACCTTTTCATACATGCAGTAGTCTAAAAACAGAATTATGCCCCCTCCTCACTTGAATTATATTTAGCCATACCAAGCCAACACTAAAACCAATTAACTTATCTGTGCGAGCCATAATACATTTTAGAACATTTATCACACTGTTTCCTAACTAAAGAGTGATTAAATTCCCACTTCTCCCACATCACAATTATATTTGAGAGCTCTAGCCATTACTGATCTCTTACAATTTGGCTGCTTTCATAGGGATGTTGGCTCTGCAAGGTGCATCATTCGGGAAAATACTGAACATAAAGACTTCAGCAGTTAAATTCTTCAGTATTTTGTTTAGTCTGCTTCCAAGTTTTGTCTTTAAAACCCTTTTTTAGATGAGAAACTACAAAAGCTCCAACAGTTATTTTTGCCGCTGCTGAACGTGAACCATATTGAAAAATAATCTCATCTTGTGCTTCCAGTCAAAAACATAGCGATAGAGTGGACATTCATTTTCTTAGCTTGTGGTTCTTTTTATTCCCCTCCTTTTATGTTTCAATTACACTTCTTAGTTTAAATTCAAACCATTCTTTTTACAAGCACTTGTCAAAAACTTGCACTTACGCCTGGCTACCTGGCCACTGGCTCTGCAGCTGCCCTTCTGTACATTAAAGGGCATGTTTTTTTATGTGTAACCTGGTAACTTGAAGGTGCCATAACATAATATGATAGTGAACGGATAAAATGCAGCAACTACTTACTCCTTAAGTTAACCTTGCGACAGACTAAGCACTGCCTAGGACACAGTTGTAGCACAGCTCTATACTACGAGCATTGGAAATGCAGGAAAAGAGATGGATCAAGAGGATAAATTAAAATTCTTCTACTACTACTTCTTAAAATAAAATAAAATACTATCTTAAAATAATTTAGTAAAGTTTTATTCACATTCTCTTATTCTGGCAGGATATTCACTTGTACAAGAATAACACAACTTAAATATAACCTTAACAAAATAAAGTCCAAGAACACCAAACATCACCACCAACATTCAACATTGCTTCATAAATATTTTAATGTATTAAACAACCATAAATACAAGCACAGAATAATGAATTCCAAACCTTTAGCAGATAACAGCTGATTAACAGCCAGTGAAGAGCTCACCACTATCAAATCAAACATGTTTCTAAAAAACAAAGGTCCCCAGGAAAACTGTTCACCATATGCCATCTTTTCCAAAAAAACAACAAAAAAAAAAAGCACTAAATGCTACCTTCCTATTTTCACTACTGTCCTCCTGCCTTGCTTAAAACTTCTATGAGCAGTTTGGCAAGTTATGCTGAAATTATATGAAACTGTGCAGTTACCTTGTCAAACTGTGGGATCTAATTGTTTTTGCTTTACTTTCAAGTAATTTTTCTTTCATACTTCTAAGTAGTCCAAAGCATACAGATTTCCTAACCATAGCATTCATTTCTGAACATCCGGTATTTGCAATATAAATCTTACCATCTATCCTCTCCTTCCAAAGGAAATACTGATTTTTCCTAATTTTATCCTTTATGACACAACTAAAATCCATGATATAAACAGAACAAGTATCTTCAGGGACAAAAGAAATTAGTGTGTAAATGAAGGGGAATAAGTAGTGACTTGAACCATTTTCCATTCACTTATATAAACCCTCGATGCTACGGGCAGCCCGAGCTGCGTTGCAGAAAGTTATCTTCAAGGAAAATGGAATGCTACGTCAAGATTAAATTCACACACATTTTATTTATAAAGGAAAAAAAAAAAAAGACTAAAAGACTGAAGAAGGGAACAGATTTTAAGCTGACTTTTTGGTTCTTAATCTTTTACCTTACAGGAAATTTGAATTCTCTAATCAATCAAAGGCCAGAGGTCTCTGTGCACTCAGTATCTCTTAACTGAACTGAGTCCTTATCACCCAACAGCTGTAAAACAAGCAAGGACAGCTAATTCTAGTTCTAACATTAGAAGAGATTTGCCATCATAACATTAGTTGATTACTATTTTCAGAGGTTTACTACAAACAACTTAAACAGAAGTTTTAATTACTAATGCTTACCATGTGTGTACTCAGACATTAATAACACTATGTTCTTAAGAAGTGCACGAGTATCTGAGTCTTCTTATTAAGAGGCCAAAATAAATCTCAGTATTTATATGCTAAGTTGTATTTTTAAAGGAAAATTGATGCAGTCCTTTGAAAAAGTGAAAACAAGACAGATTTATTTTGTTCAACAAAGAATTCTATAAAAAAAAAAAAAAGAGAAACACTGAAAAGCATGATGCCTGGTTCACAGGACCAAAGTGTGAAATGAACTCAGGAAATAAAATGATGTGCAAGAAGAGCATTCAAGAAACAGATAATTATGTTTAAAAACTAATTAAGAAGTTCATCAGAATGGCTTTATCACTTAGAAAAAAAACAGCATGAAAGAGAATATGCATGTCACCTAACCGATGGATTTAATCTTTTCAGCTGTATTTATTTTTCATCTCATCTTTAAAATTTCATGAAATAACATGTTTTTCTTCTGTACATTACTCAATTAACTGTAGCTCAGGTATATGAAACACACCAGTTACCACTAAGCATGTGCTACATAGGTGACCTCCCCCCAAATTCTCTGTTTACTTTAACAACTGAAAAAGATTCCTACGCATGTATGCTCATTTCCCAAACCAAATTTACCATTAATGAACGTTCAGGTGATGATTCCTTTGGAAGCAACAGATACAAGACAAAATATCAACCTCTTTGACCAAAAGCTGTTGTTAACCTATCCTGAAAGGGCAAGATACACTTTCCAATGCTTCCTTCAGCAGGCAATGAAGCCAGCAAAGGTTTAGGCAGCTGAAGGGATAAGGTTGTTTTTACAAAGAAAAAAAAAAAAAAAAGAAACACCACACTCCAACCAGTGGTGCGCTGCTTATCGGATGCTGTACAACTGTTTGTCCTGAAGGACCAAACAGTCTCAGTTTGCTCAGGTTGTCTTGGTGTCGGAATGACCCCAACAGAGCAATGGAGACAGCCAAACACCAGCCAGGAGCGAAAGCTTCTTGCTCAGTTCTAACATACTGCAATAGTGTTTCAGATCACAAGCCAAGCCTATTCAGAAAGGTAAAAAAAAAAAAAAAAAAAAAAAAAAAAAAAAAAAAAGCATGCTCTTCACTGCTGGCCACAGTATCTACATTTGACTATATTCATTTATGGCAGATTTTCTTTCCAAAAAGTATACTTTTGCAAGAAGCATTGCCAAAAAAAAAAAAAAAAAAAAAGACAACAAATACAAACAAAGAAACCACCACCACCAAAAAAAAATCAAAGAACAAAACCCACACCAACCAAACCTTAGAAAGAGTCACTTTCAAGTAGCAGTCTACATGTAACATACAGGTAAACCAAGACTGGCAGGGTTATCATTTCTAAGTTTATTCTACTTATGGCAAACAGCTTTAATGTCTGCCTTTCAAACGAAAGGTGTAAACTGTTGTATATATGATACTGCATTAAACAAAGCAATCTTTTAATGATTGTTTTTCTTTACTGATGAAGTTGCATTTTGAAGGCTTGTTCTAGCACTTCTCATTTGTTTGTCTTGAAAGAAAACATAAACAGTCATGGGTTTTTTTTTTGTTTTTTTTTTTTTTTTTTTTTTAAATTAAAAGTATCTCTGCACTGCTTTCAGACATTATTGTGTCTTAATTTGTAGTCTTAATTAAGAACCAACCAGTCAAACATTTTTCTCTGGAATATTTAGTATCATGAATACTTTTAAACTAACTCAGAACAAAAGCGTATCATTTCTTATTTAGTCTGCTTTTTCAAGAAACATGCTATTACACTTTCTGCGTCTGCACAGTATGAAACATTTAGATCCCCCCACCCCATTCCTTGTCTATTACATTCATTCAGTTATGAAAAACAGCTCCTATCCAAATACTGAACAAAAAAAAAATAAATAAAAAAAAAAAACAGCAAGTCACAGCTAGATAGAGGCAGAAAAATATAGAAATAGAAGAACTACAAGGTGGAGCGATTAGTAATATAACTTCTTTCAGATAATGTTAGGATCTATCTCCAGTAAACCCCACCTCAATAAAACTTTGCATTTTATCCTCCTAGCACGTAAAGTCAGCGATTCAGCTACCAATCACTTGAGAAAAGGAATACAAGACCTTCAGAAAAAAAAAAAAAAAAAAAAAAAAAAACCGGAAAGAAAGAAGGAAAAAGCGGGGGCCATGCCCTGCTCGCCAAGCCCCCGGGCACGCAGCACCGCCACGGGCTGCGGCCACCAGGGGGACCCGCCCGGCTCCGACGGGAGGCTCCCAGCGAGTGGTTTCTGCAGCTCATTACATTTTACTGGAATGCAGATTGTTTACTAGGCGCCTTTTTTTTTTTTTTTTCCCTTTCTTAAGATGACAAGATAACAAGATGAAGTGCAGGAGCAGTTGCCATTATTGCTTTTCTTTTCCAGCCGCAGTACTGTAGCTCCCTGCTGAATCCAAAAGGCGCTTTTCAACGCTTGGCACTGTCGGGCAGCTCCCTGCCAAGTTCAGTCTTCTCAAGGCACATAAAGACTGGGTGGTTGCAGGGGAAGCTTCCTAAATCGGTTCTGAGTTATCATCATGGCTTTAATGAGTTATTTGCACCAGGAGCAAGACGTATTTCTTCTCCTTCAGTTTTTCCCTAAGCACAGTAAGGCATTGTATGAACAGCTTCTTCCAATTCTGTAAGCTAGCTGCCTATTGTTGCAGGTTAACAATCATCAGGATCCTTTCAAAGGTATATATATGGCAAATTAAATGTCTTTAAAAACTATCTACAGAAGCAATCATTATAAAAGGTACTACTCCCAGCAATACATCGCTTCTTTAATTTTGCAACTCTTTTGGAAGAGCTCTGAATTCTGCTGGGGACACAAAATATCAAGTTCAAAGAGACTTGGAGCACGGCAGCATCAAACCACAGCGCAAGGAAACAGCATTGGGACTTTTCTCCCCTCCTTCCCTCCAGTCAGTTACAAGAGCTTACAGCCTCTCCCTGTGGTTTTTGGCCCAAAGGTACATTCTGTAGTAGGAGACATGAGAAATCAGAGCTCTCTGACCCACCAGCAGTGATACGTAAGGTTGGTCTAACAGCACAAGGAACCAAAAAGTACAGCTGTTAGGAGAAGAAAAAGCGATGCATGCCAAATAAATTCATCTTGCATACTGATAATTTCTGGTAACCCAAACAAGATAGGTTAATAGTAATGCCTCCTCTTCTACGGACAGGTGAGCATACAACTTTAACATTAATACCTTTATTTTAAGAGGAAACACTTACTTCTCCCTTTGGCTTTAGAGGGAGAAATTCCTCAACAGAGATATGATTCCCATTAGTAATAAAAGAGCCTTCAAGTTCAACTAATAAGACAAGCACGGCCAAATTATATAAAGAGAACATCTATGCAGAAAGATGATTTACATAGCTACTATAGTAACGCCAAAAAAAAAAAAAGTTTCACATCCTCTAATCCAGCCTAAGAATTTAATAGTAAGCCAGACATTAACCGATCTTACCAAAAAGGCAGAACACCTCATCCTTTCGCAATCAGAACTCAAGAATTATTTGCCTTCAGCAACTAATAGTTGACAAACACTACCAGTGCCTTTTTACTTCTTCATGAAAAAGCAACACTAATTTCGCTCTCGAAATCCAGATCTGTAGAGCAAGTCTAATTCAGCACCTCTGTTTGGAAATGAGTGATCAAAAGAAAGAAAAGCAAACACTGCTGTTCACATTATGACTGTACCTTCCAGCAAGGGCTTTAAAAAAAAGCCACGTTTAGACTTCTTGTGCTAATTTGTAGACCGAGAATCTGGATATGCGTATGTATTCATTCTAACAGCTCCAACCGTAAAGGCGCAAGCACCCCAGTTAATTCCCCTCCCCCTGAGACGGTTGTCTGCTCTAAGTCTAAAACCATACAATTTACATGAGAGTTTCATGAAATATTTGTCCTTCTTTTTAACGCTTTTGGAGTTTCGGCAGTTACCTTCCACAGGAGCACTCCTCCACAATACAGAGGGCATTTTTTGAGCTTTGTATCACGCTTAGGTTATTTTCCCTGCAGCCCAGCAGTTCGGCTTTACTACTTTTTACGACCTATAGGTACTCGACTTCCAGTCGAAAGCGCAAGTTCAACATCTCCCGTGTCCTGTACATCGCCGGCCAGCGCAGCGCCCGGTCCTGCGGCAGGTGCACAACGTGCCACTGCCCAGGTAGCGAGCCGTCCCCCCGCCACCTGAAGTTTAAAAATAAAAACCGCGGCCAGACTTCTTTCTCCTGGCCACTTTCGACCTTACATGGGACCCGCAGGGGTGCCGGCGGCGGGCTGTGACCGCTGCGGTGCGGCAGCGAGGCCGGGCCAGCACCGGGAAGGGGCCGAGCGCCCGGCGCTGTCACCTCAGGTGCCTGCCGAGCCGGGGCGGCCGCGCACCCGGCTGCTGCCTCCGCCCGCCCGCCCGGTCGCGGGGGACGACCCGCTTTTAACCAAGCGAAATGAAACAAGATCACCGGCCCCGGGACACGGCGTGGGGCGGGCACGGCTCGGCTCGGCTCGGCGGCCACCTTCCCTCTCCTTCCCCGTGCTGACGGGCGCGGGCAGGGCCGCGCAGTCGGCGGGCAGCCGCCCCCGGGCAGCCCCATCCGGGAGGAGGCAGGGAAGCCGCTTCCCCGTCCCCCCCGTGCCCTCCTTCCCAGCCCGCCGAGCGCCGCTTACATTTTCTGCACAGGTTTCCGCCGCTTGCGACTGGCGTAGGTGACATTGGCGTTCATCCTGCCGCCGCTCCAAGGCCCCCGCCCTCCTGCCCGCCTCGCTCCTGCTGCCGGGAGGGGGCGAGCCCCAGCGGCGCCGCAGCCCCGGCCCCGGCCTCGCCCGCGGGCCCCGGCCCTGCCGCCCAGCCCGCAGCTCGCTCGGCTTCCCCGGCGCGGCGAGCTCGGGAGGCGGAGGCGCCACGGGGCGGGGATCCCAGGTGATCGGCGGCGGCGGCGGCGGCGGCGACACCCACTGGCCGCCCCCGCGGGGCACAGGTGTGGGGGCGGCCGGGGCTTTCCAGCGCCGCGCCCCCCCGCCCCTGCTGCCGAGGCGACACCGAGCACCCGGCCGGCCCCGCGGACTCCGCGCCCCGGCGCGGCCGCCGTCTTCTGGCCGAGCGCCTGTCAGTGTGCGCGGCGCCGGGCCGGGCCGCGCCTCCCCGCCCAGCCCAGCCCAGCCCAGCCCGGCCCAGCCCCGTGCCCGCTCCTCCCGCACGGCGCTGCCGAGCCCCGGTCCCGCCCCGCCCGGCTGACAGCACCGCCGCCCCCTCGCCCCCCGGGGGAGGCCCCTCGCGGCGGCCGCGCTGAGGGAGGAGGGGGCGGCCGCGCCGCCATGTTGGGAAGGGCGGGCGAGGGGAGAGGAGGACGGCCGGGGGCGGGTGGGGTAGGGGAGGAAGGTGGGCTGTGGGCACCGGCGACGTGAAAATCAAATAATAAAATAAGAAATGAAATAAAAGTCACGGTTGCGAAAGGAAGCCCAGCCCGCCTCGGTTGCAAGATGAGGCTTGTGTCGGTCACCTGCCTGCCCCGAGGCCTGCAGCCTCCTCGCCTTCCCGCTTCCCCGAGGCTGAAAAAAAGCGCTCAGGCTGCAGGTCACCGAGTAAACAAGCCAAAAACGAGGCGCTGCCACCAAAACGAGGGGCTGGGAGGGAGCCCCAGGTAGGAGTGCTCATGGGTGGACAAGTGGAAATGCACAGGGCTCCACCGAAGACAGGGACTTGAGGACGCTTGGGGGAAGTCACTTGGGGCAACGCTGCAACTTCCCTAAGCACCAGAAGGAACGAAGGGGGTTATTAGCCCAGGATGTGGTTAATATCTCATTAGGGGGTAAATCCGTGAGTTATTATGCTGACATTTTAAACTAAACACTTACTTTAAAGGAAAACAGCAGCGTCACAAAAAAAGTAAAAGGTGCTGCCAAACTGCTGACAAATAAAACTGTTTAAGAAGCCTCCTGATGCATTTGTGACCCGCCACTGCTTTGCTTTCCTGTATTCTTCCTCTGTTTCCTCTCACAAGAGCAGAGCTCTTCACCCGGAATTAAGACAATAAATTTTGTCTCTGCACTAAACTTGGGAGACGGGGAGTCGCCCTGTGTAAACACAGGCTATACACAACCGTGACTGTGACAAGAGCCTGGCTGACCCATGCTGAGAATGAGGAAGAGCTCCCTTCTGCTCCCATTGAAGCCCACAAAACTCCAGCCACTTCCCGAAGCAAGCGGCTGAGTCCAGCCCAAGCGATGCAGCCACAGCCTTGGCCCCTCTGCTGCTCAAAACTCAGGCTGTTGACTTTAGCACAGGTCCTTGCCTTTTTCCTTCTCCCAATTCTCCCTGCCTGGCTGGGAGGAGGCTGAGGCAGTGTCCTTGGTGCTGGCTTGCATCTGCCTGCAGAAGCTGGCCAGGCTGCAGGAATTAAAACAGCAGCTAAGAGCACTTGCGCATTCCCTCGCTGGCTGTTGAAACCAATACTGTGGTTATGCAAGTACTCCTGCTCCGGTATGCTGACAGAGGTTATTAGCTGTGGCCCAGGTATTACCATATGGCAGCTGCTGGGAAAATAGAGCACTGCGGTTGTGCAAACCTCAGCGCAGCCAGTCTCCTGGCTCAGGGGCAGCCGTGCTGTGCCGAAATGCAGCAGCTTTGCTGAGGAGTCCCGGCTGCAGCCATGCTCTGGTTCCAGCATCCTGTGCATCCCACAGTGGCATGGGCCTCGTCCTCAGAAGCTCACAGCGTGAATTAGACAGCATAACACACGCTTGTTTACCAGCTTAATTGCTCGAGTTTAATTGCCTGGGAAGCTCTCCCAGATGCAGAGTGTGCTGAAGCCGCAATATTCAGATTAAATTAATTTAACTAAATCTTAAAAATACTAGTGTGCAAGTAGTTGATCAAATACTGTTTTGAAAAATATATCTTCAGCAAAGAAAAATTGCTGAAATCCATTAAAAATATATATAGTAAATGAACTGTACATGTTAAAAGGTCAGTGCATTGCTTTTGCATTCCTGCCACATTCCTGGCCAAACACCTTGGCAGAGGATGTCAGCTATTTGCCATTATCTGTCACTCTGCAGTCCCTTTCCTCTTTATTGTCTTCTCTCTTCACTAGATGTTGCCAGCATCCTGACTGGTAGGCAGTAATGTGTGCCATATCCTACTTCCTTCTCTTCTCCAGACTCTTTCTTTTGATTTTAGGACTAAAACTGAAAATGCCATTTATTCCCTCCAAATCCATCCATCTAGCCAAACACTCTATTTCTTCCCGCTTAAACTTCCCAGTCCCTTTCACTACTCTTTTCACCCCTAACCTCTTCCTGCTCTCTGGTTTCTTCCTCTGTCAACACAAGCATGCTCTGATCACTCCATATACAATACAAATTGCTGCTCTGCTTTCATTCTTCTCTTTAACTATATTACCTTTGAGTTGTAAACCTAATGACATTGTTTAAAGCTCCTCTTCTTCCAATTTTTGATCATTTCCAGTCGGAGTTTCCTCACTGCAACTGAACAAAGTCTCCAGCAACTTCTTATTCTCTAATGAAAATCCACCAAGGTCTCTCTCCACTGAGATATCCTCGAGATCACAACGTTTGTGCTGCTTAGATACCGTCAGACACGCCCATACTTTGCAGAATCACAGCATGGTTGGGGTTGGAAGGGTCCTCTGGAGCCCATCTGCTCCAGCCCCCCTGCTCGAGCAGCACCACCCAGGAGCATGTCCAGACAGCTCTTAAGGATCTCCAACAAGGGAGATCCCACTACATCTCTGGGCAACCTGTGCAAGTACTCATGCTGACTCATCTATCAGGTCCAAATGTACTGGAGGCCACATGAAGAAGGAGGCAGGCTTTAGCCTCCTCTGATAGATGTCATCTCCCAGTGAGTTCCTTTTTGGGGCCATGGGAATTTACATGGTACCAGTGGAGGTCTGTGGTTGCACTTCAACTCCCAGATTTGGAAGCAGAGAGTAAGGAAAACTTGCTGCTAGGCAGAAACTATATCTTCTGTACATCCATCCATACAGTGCAATCCTTTTCACTGCCTGCAATTGGAAATCCGTTCCTATGGGTCAGATACCTTTTTAACAACAGATAGGACATGCCAGATGTTCAGGACACAGACTATCATAAGATGCATGGAGAATTTCTATTTGTGTCATTTAAGCCTTTTACACACAGTTACCTAAAAACAAACAAACAAACAAAACTTAATATCAGGTTATCTACCGCTCTATGATTCTATGATTTTTCAAATCTGTCCTCTCCTGACACTCTTGCTGTCTCTTTGCCCAACACATCATTTCAGTATTTTCTTTTCCAATTGTTTATTTGGGTACAGTAGAGATCTTGCCTCATATTCAGTGTAAAATGGACTAAAATGATAGAACTATGATTCAGCTATCTTACAGCCTCCTTTACAGCACAAGGTTGTTTTGTTTGTTTCTTTCTTTAATTATCACTCTTTTTTAGCAGTAATACTTGCTCAGGTTTAACATGTTTTGTCTTACAAATGAAAACTGTGGCCGATATTATGTGGACAATTAAAGGGTTTAATACCTATGTTGATCATTTTCATGTATATAGTAGTACAACTGACTGACCTCCTCTTACTTTATCTCTAGGATGCTACCCAGCTGGCTTACTAGGTCTAAACTAAAGATCACAATGTCCCTTAATAACTTGTCTAGAACCATCAACAATCAGTTTTCTCCTCATTACTCAAATCCAGCATTTCCACTTTTAAAGTCATGAATTGTAATTCTA
The DNA here is from genome assembly GCF_009819795.1 of Aythya fuligula. Lineage (NCBI taxonomy): Eukaryota > Metazoa > Chordata > Aves > Anseriformes > Anatidae > Aythya > Aythya fuligula. The sequence continues at coordinate 31,580,955 of NC_045560.1, read as the reverse complement.
TCCGATAATGAGATTTTTAAGAGAAGTGTGCCTGTGTATCTCATGAATCATGCCTTTCCTATCCTTAGCATGTGGTGAGGTGCCACAGGCTCTTCCATATCTGCGTAATTATGATCCACTGAAGCTTCCAGAGCTCTTGCTGGTCAGCAGTCACATCTGCTGTCCTGGCTCCAAAATGAGCGATTACCTTCTGACCCAAACATCAGTTCTGCTCCATTTCTGCTTCTCCTGCCCTACACAGACCCCTCACTCATTTCAAGAGGTGGGCAGCTGCTTGGAGAAGAGGACTTTTACTAAACAGACAGAAATTCCTGAGTGGGATGGAGTTTCACAGGATCACCACAAGACCAACAAAAATCTTGTCCCTTGTGAGGAATTTATAAGAATTATAAACACTGCTTGCTATCTTAGGGTCATCTCTGACTCATTTCTCTCCTTTATCCTACTCTTTCTGTCCATGGCCAAAACTTTACTTCCCTCGGATAACTCTGTGTGTTGACTTGTTCTGGTTGTCTTCAGTGCAAATAACATGGAAGAAATCGGGTTTGATTATTTGTGATTTCTTTTCTGACTCCCTGGAGACGAGAAAAGAGAACTGTGGTTTAAAATTGTAATTTGTGCAGTTCAAGTTTTGGGGATATGCAGAACTGTCACTTGTTTAGGAATTATTTGCCATTGCGCTTTTGTTCTGCTGAGAAAGGATATCTGTGGTGACTCAGATAACTCTCTTCATACTCAATTCAGGGAACTAATCATTTAGGGAAGTTCACTTGTAACTGAATAACCTGTATATTGATTTTTTAGTGACTGAGAAAGTCACACAAATGATTTATTGTGAGGAACCAGGTTTATTGAAAAAAATTCTTCCTTGCCTTTTTGGAACTTAAATGAAAACAATTTTATCTAGAAAAATAAAAGCTCTGAAATGTGACTGACCGTACTTTATGGTGACTGTTTTTTTATAGAAGCCTTATTTTCAGGTACTAGTTGAACAGTAGGTAGTTTTTATGAGAATTAGATTGAGAAGAAGCTTTTTTCCTGCTATTTGTATTTGTGTCAATACGGGAAAGAACCTGTGCATTCCTTTTCTCCTCCTCCCCATCTCCACTGTGTCTGTGGGAGCTTCTCATATGTCAGTGTTTAAAACTACACCCAGTTTTCCATTAGATATACAACCTGAGGAGCATTTCTAGAAGCTGAAGAGTCATACAAAGCACAAAAAATTTGAAACAATTGATATTTGGGCAAGTTGCCTCTGATCCTTATAAAATTGCTCATGCTGAAAGGTTTTGGTTAATAATGGTATGTTAATTACTTTAAATTCATTGAATTACACTAATCCAATGAAATCTGTAATCTCAATTGTCATGACAGAGGCCACAAAAAATCCTGAGTAGAATAGAAACACAATTAGAGACAGCATTCAAGACTATTCCACTTCCAGAAAACTTGAGAAATTAATAAGCATCATCTGTGAGACTATCATGATTCTTCTCAGATCCTATAATGTGGAAAACAAGAACCATGTTTCACCCATAAGTACAAGAAAATAAAGGAACAAAGGAACAATATCATTACATAGTAAGTGTAAAAATCAGCACACTGCTTACTCTTCTCAGGTTTTTCTCTGATATACAGAAATGAGCAGACTGGAACAAGTTTATAAAGAAACAGCCTTCCAGTTAGAGAACTGGTGCTGACCTGATGGAGAGCAGCTCTGCAGAGAGGATCTGGGAGTCCTGCAGGACAGCAGGCTGTGACCAGGAGCCAGCAATGTGCCTTTATGGCCAAAAAGGCCAATGGTTTCCTGGGATGCATTCAGAAGTGTTGCCAGCAGGTAAAGGGTGGTGATCCTGCCCCTCTACTCAGACCTGGTGAGACCACACCTGGAGTATTGTGCTCAGTTTTGGGCCCCCCAGTACAAGAGGGACATGGAGCTAATGGAGTGGGTCCAGAGGAGGGCTATGAAGATGATGAGAGGACTGGAGCACCTGTCATATGAGGACAGGCTGAGAAAGCTGGGCCTGCTTAGTCTGGAAAAGAGAAGACCTCATCAATGTGTATAAATATCTGAGGGGAGGATGTCAAGAGGATGGAACTGGTCTCTCTTCATTTTTTTCCAGTGACAGGGTGGGAGGCAATGGGCATAAACTGAAGTGCAGGAAGTTCCAGCTGAATATGAGGGCACTTCTCTACTGTGAGGGTGACAGAGCACTGGCACAGGTCACTCAGAGAGGTTGTAGAGTCTCTTTCTCTGGAGACATTCCAAATCCGCCTGGATGCCATCCTGCACAATGTGCTCTAGGTGATCCTGCTCAGCAGGGATGTTGGACTGGATGAGGTCCCTTCAGAGGACTCTTCAGAGGTCCCTTCCAACCTCAACCATTCTGTGATTCTGTAACTACATTTATTTTTGTCCAACCCTCTTCTCCCACAAGCATTACGAATATATTTTATTATATGGGTAGAATAATTTTTATGTTGTCATTCCAAATACCAGCATGACCTCCACTTCTTCCTTCTCCCCTCCCTCCTTGTCAGTGGAGTACGTTTATGTTAGTTATTTCCATAAACAAGGAGTTGTCTGTAACTACAAAACCCATTTAAAGAAAAATGCCATTTCTACATACATCGTACAATGTCCATCTTTCTGACAGTTAGATTATTGGGATCAACGAATACCTTCTGTTCCTTTCTGGCCGCTGAAGCTCACTGGCACAGAGTGTAACAGACACATGCTATTATATTTTCTTGGTTTCCTTGCTACGGTGACTGCATACAAAATGAAAATTGCAGATGGTCACAGGCATGTGTTAACCCCTAAACTGTTCCTGGGAATTATGTGAGAACACACTAAAGCCATGTAAAGGACCATTCTAACAATTTTGAACCACCAATGATTGATTTTTAATGTCTTGGATGTTGTCATGGTGCTGGCAAGTTCACTAGTACAGGTATAATTCTAGAGTGTATTTCTGATGGTTTTGGCCATACAGTTAAACAAATAGCTTACACTTTTTGTATGCAGAGGCAGGAAAGTTCGGGTCACAACAGTAAATCACCATGACAATCAGCAAATGTGGGCAACACATGATCCAGCTGCACCAGCGTATGATCTTGCTGCACCAAGACGTTCTGTGCCGTTATACTCAGAACATGAAGAGCTGACCTTTTTTTACTTCTGCTTTAAAATGCTGTTGAACTATATTTATTAACAGGGCTTTCCCACTAAATTGGCTTATAATATTAACAAAACCTGTGGCTTGAGAGGGTCTGAAACAAGCTTACAGTGATGATGGCTAACTCAGTAGCCTGCAAATTCTCTTTCTGCTCTCATTAAGAAGAAAGGGTATACACAAAGTAAGACTAATGAGTAAAACAAATGATCTAAATTAGAAGCGACAATACGGTTACTGTGCCAGAGCCTAACTTCTGTACCAACAAACCTGAGCTAATTTTAATAAATATAGCTAACTGTCATAAATTTTAATTTAGCCTTATAAAACCTTTCTGTGACTAAGACAAGCTACAGGTATCACATTAATGGCTTCGTATTCTCTCTTTTGCTTGGGACTACCTATCAATTATAGAATGTACACATAGAGAAGAATATGAAAAAATAACAAACATACGCCAATATCTAAATGCCAAAGGTCAAGGCTAAAACCAATTTGTAATTCATGGAAATTTCTCACACAGACAGCTTTCCATGAACACACTGCATAATTAATAACAAAAAAGAACAAGCAAAGAAGAAAGCCAAAACACAGTGTTTTTAATACCTACTCAGGAAATAGCCTGCCTGAGAAAAAATGTGGCATGTGTTTGTTCTTTTGAAAGTATTTTCATGAACACGATAGAAAATACATTCACTCATTGAGTCCCTGGTTCTTAAGAATGAGCTGAGCCTGTGTCCTGGCAGCTGATTGCCCAGCCCATCCCTTAAAGCTTTCTGTCACAGAGAAACTACAGCTGTGCTAGGTGACCTGTCTGGGGCTTACTGAGACACTGTCTCAGAAAGTGACTGCAATTTTATGTAGGTTTTGTAATTTAGACCCATAACATCATTTTTCTATCCAGCGTGACTACGACTTCCCCTCATTTCAGCATGGTTTTCTTTGATTTCAGCTGTGACTGAGGCAGCCAAGGAAGTTGAAAGAGGAGAGGGGACAGTGAGTCTGTTAGGACAGGAACACAGGGAAACAACTGTCTCTGGAGAATGGCACAAAACCAGAGAGTGACCACATTGCACAGAGCAAACAGCATTGCAGAGAAGGCAACAGGGGCAGGTATCTGTCCTAGAGAAGCACTTTAAGACTTTTGTTCTGCAGAGAGTAGTCCTGGCATGTTTTTTCTGCTCAGCACTACAGAAGAACATGCATGCATTGAAAACTGCCCGCAAGCCAGTTGATATATTGTTTGCTTTATCTCCTCTTTTTTTTCCACATTTATCCTGTTAAGTGTCCCAACCAGACTGTGTTTACATGTATCCCTAAGCAAGCCACAACTGTTGCTAGCTACATATCATCTTTATAGTCCCATTATCTCCGGTTCTTTTAATTCAGTCTGGCCCGCAGAGTACCTCATAGTATTTAACACTTGCTAGCAATGAGTGTTCTGAAAACCTTCTTATTAGTGTGCCCTGCATGCAAGAGAGGTGTTTAGCTCTTTGGTTGTAGTGACTCATCTGTTAATTTTCACTACCAGTTATGTAGCATTAGCTTCAACATAGAGCCTGAAGTACTATCTGAAATGTTGGGTTTTAAGTCCTAGCTATGCAGAAGTTGTCTCTTAAAAGTTAACATACTATGTACACAGACAGAAAGGTTCAGAATGTTCTTTGAATATTTTTCCATTTGCACTAATATCATTGAAAATGCTGAATTGGAAAACTCTGTATTGTAAGAACAGCTACACTTAATTATTACTTAATTATAATTTGTATATATATATTTGTATTTTATTCTATATAAATAATTTTGTAAGATTCCTAATGAATAAAATACTGAAGTGGAAAAGCCTATCATAGGCATATGTTGTATAAAAGATCTTTCCAAAATAAGTGCATAGTTTTAGTGATTATTTAATCTTCTAGAAAACATTAGGAAAAACAGCTTCAAAACCTACACATTGCCAGTTTTTATGACCACAAGTGCCAATTAGCAATTCCAGTGATATCAGCACAATAGTGTTCACTAAAAGTGTTTCCCATGTGCTTCACACAATTATTCTTACTACGTCCCTATAGCTACAATACATTGCATCACCAAGATACCACAAAGCTTTAGCAGTTTATCATTTCCCCTAGTCAACAGAGCTGCTAGCTAGTCTATCTGCTAGAGATTAAAAGTTGTTCATTTTAGATGTATAAAATATAGCTTTTTTTTTTTTTTTTTTTTTTTTTTTTTTTTTCCTCTGAGGGCATATATTTGGAGCCACTTCACAGTTTCTTTCATAAGAGAGGCTTACTGAAAGAGATATCCTAAAGGCGGCAAGACTCCAGAAAACATGATTTTTTGATCTAGGATTTCTCCTGTAAGAATTCCCTGACTCTACACTTGGTAAATTTGGATCTGTTATAAAATTAAGGGTGATGTTTCTATAGCAATGGGCAGTGTGAAGGATGTGCCTTCAAAAATATTTCAAGGAACTTCAAGGAACATAGGATAGTACTTTCAAATAGACTGGGATTTAAAAAAAAAAAAAAAAAAAACACAAGAATTGAACATGGTGGACTCATTGATGTTAAGTACAACAAACATCTGTGAGCTGGTCTGTCTGAACTTTTCAGCTGACCTTCAAGCTTGGCTTAAGGTGACCTGTGGTCTACATAGCGGCCCAAGACTAGTGGGATTTTTTAATTTTAATTTTTATTTTTTCCAAAGTGGGAAGAAATCATTTCTGATCTTGTTTCTGCCTAAACCATTAACAATTCAGGAGTTACAGCTGAAGGATACCTAATTAAATGCAACAACTCTTACTTTTTTTTTCCTTTTTTTTTTTTTCTTCTGTTTTCTAGTAAATATTTCTACTATTCCTACTAAAAGTATAGTAGATTACTCCTATGGTACTTTTCCTAGGAGTACATTGCTACAGAACTGATCAGATAGATAAAACTGGAGAAAAGGAAAGAGAATAAGCAGAGTAGACAAGGAAATCCAGAAAGAATAAAAAGCCAACAGTTAAAAGATGGAGTTATTGAAGAGAAAATTGTAAATGGTTGAGGAGAAACTCGTTTCCAATAAGAAGACATTAAAAAAAAAAAAGTCGTAAAAAAAGCCAGGGTTACAGTAGTAGCTCATAGAATCATGGAACCTATTGATTTTTAATAATTCATTGAGGAAAGTGACTGTAGGATCAATTGGTCATATGTTGTTCCATTAATAAAACCTTTCGCAGAGTTGTTCATGACAGTAGCTACTGTGGCAGAGAGCCATACGATGAATCCTAGAAATTTAATTTCATACGTATGGCTGAGCTGCAGCATCTGGGTATTTGCTAGCCTCTACAGACTGTAGACATAGCCTTTATACAGCCATGTTCTAGATTCAGTCTGAAAAATGGACAAGGAAAGGGAAAGACACAGGAGCAATGTTCAGCTTGTTTGCATAAAAAATATTCTGTTGGTCTCTTGACTCTATTATTTACAATAATTCCTTCTCAGTGAAGGCTTCAGGGAAAGGCATACACAGGGAAACCTCTGCCCCCCCCTCTGCCACAGACTCCTGCTGTAAACTAAAAAAAAAAAAAAAAAAAGCCTTTCTAAAAATGGAGACCTGAAATAAAGTGACTTTGGGATATTTGTCTTCCTGTATGAACCTCTCCCCAGCCACAATTGTTCCAGCAGTTCATGTTCCAGAATGTTATGGCTAGGTAATGTTTGTTCAACATGTATTGCTACTCTTGTATAAAATATTCCGGTCATTCCCATAACATTCTCAATATGTAGCAAGTACGTATTTCATGGTCTCCATTGTTTAAGACCAAAGGTTGAACTAACGTCATGACAACATTTATAGTGGACACAATGAGGCAGTTATCTTCATTAGGGCACAACCTGGTAGTTACCTTGTGTGTGTTTTCCCCTTGCTTTCCTTCCTTTTGTAGTTACACCAAGAGAAGAAACATAGCTTGCTGTTTTCTACCCTTCATCTCAAACTTTTCTATTATAGGCAGGGCAGAATAAATTTCCAGCATATGACTTTTGTCCTAAAATGTTACAGTTCTTGATAAGGCCATAATATCATGGCTGTGGGTCACTGGAAAAACTGCTTTTATTAGATTAAAATGCCATTAAGCACAAGAATTTCATCATCATTCTGTTCTTGCTATGGATATCGATGCTCTGATGTTGCTGAGTTTGTTCCTTCAGCATCTAAGATTTTCAGCATCTACCCCTAAGCAGCTGAATACTTGCTACAATAACATAATTTCACACAGACATGACTAATTGCATTAAGCTTGGTGATACTGTTGATTTCTTAGGCTTGTGGTGGCTGGAACAACCTATTGTAATCCTCTCCAAGTTTATTACAACTGCTTTCCATAAGCAGTGCAAACTCAGTGATATACATGCATCTAACTATCCTATAAAAATTTATATATGCCTAACATTCAGTCAGAAGAAAAAGTAAATTTCAAACAGTAAACTGTATTCAGACTTAGAATAGAATTTTCTACAATGAACAAGCACTTCTGATATATGCTGCAATGCTTCAGGAGGCGGGGAAGGAAAGAATATAATATACTTGCTGTTAAATTACTAACAGTATGCTTTTTCTTGACATTCATATGCTAAAAGAACTGCCAATATTGGTAATATTTGATATATTGTGCTCATTCAATTGACTCTTCCACAATAACAGCATATTTGCATGCATCCAAACAGCAGAGGTACTCCATATTTTCAGAAATACTTGATAAAAATGATGTAACTTATAGAATAAGGTTTGAACAGTACTCCTTATTGTAATACATCTTTGTCTTTATGAAATAAAACATTGTTTTTGAGTAGCTAGGTCATTTCCATCTATAAAAAGCATAGAGATCACTGTTTAGTCTCATTTTAGTCTCTTATTTCCCAATCCCTTCAATCTATTTAGCTTAGCAGATGTACAGAGGCACACAGATGGAAACAAATCATTCCTTTTCAAGCTTGCTGTCCTGATTATTTACTTAAACAACAATCTGATGGCACTATTCCTGTCTTCTCTTGCAACTGCAACAATTGCGAAGGAGATATGGGGAGAAAAAGCATGCTAATTTCTAAAAAAAAATCATGATAGGCATCTTGCCTATCTTATTGCCCTAAATCAGTCCTATTTAAGAGAAGTGACTCTCCTCATTGACTCTGAGTAGCATGCTGCATTGCACGGGCTTCTGTTGAAATTAATTGTTCACCCAAACTAGGGGTGCTGTTTGTATCTGAGTGTGGGTACACATGCTGACTTCCTTCTACGATGGGATGAGCTGCAGTTGTATATCATTTTCTCTTTTCCTTCATTTCCTATACTCTAGCTTCCACTGAAGAAACAAGACATCAATAGGAAGGAAAGTCAGTGTGCCCTGTGCATCAAGATAGCTGAACTGCAGGATTAATTGCAGACTACTCCATTGCTGTAGTCTAAATGCAATCAAGGAAGAGATATTGCTGAATATCAGGTTAGCAGAAGCTAACCAATTATATGTACTTCTGCAATTTCATCATACTATTCTATATCCTTGGTGACAGGATTCAGAAAAAAGCCAGTGGTGCTCACTGCTTTGATGAGCAGACACCTGTACTACCAGCTGTACAGGTGCTCAAGCTTTTATGCCTTTAAAGTCAGTATTCTGCAAGCCAGTCACTCAGACCAGCAATCAGGTAACAGTCTCAAACAGCAATCATGCTCAGTCAGGAATTTCAAGTGATATTTGGACCCTACAGGACTTTCCTTGTGGGAACTTGTCATGGCAAGTTTGCCCTGACAGAGGGCTTTAGAAAGGAGAGAAATATATATTATTTCATGCAAGGCAAAAAACATTTAGGAGAAGTTAAAAAAAAATCTATACACAAGGGTTCAACCTATTTCTTTGAAAATTCAACTTTATCGGCAAATCACACCACTGAAAAGAAAACAATCACCTTGTTTTAAGCAGATAAAAGTGGCACACTTTTGATGGATTCTCCTTTCTTTTCAAACTTCCTCCTACTTGACAGATTCTTGAGATTTGCTGTTTCCTTTGATCCCAAGCTTACTGACTTCTATATGTTGCATTCCTCCTAAACATTCTTACACCAATACAACCAACATACAGGAATTTTTCTCTGGACCTTTGAAGAGGTATGAAGAGATTGTACCATTGTTTTGCCTTTTTTTTTTTTTTAAAAAAAAAAAAAAAACAAACACCTCTTCCTTTACTGCTTTCTTTTATCTAACTCTTAGCTTTTGAGCAGGCAAACAAAAACACAAAGCTAAACCCATTAGTCATTGAAAGTACCTACATCACCCACCATCAGAATGTATTTTGTTTCTTCTGCAGCTGTACACCGCACAAAAACACATTCATGTAACCCCACATGAATGTGGATGTTTTGAAGGCACAGGGAAAACAAGGAAAAAGAGCAAAAGAAGCAAAAAAAAAAAAAAAAGTTGAGTAGAAGTATCTTCTTTAATTGCTTTCTTACTGAAATTAAACTGTATTCTTCAAGATATCTAAGGTATAAGTTAACATGGAAAGTAGTATTACACATGATTACAAAATACATTATTTTGTGGATAGTTCTTAAGACAGTGCTCACATGCAGTTTCATTTATTGTGACTCTTACTGTATTAGTAAAAAACAGAGGCTGAAATTGGAAGACAACAGTAACAGTGAATTGGAAAGGTAGTGGAAAATTACAGGTGTAGTATGCAAGTTGAAAGCTGTTCTTATAATTCAGGCTGAAGTGTTTCTATTTCTAGAGAAAAAAATAAGTACCTAAGTTGCATGTAGGGCAATTTATTTGGATTGAGCAGAAACAGCAAAAATTCAGACTTGCCAGAAAAATCAACACTATGTCCAAATTTCTTTTCCAGAAAATAAATCCTTCATTTAGGCATGGTTAATATTTCCAGCCTCTGAAGCAAACACTTTAAAAAAACACATTGTAGTGCTTCTTAATGTCATTTGAAATAAGGTCAGGATTAATGCTCAGTACATTTGCTGAAATAAATGAAGCTCATCTGCATCATAAATTAACTACATATATCCATCTCTGTTCAAAATGGATGCAGATTTGCTATTTGTTATGGGTTTATACATTACCTTGCATAATGAATTCAACAAAATACAGGCTCAAATTTCACATACACACTCTGACACTTTCCATGTACTACCTGTTCCATGTGAAGCTATGAAACAGAAGTAAATAGGCATCAGTTTGTATTCTGTATAATAATAGATGTGAATTACAAGTCATCTTGAAGAGTCAGAATTAAATTGAACATTCAGCTTGAAATCTAGCAAATACAGAATAAACTATGTTTCCTAAAATACCACATTACAAATACAAATAAAACAATTAACACAATACAGATAACCAAAAGAGCAAACCCCAGTAGCAACATATTGAAGTCCAGGTGCTAAGTTGCTCCTGAAGAGCTGTTGTTACTAGGTGGGTTACAATGCAAAGCATAAGAGGAGCTCCCATGGAAATGTTGCTTTTAAGGAATTATTACTTTTATGTGGTTTTGCTGCAAGCAAGCATACAGATAATACTACTAATTTAAGTAACTAATAAATAGTTCCTGAACAATAAAGATACTGTACACACCCTTACTAAGCAAAATGCTGTCACACCCATTTGCTTTTATTCCATATTTTCACCTCTGAGTGAAACAAAGTCAATCTCCTCTGTCAGTTCTCCCCATAAGGCCTCCAATAACCAGTGTTTAAAGGCTTTGGAGGGCCAGAGGCAGTGAGAAAGCATGGGATTTTAGGGGCTGTCATAAGGAATTTCAGATGGCAGCAGGAAATCCAAATCCTTCCCATCAGCCACTTTGGCAAACATTTCAAAAGCTCTGTAGGAGTGAGCTGGGATTCGTAAATCCATACATCCCTAGGCTTCAGGTGTAGTTCAGGAGGCTCAGATTTTTAGCATAAATAATGCAAACAGCCTTATTGTTAACAGGTGGTGGTTGGTCTCAGTTTGTGAAGAAAGATTATTATTAATAGCATAAACTCGTGTTATAGGTACTAAAAAAGTAGGTAGTTGTAAAAATTACAAAAAAAAAAGCTAGAATATAGCACTGACACAATCCTAATGGAACCAGGCTATGCGGTAGGAATAGGCCAATAACTAAAAATATAAAATCATAGTAATAAGTAAACATATATTGTATCATGACAACAAAAAGGAAAGAGTAGCCAGGAAACAACACAAACTATTTCCGAAATCAAACAGAACTGACCTGAAGCTTGGAGGCAATGGAGTAGAAGAGAGGTTAATCTGATCATGCAGCAATCCTTATGACCCCTTTATGTTGATAGGATCATTCCTCTTAAGAGGTATTAAAACCTTTGGAGGAATAAATATGCTAAATTATGCTGAGATGAAAATGCTCATCAAATTTTATTTTGCTAGTCTTCAGAAAGCTGTAAATATCCGTACCGTGAAGTCTGCCCATGATACCTCAACTGCCTCTGTATCTGAAGGCAAGGGGCCGGTTTTGATTGACCTGTTTCTGCAGGAATTTATTGATTTGTCCCATGTGTTCCCCCACTGCTTCAGTAGTCTTCTCACTTCAGCATTTAGAAAACCATTAGGTTTTCCATTTGCTTCAAATAAAAATAATGCTAGTGAAATATAAACAGTCATGAATGAAACCTGGTTTCAATTAAGTTTAAATTAAGATGTCTATAATTTAAACTTTTGGAAGAAATTGAAAAACCCAGAATTTCTGATGCATATTGTGAACACAGGAACACGAGTATGAACACTGAAATAAGACTGAGAAGATCAATCAACTTAGATGCTTTGAACCATCCAGAAGTCAAACAACATAGCATGAGAAAAACAAATGGACCAAACAAAAGGGAAAAGATGTAATGAAAATAATTAACCAAATATTTTTCTTTAATTATGATGTACTACTGTTAACGATGTTCACTTCCCACTTTTAGCTCCTACAATTGTCTTCCTTTGTAACATCTAATCACAAAACACAAACTGCCTCAGCACAATGTAATTCTTTTGGGTGTAATAAGCTTAATGCTTTATATAGCAGTGCTAAACCTAACAACTGTATGTGGTCCTCCACATGTGAGGTGTAACTCATGATCATATAAACTACAATGTATAAATACCCCAAAGTAGACAAAGCTATAAATTACTTTAAGTGGATTTCAAGTGTCAGCAAATTGTGTAACACAAAAATATTTGTCCAAGAGAACTTTCAAGGCACTAAAAATATATTTACAAAGCATGAATGAATTTTTCCTTTTGCAAGAATCTACAGCATAGGAGGTCCATATGTACTATCCTCTATAAACCCTAAATAATCAGATGCAGTTTCAAAAATATTTGAATTAAACTAAGTTATTTCTTATTTGAAAATCATTGATAATGAAAAAAAATAAAACCCCAGTTCCTTAATTTTTTCCTATCTGCCAAAAAAAAATCCAGTAAAAGTAATAATGCTTTCTAGAGGGAGGGGAAAGTCACTGTGTCAGCAGGTCTGTTTGCCTTTTTTAAACCCAAGGCAACTTCTGGGTGTACTGTCAAATCCCCAATGAAAATGCAGCATGCCTTTAGTTTAAAAGGGAAAGATTTTCTATGTATAAATGTGTGCTATAACTTTGTAGACTCATAAGGATCAATATTTGCATTAATACCAACAGTTAATTATCGCTTCACCCCTCTCCCTTTTTTTTTCTATTGAAATATTACACGTATTAAAAATAATTCCACATCTTTTGAATCTGATTTTTTTCATGAGAAAGTCCTCTTAAGTTTACTTAAGTGAGTCCCATTTCCTTTCCTATTATAAAAGACCAGTTCCAGTATGACAATTTCAAATGTCAAACATTTCCTGCCTATCTACAGTACTTCAGGTTATTGGAAATGAGGCATATTTCTTATTCCAATGCACCTTCTGAGTTTGCTGTATTTACTTGTTTTTGCATAATCTGCTTCCTAATAATAAAAAAAAAAAAAAAAAAGAAAAAAAAAACTAGAGTTATCAACAGACCTAAGCAATTCAGCATGTCATGATGTAGTTGTGTAGGTTTTTTTGTGCGCAAATAATTCGGTGGGAAAGTGAAACCCATGTGTATGGTTTCACAGCTATACGACTTGATGAACTGACATTTGCAAAAATACATCTGACTCATAGTGCTTCCTATTTCAGGGAAAACTTCTGGAGCCTCACAGTTCACAAAAGAAGAAACCTATGCAGACCTTTTGAGTTGACTGGGTGGTGAGACCAAGTTCAACCACTTCCCATCACTAAATGGGACACCAGTTTCTCTTTTCACTGACATTTTAGCAACAGGCATAAAGTCTAATATTCAGGGGAAGTATTGGACTTAATGGTTATTCCAGACAGAAGCAGAAATATGGACCTTTTTTTTTTTTTTTTTTTTTTTTTTTTTTTTTTTTTGCATTAAACAGTTTGGAAAATATTGAATGAAGGCATGAAACAATAGTCTTAAGGCTGATGGGAGGGTATAAGGATAATGCCACAGGTATCTCTTGAGGGTTAAAGTAAAAGCAGCAAATGCTGGGGAATTACATCTTCTTCAAAATGAAAATTTAGCCTATCCCATTTCAGCATCTATCATAAAACTACTGTATTTCATCTATAGTGATTGTAATGCCAAATTAATGCCAAATGCTGCTAATTGTTTTAAGATTTCAGTTCTGTTAATTGCTTTACTCTGTAATGGGGAGTGGAAAAAAATAGGGGTGTGATTATAAATAGTCATTCCTTCACTCAACTTGATACATTTGCTCATTTTATTATTTGCACTGAAACAAGGGAAACCAAGCAAATAGAAAGAAAAAGAGGAAGAATAGTGAGGTTTCCTGGACCTAGTCAGACTTCTTCATTCTCAGAATTTCCTTGTCTTTTTTCACATAGCATACACACAGAAATACACTGGCAGCACTGACAAGTCTGCTCAGTTCAGGTTTACTTCTTTTTTTTTGCTTTACTATAAGAGCAATGTTAACAATAATTAAGATATACCAGTCAGCTGATTTCACAAGAAAAATCAACAAATTGCTATGGCTGGTGTGCAAAATGACATTAGACAACTGCCTAATTAAAATTTAAGAAAACTGATGTTTAGAGACAAAGTGAATGATACACTTCTAAATTATAGGCAGTCTTTTCCTAACTTTGAAAAGATTTTTAAGTCTAAGTGTTAATTGGATCACAGAAAAGGCCTTCTTTTCCGATTTTTCTAAATAGCAGTTTCCAAAAAGAAGAAAGACTGAGATCCAATACTGCTATACAAACACCCTCAGCACCTGCACACATTGAAAACCAGGTGTGAAAAACCCTTCAAGTCTAGTGACTGTAACCCAGACACTGGCTCAAAAGAAGCTGGCATGCAAAACAAAAGTAGATGGCTAAGGCCTATCTGTATTTAATGATATTTATTGTAGTTTTGAAAATCTAAAACAATCTTTTTTCCCCTCACATGAGACCCTTCTAAGTTTCTTAATTCAGACTGCACCTCCACCCAGGACAACTGATCATACACTCACTTGCCTTTGGGAAAAAAATAGAAAAATAGTATGTATGTGGTTTTATTTATATATTTTACTAAACAGATATTGATCTCAAATTCTCAGGAATTTCACCAGCAAATGTAATGTCTTGATTATTTAGTCATTTAGCTTGTCATGACAACAAAGTGCAAACCAGACATTTCTTTAACCACCCCCCAAGTCTTCTGTCTTTTGATAAGAAACAGAAGAAAGAGGAAGCTGAGTTCTCTTCCTCCCCCTCCATGTCCAGAAAGGTTGGAAGCAGTCAATCTTACAGGCCTTGCAGCAAGAAGACTCAACAGCTGTAACCTTTCCATTTGCATCAGGAAGCCAGGCCTTAAAACAGAATAACCAGCATATAGAATTAAAATAAGTTTCTTTAGACTAAGAGATAGAAACAGGAGGGACTGACTATATATTAGAGAATTCAGCACTATGCTAAGGTACGGTGTAGTTACCAGAGAGGTTTTGAAAGATACAAAAATAATATGTAAGATAGCCTAAAATATATTTAATATGGGAAGAATATCTCCTGCAATATGACTTAAAATGCAGACAGAAGTGAAAGTGAACAATGTTTGCATTTGGCAACCTGTACTTTGATCCTTGTATTAGGAATTATTCAATGATTTACCCAACACAGGTGTGCATGTAAATCACCAGTGGGGCTTTCGTATGCTCTCTTTGCTATGTGAACATTGTCAAATATGACGTTCTGGCCTTTACCTCGTGCTTCCATGTGATTCCTGACTGAAGCAGCAAGAGAGACAGCAGACTCCCCAGCACCACACTGTGACCAGCACTCCTCCAGAGAAAGCTCCCTGCACATCAGAGGTACACTCTCCTCTCAGGTGGCTTCCCATGAAATCCTTCAGAAGGGAAGCTTATAGTAAGCTTTTAAAGGGATCAGATCGTGCTCCTGGGGAGGACTTGCTTTTATGTTCTGTTTTCTCTGAGAAAAGGATCAGCAAAACATCTGCTGTAGGATATGAGGCAGTTAGTAAGAGGCTTTTGATCAGCCTAGAGAAGAACAGGAAAGAAGAATCCTAGAAAATACATTGTTGGCATTAGTATGCTACTTGAATGTACTTTTGTAATTTACCAAAGATAATTTTGTCATCTATCATTATCACTATGTGCAAAAACAAAGTTTAGCTTACTTTAAACAAGAAACTCAATTCTGGGACATACAGTAGTCTGAGAAACCTTAAGTCCTCCTGCTGTAATTATTAAGAGCTAGGAGTGAAGACAGAGTGCTATGGAGTAAGACAGCATGTGATCATGTAATTAAATGCAGCATTGTAGTATATACATACCAATGGAGGCTAATGCTACTGGTATCTCTCCCTGCATGAGACAGCTCCTCTTTATGAGATATCATATAGCATTTTACACTAAGCAGGCCTATCTACACATTGCACTCCTATACCTCCCAAAATGTACTATAGCCCTCACTCTGTCAGCTGTGGACACTTCAGCTACAGAGCAACCTCACAACAGTGATACAGCTTTAGGTCTGTTTTCATCTCCTCCTGAGAAAGCATGCCAAGAAGCCTAATCAAAGTAGACAAGCAAGATCAATCCTCAGAATATGCCTACGTAGTCATATATACCTAAAGTCTAGAAAAACAATACTAAATGAATATTATTTAGGATGTAAAACCAGTTGTTGAAACATAGCTGTAGTAGATTCTGAAAATGACACTTCAGTTCTGCATCAATTTCTGGGTTCTACTGTTACCTATTTGCACTGAGGTTTAGTTGTTCACCCTTAAAAATTCCGGGATAGATGAGAAAGGATACATCACTTTTTCACAGGATTATCACAGGATACAAACTTTTTCAAAAGTTTTGTGATAGTACTCACTGACATCTGGGATTGTTTCCAGTAACAACTGCCCTGAGGAAACAGCACAATCAGCAGCTATGTGTCCAAAAATTAGAAATTAGTTTGGCATAGAAATTAGTAATCCTGAGGAAAGAAGCCAACTGAAGAGCACTTAATGCATCTGGCATCTGGTGAATAGCTGCTCTGTATGGCATGGAATGATATTGTGGGCAAAGATTTGAAACACACTGGAAACAAGTGGCTTAAAACCAAGCCTTCTGGGGACTGAGAAAGATTCTGTGTTGATAACAATATGGAAAAGCTAAAATATGAGGCTCCTGGGAAAAGGGGGAACCACAAGAGAGGCATCGCTAGAAATATGACTGAACAAAATTAAGTATCATTTTCCAAAACCTTAGTGTGCAGATAAACGGAAAATATATCCATCTTAGCGAAGACAAAAACTGAGATTGTTAATGCAGTATTATTTATATGACAAGTAGAAAAAAGTTATTTTTATTTTTCTAGAAATATATTTTAAAAAAGAGTTATTTTCAGCGTGAGTGAGAAACATGGAGTTGGGATCTACAATATTAAAGAGACTCTGAATAACACTTTAATACAGCGTTTTGTTTTGCGTTAGATGAAAGAAGGCTGTGAATAAACCAATGTTCTTTAAATCCTAATGGGATTAAGGCAGCAACATGATACAATTTGATTAATCTTTCCAATAAGGAGTTGAATGCATTTGGTTTTCACTGCCATAAAAGAATCACTCTTTTCTAAGTATGTGATGGGGTATCCAATATAACATGATGTGCAATGGTTTAAAGACAGTTGTGTTTGATTATTTTCCTCTTTGTTTATTATGTTCCTACTGTTATTTTAAATAAAACTATCTTTGCAATGCTGATGAAGACAGATTCAAAAGCTCTAATTAACAAACTCTAGACATGGGCGACTCTAAATGTATACAAATATAAAAGAAGTCTTGAGCCAAATCTGAACATGATGAGTAAATTATTCTAAGAACCATTACTTAAGTATCATCAGCAATGCCAAACAGCAAGGAACAAATTGTAAATTGAAAACATGACCTTATGTTTTCCTTAATTGCAGGCACTGAAAATTTAGAGAGCCTGACCCACTAATAATTTTGTGCTCCTAAATCTGTTATAGAATCTTTGCAGGCCTATTCTAGTGCCCCATGTCAATTTCCTTTTGCAACAGCTCTGGCCACTTTCTTTTTTTTTTAATTATTATTCATTTATTTCCTCCACTGTACATGGAAATACACAGAACTATAACCCTACAAATAAGCCTACAAGGCTCCTTTGGCCTTTAGCAAGAGCAAGTTCCCTACCTTCTTGCACTCCAGTCTGTTCCTCAGCTCAGCCTCTAATGTAGTTGCCTCTTAAACAAATAAGGGATCATGTTTTGTCTGGTGAGCTTTTCATGGAAACATCTACCACCTCCATCAGCAGGCACAGAACATTCCCCTAATTGTTTGTATTGAATAGGTGTTAAAAGGCTATTTTTCCTCAGATGTCAACCCTGCTGAGCAAAAAGAGAGGGCAGTATTTCTATCCTGTCAGACTATATGCAGTCAGCAGCTTCCCATACACAAGGACCAAAAAATCAAAACAATAGGCAAGTATGTGGAGACAGCCTTCTTCAGCTGATCTCCAAATCCACATCTGAAGCCCTCAAGCTACTCCTAAAATAGTAAGTGAATCAAAATTGTAATTCACTGATAGCTAAAAAATAGGTTTTTTTGTTTGTTTTTTTACTTTAGGATATCTGAGTATAAGAGCCAGGAGCAAGGCCATTCATTATTTTATAATTGTCAAGGTTAGCTTGCACCACTATGGTTGCTGGTATTAAGAGGCTATTTGTGCCTAACAGAGAGAAACTATCCTCAGCTAATACTTGCAGGATGTTTCTTGCAGCCAAACCTTCCTAGCACACATGCCTGGTTTACCTTCCTGAACACTCAGGCAAGCTCCCTCTGCTGGGGACTTGATGTGCTTCATGAGGGAGAAATGCAGGCCTTGTTTTGTAAACCAGAGCCCTCCTTCAACATAGAGGGAATTCCTTGCTCATCTCTCGACAGAATCAGGGATCAGGAATAACTCCTATTGCTCGCAGTATAGCCAGACTTAGAAAGAGAAGCATTTGCTTATAATATTTCCTTCTTTACAGCTATATTAAAGAAAAAAGGGAAAAAGAAAAACAAAAAGCACACGCACACAAACATTCTGCTAGTGTTCTTGGACTAGTTATTGTTTATTTAAGATGTATATTTCAGTAGATGTATAGTGAGCTGAAGAAATTAGTCTTTTAAGGAAGATTTATAGTCAGCACCACCACACTAACATGGAGGTCTGCTATATTTCAGCAAAACATATTTGTTTTGGTGTTAGCATTTCAATTTGGCATTTTCTAGAGACTCTTTAGAACAAAATAAAATAAAAATCTCACCTGTGGCTTAATAAAGAGCCAGCTTCCTCATAAGCCCATTGAGAATACCAAAATCTACTGACACTGATAAAGGCAGAGCCTTTCTTGAGTGTCTATCCTCTCCTGGCAGGCTACAGCTTTACAAACTAGCCATTACCATTCTCACTAAAGATAGTGGAACCGTCAGCTTAGGCTTTTATATGCCAGCTGTTTGGTTTTTTTTCTGGGTGTCCAGCTGGGCCCAATGATAGTAAAAAAGCACAAGGATACTGCTCAGATGCCTGCAGTGCCAGGTTAATAGCCTTGCCCTTCTTGACACCTTTCCACCAATAAGAAAGCAAGCTAATTAGTTTAACTATTCACTGCTGCTCGATGAGTCCCCTGAATAACAGTCCAATAGCCTTTATTTCTTATCCAGGTTGGAAGATGCTATTAGACTGGCAGTTCATGCCTCTCATTCTCCAGCTGTGTGCTGATGATTTAAATGTCTGATGATTTAAAAGCCTTTTCTTTGAGAAAGGAAAGGTTATCTCTAAAAAGGTGGCTGATAACTCCCTCCACACCCTTCCATTTTTAAAAAAATCACTGTCATTGCACAGTGTGCACTCGCCTGGATGTATTTCAGACCAAAGCAGCCTAGTACTGTTTTAAGGCTTACTCTCTTGATCCATTCATTTGTCTAACTTAAACATCTAATGTACTGTTTCTGGCAGTGCAAACACTAAGGCATATCAGCTTTGAAGTAAAAACTGAAAATTCTTCCATTTCTTGACATTTATACCACAGAGATGTTCAACCACTTGATAGACAAGACGTTACTATATTTGTTAATCAGATAAAATGACGGAAATCCAACCACGACTGAAAAATTGTGTTTGCGTTCTAATACTGAGTTCTCACTGATACAGCCAAATAGAGAAATATAGATGTGAAACTAAACCCATTGCTTCAGAAGCTGACAAAATCTTTAGTGCAATTTCTCCTCCCACTATATCTTTCTGTGCTCTTGTGGCTTTTTAAATCCATAGGCTCACACACCCACACAAAGCAACTGAATGAATCATTTTCCTCCACGACTTCCCCCATGTCTACCAAGATTTATTTATTTTTTTAATCTTTTAAAATTGAATAACCAAAGACTGTTAGCAGTCATGTGCATATAAATTAAGAGAAACAACCAAGGAAATATGACTTCTAAAAATGCCACCAATGGCGTAAGTTCCATAAAAGGCTTCAGATGAGGTCACACTTGCATTTAAAGACAGCATGTGTTATGCTGATCAGACCACCAGTTCCCTTTCCAAGGGAGGTTCCCTGTTAAGAATATCTGATCACTTCCATACAAGAGCAGTCCCACTGAGGTAACAGGCATATATGATTGTAGGTTCAGCCTACTGAAATATCCGAGAATGGGGAAACACCCATTTTACTCCACAGCTGCTTTCTTCGAGCATCTCAATTCAAAAGTGTTCTAGTACTGCTGGCTAATACCAAGAAAACGTGTAGGACGTGAAAACGTCCTACAAACTCCATGAAAGTGTACTCCATTCCAAACTATAAAGAAGTAGTCAAAGAAAAATAGCTAGAGAAAATCATGACACAATGCTGGGGAAAGTTGTAACCTATGATGAAATAGTCTCTTAGGATCATAGCTAAATACATCAGTCTGACCAGCAAGCTGCTTACCAAACAGAATCCACATTTCTCTTTTCAGTAGTTCAGTAGTAGGAAGTAGACAAAAAAAAAAAAAAAAAAAAAAGCAAAACAAAACAAAACAAAAACACTAGGATATGTGAGCTTATATATTATGTCTCAGTCTCATATTCTCTAAAATCTAGAATGTAGTTTGCATTTAAATTTTATAATTAAGAAACAAAGTTGAGATTTCCTGTGGACAAGCTGTCATACCATATGTTACCTATACGTATAACACTAATTTTAAAAATGTTATTTAAATATGAATAAAGTGCCACTTTCAACCACATTTTTTCTTTCTCTTTTCTTGTGAAAGAGGTATAACTTTTTCCTGTATTGAAAAAAAAAAAAAAAAAAAAAAAGATTTGGGCGCAAATTTTCTTTTCAACTGTATTTTGTATGGTACGTAGAGCAAGGACAGCATGTGCATATGACTGTTTTTGTTTGTTTGTTGTTTTGTTGTTGTTTGATAGGAGGAGGAGCTGTGACATTGGTGTTAAGTGAGTAAGGCTGAAGAAACAGAAACAGAGACAGCTACATATGTGTGTACATTGATAGGATGAATACCCAGTTACCTAGAGTGAAGTCTGCTGCAAACATTGCAGCATTATCTGTCCCTCCTAGATAGTTTCAGTGCAATTGCTTGGTATACCTAACAAAACAGAATGCTAGCCATAATAACTACTGAGGAATGCTTATAAACAGTGAAATTTGTAACTGTGCTAGGAGCTAACACACTATTTTCTTCTGAGAATTCACTCAGGATAGAGCATGTGAAGAATTTGAAAGGAGCCACTTAAAAGATGTATTTTATGGAGATTTGCCTTTGTGTTGTTTAGACTTAGAAAATGTATAGATATTGAAGAAGGCTTTATTCCTACAGTGCTTACTATTACTGACTGGAACTATCACAGTCTCTGAGTAAATAGCTCATCTTGCTGTTGTTTTTTTTTCAAGGTGCAGAGATGTTACCTTTAGAGATGCTTAGGAAATGGTAAACATCTCCCAGCTCATTTCCTAATGAAAAATTTGTGGCAGGAAGATAATGGTCTGTAAATACAAATTTTCACTGTTCCTCTCCATTTCTTTTCACTTTCACTATGCAAGAAGCAAATTTCCCATTCATTATAAGCGTTTTGATTAATTAAGTAAATGAACTAGCTAATACAGTTTAAATAGCTACAACAAATAGAGGTATATGATACGAGAAAATATTTTCAGGTTTTTGCTGGCTGTAATCACTGCAGTGAAGCATACCTCTCCCTCCCTTCATTATCAGTCTGGGTGCCCAATGCTTTCCCTAAAGCAGTTAAACTTATCATTGCAACCACAACACTCAGGTTTCACTGGAACAAATGATAATCTTAAAGCAATTCATTATGCTTTCTACCCTTTCAGGTGACAGTCAGGCAACTGGTTTATATCTGTGCCATTTAAATAAAGTATCAAGTAATTTGGAGGAAACAATGTACATGCCCAAAAAACTATATGCGTACATAGAAGAAGAAATCTTTGGTATTAAGTATTTTATAAGGGGTTTCTAGTTTTCTCTCTGCCCAGATTAAGAATTGTCTTCAGCATGACTGCAAACAGGCTTTCTGACAGGTGGGAGAATGAGCCAACACTGGAGTCTTTACAATGGTGAACTTGGGGGCTTCTCTTTTTCTGCAAAACAGGTGTTACACAGCAAGCAGCAATACAAGCTCCTACATGGTGATCTGCTTCTAGTTTGGTAGGTGAAAGTTTAGCTCATTCTTCCCTGTTCTTCTACATTTGCTGGCTGAAATGACAGCTAAAAGACCTTGGAGGGATTGTTTTCTCTTAGTTCTGTCAGTGATGTACTATGCTGTTTATGCACTGGAAACAGGACTGAAATATAACCAATTTCTTATGTGATAGCAATTGTCAGGCAAAAATGTTCTGGTAACTCAAAATCAAGACTGAAGAAGAATATAAAAACATTTTGACGGTATTTCTTATTCATCCAAAAACGTGGAAAGCCCTTAACTGAGCAAGTAACAGCAGCTATTTGGGGAGATGATGATGCCTACCGTGAAAAGAAAACAAAGCCAAAAAAAAGCTTTCTTTAAATATTTTTCTTTTATGAATACTAAAAATCCTAGAAAACATTGTATTAATACCTTTAGAACCTTTTTTTTTTTTATTTTTTTTTTTTTTTGCATTAAATACAAACATGTTGAAGTTGCTGGGAAGATAAGAGCATATAGCGATCCAAATAAGGCAGTCTGATTTTCAAAATCATCACAAGTGAAAGGTTTACCTGTGTCATGTGAAAATTCTCACACCAAAACTTTGTGGATGTTTCCTTCCATGTCACAAAACAAATTTACAACATTGTCTTAGCCCCAGATTGATTCCAGGAAGCCCATCTGAATCCACCACTATGTAGCGCAAACAATAATACCATTTCTCCAGGAATATTGGTGTTCTGCTAGTAGTGAACAAAACAAATTTTCCATGTGTACGGAGTGAGAAACAGCTGTTTCCATCTCCTCTCCACATAGTGCAGGTGAATTTCTAGGCAGCTTGCTGGTGGTCCTGTACCTGTCACTCAGGACACCAGTGCAGGTCTGGGCTGCTTTGAAGTTAGAAATATGAGGTGAGGTAAGAAAAAAGTTCCATTTCTTATCTAACTGAATTCTCCAAGCTATCAAGGATTGGGGAGGATAAGGTGAATATTTTGTGGACATCAAAGAGCATCTAGCAGAAAAGATGGAAATCTTCTGCTCTTTATAGAATTCATCCTCATTTGAGAAAGGGTGTAGAGAAGCATAGGGAAACAAAAAGGTAGATTTCTGGCCTAGCTATGTGAATGATATTTGGAAACTTCTGCCAATGAGTGCTCCTGTTGTAACATTATGCAGTTCCTTTTTCAGCCCAATAAACTGCATTTCAATAAGAAAAACCCTCTGCTCTTAGGACTTGAACCTGGACTTCCAGCTGAACAAGTGCTTCTTGCTATAGTAAAGAGCCTTTTTTGTGTGTGTAATAGAAACAATTATATTTTATGGAATAATAGTTGTGATTATATCATTTTAAATGACAGGTATAGTTCATCCTGCAAAAAAAGCAACGCATACATGTACAACCTGGAAATGATGCAAATCATACACGTGCAAATATCCCATGAAAGCTTTCTTTCTAAGTAGAAAAAAAAAAATAGATCTTACATTAGTGGGTGATGTGTTTACTCAAGTGCTAATTGTGAAAAATGTTGTCACATGCTTTGTGAAGTGTCTACTCATACTAGAGGAGGCTATAATATACATATTTAATCCACACACCACAAACTATCTACATTTCAGCAGATGTTTTCTCAGAGCTGAAATTTTGGAAACAAAAGCCATTTTTTTTAACCACAAGATATGAATCACACTGCAGTAGCATGGAAACCAAGGTTTTAATATGTTACACACTACGAAATAACAAATATAGAACAAAGATAGCAGTCTAACATGATAACTATAATTCTTGAGAATTTGCACAGGAAATCTTGTTTGTTCTATGAACAAATTAAACTTTATAGTTTACCTGTGATTAAATTATTCCTTCTCTGAGTAAAAGGGCTTTAAACCAGTAATTATTCTTTTTTTTTTTTTTTTTTTTTTTTTTTTTTGTAGATAGTTCTAGTTTATCTTAGTCTCATTTCAAACTATGCATCATTGACTTTACAAAAACTGAGACATTACTTGCACTTAAATCACTTAAATGTTAAAATTTAAGTATTTGGAAATTGCAAGATTAACAAAATTATTTCCACATTCTAAACTTCTTCTTTTTTTTTTTTTTAATCCTTCCTTTATTTCTGACATGTCATTTGCTAGATTCTTGTCCTCTTCTTGGAGCACTACAGTTTCATCATTCCAGGACTGAGGAATCACAGCCAGTTTCTATTCTGACAACTTGATGCCTTTGGATTAAAATAATATTCATAAAAAAAAGAAATCTATATAGTTTCTACATAGTTTTATATAATACATGCAGCTTATGCTGAATGAAATAACTGAGCCAATGGCATGTGAAATCTCTATTACCAAGGCCTGGGTAAAGCTTTAAAGTGATGCATTCTGTTATGAATGGCTTTCCTACATCACAAGTAGCATGGAGAGTTTTGTATGGGATCTCCTTTGCAGTAGCATAAGCCCCTACATAAACTTCTCTTGGCATCATTTGGAAAGCATAATTAGAAAGAACTAAAACAATATTATTTACCTTTGCTCTTGAATTGTATTATGTTAATTGGCTACATACATCAGGAAGACGACATCTTATTTTGTCACAGAAATCAGCAGTATTGAATAACAATGCATGTTTAGACAAGAAAGTCCAGCCACAGTAGGTCAAATAGTTGCCATTGATTGCTCCTGTAGAAATGGCTGGACATGAAATTTCCCAGAGTCTGCTTCTTCTGTAGGTACTCACTAGTGATAGGAGTCCAGAGAAGATTTTTCTTTGGGGAGCATCACCAGTGATGCATCAGTAGGTCAGAGCCTGGCCACAGGTAACAAATAGAAGGCTATGTCCCTATGAAAGCCAAATAGAGTGCTAACTAGAGCAAGAAGGTCAATCTGCATGCTGAGAATGCATCAAAGTGTTATCTCAGTTTTGAAATTTTTTTTGAAGATTGGGCCTTCATCACTGGAGACATCAAGCTAATGGCTGTCTCAACAATTTATTTTATTTTATTTTGTTTGGGGTCCTTTTCTGAAGTGAAATCTTTTAGAAAACTCTAGAAAAAAAAGAACTCCACAACTGCTTTCCATTGAAGGCTGCTGTTCAGCCCATCAGGTTTCAGTATTGACATGAAAGTCACTAAATAACACCCCATAAAAAAACTTTCACTTCAGAAATTCTTACTTGCAAGAATTTACACTTCCCCTATGCCTGAGACATCTTTGCTTTTAAATAAGTTTTGTAGTATCCAGGCTGCTAATCCTGCAAATGGCTATGGGATTAAAGTAATGAAGAGAGGTCTCTAACCCAGGCCATCTGCATTGTGCTCTGGGGCACAACACAGATACCAAAGGCATCATCAACATCAGCATAGCATGGTGTGCTGGAGAGCTGCTGGGTTGGCCAGTGCCATTCTGTGGTGTATTGCTTTCCCTGCACACCTAGATCTGGCTTCAGTGCAGTGCTACTCTGGGCACTGCACCTCATTTTAAGATTTCTTCCCTTCCTCTATACTTACATTGTGCTCAATGTTTCCCTTTCTCACTTCACTGATACCCTCATCCCGTTGTCCTTCTCCAATACACACTATCTTTTCTCAGCACTAGTGTTAGTTACTCAATATTAGCATTTTATTATTTCATCATGCAGTCCGTGTTGTAACTGGGGCATAGAAGGGATAAGGTGCACGCCCAGCTGCTGTATGAGATCGCTGTGTCTTGCCTACCTGACCCATTTGTGGGCTATCATTTCACCTCCCACAGACATCCGAAGTCTGACACGTGTCTGAGCATCCTGCAGACATTGGTTTGAAGGTTAGAAAAAACAGATCAATGTGTTGCAGAGCATAAAAGATATAGAAGTAAAAACAAACAAGCAAACAAAAACCTAACCCAAGTGTGGACTAATAGATATTTTTGTTAGCCTCCAGCAGAGAAGCACCAAAATAAAATTCATTCACCCTATCAAAATTATTAGAAAAAGATGTTCTAATTCTGTAGTTTGGTCAACACAAATTGTGTGATTTTGGCCTGTGGAATGTGAGGAGGTTTCACAGAATAAATATAAATGTTTACCCTTCTTACCAGCTCTTGCTAAACAAACAGGAGCTATCCTGCCTTTAGCAATTAAGAATGATATAATAAGAATATATGCATTTAACAAAATGCTTATTTAAATAAAAGCATGAAGTTAATACTCATATCCTATATTGTTCTTATGTACTGCAGGCTAGAAACTAAGCAAATAAATAAAACTGAATGCAACAGACTTCTGCCTTCAGCTAAAGTTGGGATTCTTAATGCATGCAGACAGGTCAAATACTGTTGTGGTTTCACATCAGTTTCTTCTGTTTTACTTCCATATTTCTGAGAGCTTCCCTTAGGTAAGGAACACATCTGTTTGTGTCTGAAAACAATAGATAGGCTCAGGGTGGAATGTGGAGGAGGTTTCTCTTCACAAAACAAGCACAGCACTCTCCTGGCAGGCTTGCCAGAGGGCACAACATAACTAAGAGTATGAACTGCTCCACTTACCATCTCTATACAAACACAAGATTTTTCTTCAGATGTGCCATTGATGATACCAGGAGAATGTATCTGAAGCTAACACTGCAATTTTCCAATTTACTTCCTGACCGTGGGATCCATCGAACTCAGAAAAGCAGATTACTTCCAGTGTAGAGTGTAACAGTTACTTCCAGTTCAGAATATCTCATTGCATAAATAAATAAATAAATAAATAAATAAATAATAATAATAATAATAATAATAATAATAATAATAATAATAATAATAATAATAATGTGTCATATCAGCGGTAAACTTATTCTTTAACTGAGCAAAATGCTAGCCACCTTACAGTCTGAAAGAGTTGTTGACCTCATTTTTACTGACATTAGTATTTAACCTTAAATGATTAGAATTATTTATGCAATTAAAGATGCAGTGTATTGAAAATGAAATTAGATCCATGTTAACATTTAAAAAACACCATTTGGCCAAGCTTTAAAGATTCAGTCATGAACAGGTTACATGTACACTACTAGTACGAGATCAGTGTTAGAGATAGTAACTTGGCAATTATGTTTCCTTCAAGCTATGGGGAGAAGAGAAAAACACATTTTAGTGCAGTCATTAAGTTAACATCTTTCATAATTAATAAAGAGTTATGAGTCACTTTTTGGGAACAGCATTAAAGAAACTTCAGGACACAGTATTTGAAGAAAGAGATTTTGGGAAGTTCTGTGACATTGTGGAAATGTTTTTCTTGATTATTTAGGCATATAAGCTTAAACAGCTTTGGAGGGGTATCGATTTCTTTTAGTAAAAATGAATCATGGAAATAAGGGAGGCTGACAGGCAAAATGAAGCTTCATTATCTAAAACAAGTAACTAGCAATACAGTCCTGAAATATAAGCAAACCATGGATTTCTGGCAAGTGCTTTATCAAAAAAAAAAAAAAAAAAAAGGAGTAACTACAGGAATATAAAGTACAAAGGGGTTAGATTGTCTCCTGTTTTATTCAGTGAAATTTTAATATTTTTTTTATAATGGATATTTGTTAAAAATAATAAAAATTTGAAAAAAAGTACCTTGTTTATGTTTATGTATACATATTATATATGTATATTTACATGTATTTATAACATGTTTTTTAAGATTTCAAATAACCAGTTGTTAAGAAACCAGCAGTGATGGAAATTATTCTAATTCAAATGCTTATTTTAGGCTTAGGATCTACAAGAGGTTGGGTCTGTAGCCTTCATTCCAGGACTGATTTTGATTTTATTCAGTGATTCAGTTTATGCATTTAACATGAATGCATGCCTAACCCTGGCCCAGATACTGCAGTTTTGTCCCATAGCAGTGAACGCTGGCTGCTAGACTGGGATCTTTTTTTTTTTACCTGCTTTCCTTTTTACCTCATGATACTTGTGTTCTCAGAAGCACAGATATATCATCTCCAACCACCAGAACAGTGTCTGA
Source organism: Aythya fuligula (assembly GCF_009819795.1). Taxonomy (NCBI): domain Eukaryota; kingdom Metazoa; phylum Chordata; class Aves; order Anseriformes; family Anatidae; genus Aythya; species Aythya fuligula. The sequence continues at coordinate 31,552,554 of NC_045560.1, read as the reverse complement.
CTTAGGCTACTACTCGGCCTTGTGGTTAGTACACAGATACTGGACCTCACGTATAATTCTGTTTAGTTTGAAATGTCCAGTGCTACCCACTTACCACAGCAGTATCAACCTCCATCAGACTGAACTGTGTACTTGAGCATATCAAATTTCTTGTTGTTTTCTGCAAGGCTTTGAGGAAGCAGGCTTCCACCATAGGAACCCCGAAGAGAAAATCAGTGTCTACCTGTCTCCAGGACAGGCACTATGACCAAATGTTCTGAAATTCTAAAAATATTGAAAACAAAACAAAACAAAACAAAAAACTTAAAATACTGAAATGTTCTTAAATGAATTGCCAAGAAACATTTAAAAAAGCATAATCCAGGTCTGGTGGTCCCTGAAATGGATAAATAAAATTAAAGTTCCCAGATCCTCTTTTGGGTGTGATTCTGCTTTATAAACAAATTCCTGCTTATAACCAAATTCCTTATATAATCATGTCTGATAAGAAAGCTAATCCTGCTTGTGTGAAGGAAGAGGAACTATATCCAGTCTCATTTCACATTTCACTTATTTACTTGAACTTCCTAACAGTGCTTCAAGAGAAAGGAAAAATCTGTTAGTAAGTTCACATCTCTCTTCTTCAGCCAAGGTAGAATTCTTCCCTAATTCTTTCTCATCTGTTACAATGTTGATAGTATCATTAGCACTTTTAGTAAATGTACATTTCATAAATTGTGCATGTTATTGAATAAAAACTAATGAATTTTTAAAGGTAGGGGAGAAATTTAAAGGTAAATGTAACAGAAAGTATAATTTATCTTTTCATCTTCCTTTTCTCTTCTGTTGGTTTGGAGGTCTTTTTTCCTGAAATTGTTATCTTTGCCTCACATTCCAAAATCCTTACTGAAACACTCTTACTAAGCCTTTTTTTCCTTTAATAATTTTTTCCCTCTAGCAGAAGGACGAAAAGCTGGTCATTTGTCTGCAGAGTCTCCAGAATTATGAGAAGCAGGACATTCTGTGAACATAGGAACTTGTGCTCACATAGTACGGAAAAAATAAATAAATAAATAAAAATTTTAGAAAGCTGAACACATCCAAATGCTTTACTGGGCCTATTACAAAGTTTGAGGTGTACGTTGTAGTAGACACATATGTGCTTTTGTCTTTTGATGGAATTTCAGCCCAAAGTGTGGAAATAACTGAAGTCAGATTATTCGTGCAGGTGAAGTAAATAGGTCTGACATAAGCAACAGAAACAGACAAAGCAAATTAGTTTCAAGAATATATTCTTTCATCTAAAATAAGCAGTCCACCTACTTTTTTGTTTCTGTTATTTTAAGCCTGACTCATCCCTGGAAGAGAAGTTTTTCTCCCTGAAGGTGAAATACAAAGAATAAGAACTGATAACAAAAGACAACAAGTTTTACAAATGTATCTGAGGGACACAAGTGAACAGTACCTCAGGGGAAAATGAACAAAAAAGAGTAAATTATTTCCAGATATTTCTAAATTTTCATCAGTCTCTCAGCAAGAGGTGAAATTGCTTTAACTCACAATAAACCCCTCTGAGTTAAAGGAAAATCTTTCCAGTTCCTCTGTTTTCTTTCACATCTCAAAAGGGAACTTGAGGTATAACTTATCAGGTAGGCAAAGAGAAAACTAGCAGGAACAAATAGTTATCATTTCACTATGCAAACCCATCTGAGACTTTCAGTGAATCTCATGATGAAGCCAAGTGCATAACTTGGCCAGGTCCAGCTGCTGCTTGCCTTGGTTTCTCTTTGTGCTCTTTCACTCCATTCAATGCAGGTAATTCAATTCATATTGAAATAACTCAGATTCAAGCATGGTCTAAACAAACGTGCTTATTCTGTCTCATAGAACTAAGGAAATATCATTCCTCCTCTTTCCTCCCCCCCCCCCCCCCCCCCCCCCCCCCCCGGTTATTTCTTTTAATTTTAGCATGCCAGGCACCATCTGCACAGTACAATCAACAAGTGATTTCTCACAGATCATCTCCACCCCTTTCCCTGCTCCCAGCTCCTATTCCAGCCACTTCTCTTTCCCTGGTCTCTCATCTTACACTCTTCCCATTCCTGCCAGCATGCTCTACATTTTTTAAAGGTTCACTGTAGTATTGAAGTAACAGTACATGTTACAAGGGCTACATTTGCTGTGCAAAACTCTTATTAACCTTTAACTCTCTACCTGATAAGTCTTGTGGCAGGTATGTGAAACACAATTGTCTCAGACAACTGGGTTGACTGATTATAGTCATAACTTTTCAAAATATAAGCATATTTTTTAAAGTGTTGTCCTTTTTTTTCTTTTTCTTTAGTGGATTTTCTTATTTTAATCTTTTCTTCTGTGAATAATGTTAAAAAATGCAGATAAGGCAGATGAACCATTCTTTGGCTTATTAGATGAGTCATCTGGAATGGTCTTCGAAACAGATCAATCTTTTGTCATCAAGAATTTAAAAGATGAGAGTAAATACTTGTAAATGCAATATAACATTGACAAAACTACACCAGTTTTCTCTTTGTGTCACAGGCTAAATGATCTCCTTCAAAGACTTACCTTGCTTCTGCTACTGTGCAGTACTTTGACAAACTAGTGTAATTGTACTCTGTGCCTGACTTCCATTTGGACATTAACTGGACAAAATAGCTTCAAAATGAGGGTTTAAAGGTCAGACTGTTAACCATGTAACACCATGGTTTCAGGTGAATAATCTTAGCTTACAAGTTTGCATGTTGATCTAAGAGGAAAAGAGAAAGTAGAAAGATGAATGAAGCTCATCTTGCAGGTGAGTTTCCCTGTCATCAAAGTATAGCTCTCAATTTTAAGAAGATATAATACAGTTTGATTGTGCCTGAGGGCCATCAAAGAATGAAGCCCTGCTTCATTCTGCCTAGTATCTATTCAAATACACAGAAACAGGTTTCCTGTAAAGCTTATCAAAAAAATAAAAATAAAAATAAAAATAAAAAGGGAAGACCCAAGGTAGAGGTAGAGGAAGTGGTAAAATAATTATGTTGGTGCTGTGTGAAGGCAGTATTTTCATGTTGATTTCCTTATTGACTAGAAATAACTAAACTAAATGGAAAAAAAAAAAAAAAAAAAAAAAAAAAAAAAAAAAAAAATAGTATGGTGTTTAAGGGAACAGGTAAGAAAGGAAGTGTGAAATGAAGCTAAGGAAAAAAAAGCAGGTGAAAAGCCAGTCATCACAGAACAGAGTGAGTGTAGCCAAATCTGGGAATGATATCTGAATGGCTGAAAGTGCATGATTTGGTTCTTAGAGATATGCCCAAAAGCTGGACTTTCTGCTAGACGCTCCTCTGTGGAACCCTAAAGTTCCATGCACAGAGAAGAAAGTTGTCTTGCATATCTCGGTGGCTCCAGAGCTGGGGCCTCTTCTGCACTGGATTGCTCTCTGGTGATGCTGAATGTGGAGGCCATGCTCACCTCTATGGGACCCTTCTGAGTACAGGTGTTTCCAGATATCAAGAAAATAAAAACAAGCAATGAAGTCAAACACATAGCAGATATGCATCCTGTAACTACAAACAAATACATTTAGAAGGTAAAGATATGACAAAGCCTGTTTAAAATGAAGTTAAACTCTTTCCTGTTGTCTATATAAGCCCTTCTTTTTGTTTTCTCGTACCATTTTATTGGTGTTGTTCTTTCATCCCAGAAGGATTATCTGAATGCAATAATTCAATAAGAAAAAGAGAGTGCACAGCCAACAAGTTAACACCCTGCATACAGTTGTCTGAAAATTCATTCAGTGAGATGATCACATACATCATAACATGTTGCTGACTCACTGCTGGTACAAGAGAAAATAATTTTCCCTCAGGGACAATAATAGCTTATCTGTTACCTCTCATCTGCAAAGAGAAAGAATAATAACCTTGAAGTCATAGCAAATGATCTACACCTGTGACACTGATGAAATACTGAAGCAAAGCTGTCCAGGTGAAACTATAGAGGATGCAACTGTAAAATAATAACATCTGTCTGGAAAAGGCTGTATATTCAGACTTAGGGCTTTGTTTGAAGAGTATAAACAAAGGACAATGTTCAGTTAGGTCCTGTACTGGAAAATAATGAATTAAATATTCAGCTATATTGTAGCCAAAAAAAAAAAAAAAAAAAGGACAAAAAAAAAAAAAGAGATGTCTTCTGTCTGTTTGGCATCTATGAGAAACAAGAAGTTCCTTTTCTGAATAAGTTTCTCTTCTTAATAACTTCCTAAACTCCCAAGGTATTGCTTTTTATTTTGCCCCTTAACTAAGGAAGTAGAAGCAAAAAAAAAAAAAAAAAGATATTGCACAATATCACAAATGAAAGACTGTCTGCTTTAGAGATGGATGAGTCTGTAAAAGCAGAAACTTTGTACTTGTAAAATTTAAATGTCAGGATAAGCACTTACTATATTTGTCAACATTTAAATGCTGAATACAAATGTTTGGGTTTGTTCACCAAAATTTATGGATTTTTTTTCTCGACATAGATCCAGAATTAGTAAAACTTTGCTTTGGTACAGGTTGGGGCAATCTGGTACTTTACTGGTAGCTTTGTTCAGAACTGGACTACCAGCGTAGTGAGACAGATGGTGCCAACCACTCCCACTAACTTTGGCAGCTTCAGCAATCACCCCTTTAAGGTGAAACCTCTTGTCCTAGGGCCTAATTGTTAGGACATGCTTCTGAAGTGTGAGGTCAGTCCTTCTTAGGCTACAATAAAGCCTGGAACCAATATTGTTCCATCAGTGACTGCTACAATTCCAGCAAGTAACCCAGGTACCAAAACCACACTATTAGCTGTAGGTTGAACACAATCTCTCTTTTCAGGTTGATGGATAACATTTGGATTCAGAAGCCTATCCATTCAAAAACAAAAGTTGTACATCCATGTAATTTTAAGTTTTTGAAGAATTACATGTAGGTTTTTGACAGTCATAGCTGAATTCTGTTGCTCTCTGGAATGTAAATGTATTCTAAAATATTTATTCAATTTAGACAAGGTTAAATCTATCTTCCAGCATAACTCAGCCAACATGAAACAGTTCTTAAATAGATGTGCAGTTCTTAAGTAGATGTGGAAAAATAGTACCAGGGATACTGTTACTAATAGAAGCAGCAATGGGGGCTGCTGTATAAACAGACATTCACTTTTTTTTTTTTTTTTTTTTTTTTTTTTTTTTTTTTTTTCCATGAGAGCCCTATTCTGTGAAGATTTAGTTGATAACTGTAAGACATGGAGGAGTTCTCTGCATTTGGGAGAATGGATCTCAGCAGTCCATGAGAAGTACCTGATGAAGCTTCACTGGTAATTTCCAGCGCGGGTGAATCCCATGATGTACAAAAAAGCTATGCTGAGTGGCTTGCGGTATATATTAGGAATCAGCAAAAATGTAGTCTGCTGACCATAATCAGCCCTCCTTGCTCAACCCTTGAGTCAACATCACTGCACCCATACCCACTAATTTGAAGTGCACAGGAATTTGGGGTTTTATCAGTGGAAAATTATAAGCATCAGTTTTCTTTATGGTTATGGAGACTTTATTCCAAACTGGGCCAATAGTTTTTCATGCTATCATGGTTAAGATTCACAGAATTCTATTCAACATGAAGAACTGGCATGATATGGATTACATTATGCTTTTGACTGTACAACATTCAGTTGTGCAAATAAATTCAAGTATGCCTTTACAGGTGGGAGAAGTTTTGGAAGCATTTGGCTTCAATTTTCACTTCTGAATCTGCAGAAAGATTCATTCACCACCATTCAGTGTAATGGATATGGAAGAAGAAGCAACTCTACTCCAGTAAAAAAATCAATAATCTCTCCTTTTCTTAGCAACATTGATTTCCAAGTTGGCAGGATATATGTATGATTTCATAAGACAAAAAGAGAGCATTAGTTAAGAACAACGTGTCCTTGCTTTGAAAGCTTTTGCTGGAAGCAAGCTTTTACAATCAAATTCAACTCAGAAAGCAAAGGGTATGGAATGACCCAGCAAGATCTTTCACAGTCAAACGTGCTTCTATAATTTAAAACATGCACCAGAAAAGTCAAGAAAAGCAGTGGTGGTGGTATTCCCAAGATAATAACCTATGTATTAGTTTAAACCTACTCCTTATTGTGCCATGGGATGGCAGCCAGAAACAGGTTTAAATTCGTTAATTTTCTTTTAACCAGAGTTAAATAATTCACAAGGAAGTTATATGAGCTTAGATGATAAAAAAGATAAATCCAACTGACATGAAACATGATGCTTCTCTTTTGTGAAAAGTTCTGTCAGGAGAAATGCAAGTGTTAATACAGAGCACATAAAATTATGAGTCTATAAGGCACACTTCATTTTCATCATAGTCATTACACTGTTGCTATGTCATAGTTCTAAAAAATCCTAAAGCATTTTAGGATTCAGTATCATTGTAACTCAACTGTTCTGTACACTCAACAGCACTGTAAAGTGCACATGACCACTATCATAGAGGGCTGCAGAGATTACGGTTCTATGTTATGACTAATTTAATGCAATCAGTCAGTAACAGAAAACAGTTCTAAAGCCAATACAGAGTTTGGAAATAAATATCCCAAAGTTGCTGTTCATATTCACATCTACAAATGCCCAGATGAAAAACCAGCAGAACTCATTCCTTCACTTGCTGTACTAAAACTTCTCTGGTCCTGCCTACTCAGTGAGTGCTTTTGGTCACATATGACCAAAAGGACAAAATCATTGGAGGGTTGATAGGGTTCACTGAGATGCAGTGGTGGATCTGGTTGCTGTCTGATTCTAACTTGCCAGGGCAACAGAGCACAGATCTCTGACTGGTCTGGGTGCTATTGAATGAGCTACCACAGAAATGTGAATGAATTCCCACAGGAATTAAGAATCAATGCAGAATAAACTTTATACACATCTTTATAGAAAATATGTAAATATTTATGTAATTAAGCACACTGAAAAGTGATATTTTGAACTTTTGTAATTCCTGTTTAAAACAGTTTCAACACTAACACTCATGATAATGAACCTATGTATTTATATGTACATACACACACAAAGAGATAACCTAATAATTCCCTTAAAAGCCTAATATTTCTTACTTTCACTTATGGCATTGTGCCTTAAATTTGAGGGAGCTCCCAGTTGTTCACATTAGGGTATGCTATTACTTTATATTGGTAGAGTATAGAAATTCACTTTTTTTTTTTTTTTTTTTTTTTTTTACTGCAGTGAAAGACAGAGTAGTACATTCTCCTGCACAGTGTGTAACACAGCACGTGCTTGAAGGGTGTGAATTCCTATAAATTATGTGAGTCAAGTCCAGACCAAGCTGAACTGTGCTTAACTTAGTGGTTCTGCTCTTGGTCACTCAGAGTTCATATTTTTACCCTCATCCTCTCTGTTTTTCTACAAAGAACCTGGACACTCTTTAATACTAAATGAAGTTAGCAAAAAGAATAAGGGAAAAAAAAAAAAAAAAAAAAAAAAAAAGCTTTATGTTTTCATGGTATTAAGAAGGCTAATAACAATTTTGTTATTACCACACACTTGTGAATGCTGTGAAATGTTCGCCTTCATTGATCATTTTAAAACTATTGTAATTTTGTAATCTGGAAATAAAAGCCAAAAATCAGAAGCAGAACTCAGTTAATGATTCATTGGTGATTCAGAGTGTGTCATTTATCCCCCATTTGTTGCCAAGGAAACTTGACACCCACTTCCTACCACATCATTGCTACAACCAAAACAGTGTCAAGCCACAATATTGTTTTGCTGCTGTTTATGACTGCTAAATGACAACTTCTTGTGAAAAATGAATTTGAAAAATAGGTTTCCCTGACATCATCATTAAATTCTATGGTTTAGAGTTATCAGTGGCCAGCTAGAGTCACACCAGAAAGCAATTAAGTGATCTGCAATTTCCAATCTGTCTTCTGCGATTGTTAAATTGGTTCTGCTAAGTGACTTGAACTGCAGTGCACCCTCCATCTTGAATTGGGTAAGGGGGTTGATGGGTTTTTACTTAACTGTTGAAACCATTACAACAAGAAACAGGCTAAGAGTAGAGTCACTTGAAAGTGGTTTTCTGGTTTGTAAAATATGATGTTTTCTTTTGGGCTTGTTTGTTTTGTTTTGGGTTGGTTTGGTTGGATTTTGTATTTTTGATGTGGTTTGCATCCCAACTAGATTAAATCAACCCCTTTCAGCATTTTCAATGAACTGCAGATTTCCTTTATTTTATCCACTGCTATTCTTGTCAACAGATGTACCTGCTCTGAAGTGAGGGACCTGAAGTGTCACCCAGCATACTATAGCTGAATTTTTGTAGACCACCATCTCCAAAGAAAACTTATGGTTGAAAACTTTATAGCTTGGTATGATAAAGATATTTTAGACTGGTCCTGTACTTGCTGACTTTAAAATCAATTTCACTGAAATTGTTTCAAAATTCTTCAGAAAGTCCCACATATTCTTCAGACTGATATGTAGAATCACTCAGTGATCTCCTTCCTTTTTTTCAGATAGGTCTGTCTGTGACCATAAAAGAAGAAGGAAGATTGAAGAATAACAGTTTCTTAACAATTCATAAAATAAATTTATTTTACAAACAATAGTCTTGTGAATATTTACCTTAAAACAATACTACAAGCTTCGTTGTGTGGTTTGTTTGTTAGAGAATCTGTTCGCACTGAGGGCTGAGCTTTTCAAATTACTGGATAGATCTTCACTAGGAACAGTTCTTTGTCACACAGAAAACATATCCTGAAATCTTTTTTTTGTGTCAGCACAGAATAAATTCAAGAAAAACAGGTGAGGGGAAGCTACTAAGAAAACTGAGCACCCTACTGGGACGGGCTCTTATTACAAACTTGGTGTTAAGAAATTCTATACTAAAAGTCCACACTCTTATAATTCAGAGTGTGATGAGACAAAGTCTTTGCTTGAAGCCAATGTTTAAACCCCTGTCTTCTACCAGCAGAGTAAAACCCACTCCCTAGGCTAAACTATGCTAAGGGACATGCTTTCACTAGAAATTCTACCTATTCTCAATATTTTTAATTTCTTTTTGCCAAACCAAAACTGTTTTGGTTTCTACAAATTTGCATTTTGACAGAAAGAAATGTTGGCAAATCTGGTACAGTGCTAAATATGATGGCTTTGGTCCAGCAAAGCACTTACATTTTTAACTCGAAGCAAAGACTTAGCTCTCATTGTTCCAAATACTTTAAGTTATGTAGAGCATTCCTTTAACATTGGTGCTGTAATAAGATGGGAACTTAATGAGAATATACTCTGAGGCAAACAGTCTGCTATGGTTCAAAAAAAAACATGAGTAATATGTTCTAGGAATTCATTAAGGTTACAATGCTTTGGTTTAATTTGTCAAAAACAATTAGACAATGACCTGGAAAATATTTTTGGAACTTTTTGTTTATATTTTGCCTCATTCATCAAGAATTTAAAAATACAGGTATTTATAAAAACTAATTGCATTTTAATGAGAAGCAGTACACATTTGTAGAATTTAAATATATGTAAACATAAATATGAGGGCCATGCGAAGGCCAGCAATATTTATTCCTGTCTTCCCCTAACTCTGTGAATAAAATTTCCTTTAATCTTATATATATGCATATCTATGTACATATATACATAAATACCTGGTGAGAGATTTCCACAAAAGGTTTCAGTGCCTACTTCTGGATTTAGCATTTTTAATGTGAGAAAATGTCTATCTCTTGCTTTTTTTTTTCTTTTTTTGAATCGAAGTTCACTTGAGATAAAAAGCATGATAAATAATAATAAACAATAATAGATACATAGAAAATAAAAAAGAATAAATAGAATAGGTACCCCCGAGTATGACAAAAAGTTTCAAGAAGATCAGGTGATATTTTTCAGGGCACATTAAAGTCTCACACTGGTGCCAGAAAAGATCTTTTTAGTGACTTTAATTGCACTGCATATTTGGCCAGGTAAGAGCTATTGACTGAAGTTGGAGTTCTCTTTCAAGGTGCTGAGGCAGAACATGTTTCTCCCCACATCTCATGGGTTTCTCCCAAGGCAAAGAGAAATTATTTGCCCAACTCCAGCGTAGATTAAGAAGAACCAGTGTTATGGAGAAACAGTGGCTTTCAGCCACCTTTTGGCTGCAATGTTCAGGGCCTTGGGGGCTCTGCTATATGGGTGCTGACTGCCACAGAACGAGAATGTGCAGAACACCAGTGACAGCCCTGCGAGAGAGACCTGAAGGCAAGGTTGGAATAGAGCCCTATGTCTTTAGTTAGTTGGAGAGAGATGCTGAGAGGAAATATAGACTTCAAAGACCCAGCACATTGCCAAATGAGCAAAGAGGAACCTTATTATAAATACAAGTGTGGCCAGCAGGGTCAGTGGTCCAGCTGGAAGCCAAGCTCTGTTTGCTTCACCTTCAAGTTACTTCAAGGCTCCCCTGTGTCAAATGTTAAGTATATTTTAGATGGTAACTATTTCTTAAAACAAATGTAAGTTTTGACTAGTTTGCCTGAAATCAACCAGATTCAGGGAGACTAGGACTTTACTGTAATCCAGGACATGAGAACATTTTTACATTAAATAAAGACTCCATTTGATTTTAGATCAAATGGATTTGATCACCTATTTTCTCTCATTGTTTTTTTCCAAAGTAAGAAATATGCACCTGTAAAAATAAGGATTATACTAGATTTAGTACTTCCGAGTGAATAGACTGTACTCTTCTGACTCTTCTCAATAACATTTTCATGCCCACAAGGGAAGGTGAACAGCACACCCCTGTTGTGAAACTTTTGTTTGGTTACCACTAGAAAGAATGCCTCTTTTTTGTTGTTGTTGTGGTAGCGGTGTGTTTTTGTTTGATTGTTTTGTTTTGTTTTGTTTTTCCAAGCATCAAACATTGTAAACTAAACCTTATATGTATATATATATGTATATATGTATGTATTTCTTGTAGAGTTCTGGACAACACAACACTAACGACGTGACATTTGTCTCAACAGTCTAAGTAGTTTATACATTCAAGAGATTTTAAGCACATGATTTTAAGCACAGTAACCTAGATGAAATGGACAGCTATGCATCTGCATTGATGTCTGTATGGGTGGATAGCCATCAATCTCAGTGTGGAAGCATGTAATATAGATGTTGAATGCATTCATGTTGATACCTGCTACGAATCTCCACTTTTACATGTATTAGAAATGTTTGCTCACTTTGAAGTATTTCAGAAGATTGTGAATAACACCATTTTCTGTCCCTGCTCCATTTTCAAAAGGAAAAGAAAAAAACAAAATGATAGCCATACATTTTCAAGGTTTCACAAGTAAAAGGTAAGTTGTATTATGCATTTTTATTTAATCATGGTTGAAATTATTTTTTTTTTTTCCTTCAGTTACTAAATCTGTGCTTTGAACTCCAAGTGTTGGTATGCATTAAAGTCAGAAGAATATCAAAAGTTCAATGCTTGAAGGCATGTCTCCCTTTTTAGGCAGTGCTTAGGTCTTGAACTTTGGAAGAAAAAAATCTGTATTTTTCTAATACTGCTATGACTACATCTGCAGCCGTCAGGAGATCTATATCCAACAGCCCAAAAGGCATTTAGAAAAGAGTTAGATTCAAATTTTAATGTAAAAGAAATAGCTTAGTCCATTTTATTTATTCCATTTAACCTCCGTACACATCCATCTTTCCTCTTAGGCTCCTCCGAAAAGGTTGTCACTATCTTTGACATCATTTCTGACACAGTGTATGAATTCTTGTTACAGAATTGTATGTGGATTATGTATTTCCTTTATCCTCCTTTGAATTCTTATGGCAGAACTCACTAATGTGGTTCAAGAACACCCACTAAGGCAACACACATTGGAAAAAAGAGAGATTTAGGGGCCACTTTACTGAATGCTAAATGATATAAAATATTAAACAAGTAAATAAATAATCAGTAGCTATAAGTCATTTAATGGTTTAATCCAAACAGTAATTTTTTCCTGGATGTGGCTGAGATCCCTGCTTCTGTAAAATGTACCATGTATTGTGTATGTAATTTTTTTTTTTCCCTAAGCTGCTCCTAGTCATTATAGAAGACAGCTATAGATAGCCATTGTTTTGATTTAAAATAATCTCTTCCAAATAAACTTTTTTTTCTTGTTTTTTTTTTTCCTTGTTTTTTTTTGTTTGTTTGTTTGTTTGTTTTTCCTTCTCTTTTTATGCTATTCTGATAAAAATAAAAAATACATGTTATCAAAGATCTTCAGTTATCACGAGTGATGAATTTTATAGCTTATCTGAAAAATGTTTCCTCCAAGAATGTAAAGTTTCTTAGCACTATAATACTGAGGGGTTTTAGTCATTCTTAGAGTAAAGTGCTGTTTGCAGAGAGTGATTATCAAACATTTTGCAGACATTTATTTTTTCCTGATGTCACCCTTCTTTATACTAAAGTAACAAAATGCTTATTCAGTGATGATGCATGATCTCAGCATAACATGGTTGGATGTAGTCCAGCTGCTCTCAGTACTAACACTTCTCATGTGAACATGTCGTGGCTATGTGCAGTCGTTGCTTTAATAGTTGTATACTCTGACGGTGTGGCCACTATATCTGATCGATCCTTTTTGAGTGAAAACTTTACCTGAAAAAATGAAGGTTTGACAGCAGTGAAAATTTTCACCAGGAAGCATTAGATTTTTATTTTGTATTTTATTTTGATGCAATATTTTTGAGTCCAACGCAAACTTTCATTTCACTTTTAACAGTAGGAGAAAATATGTCTTGAGTTGTATCTTAAATTTTGATTACCTTTGCAAAACCCAAACATTCGTCTAGCAGAAATAAGGCACAGAAGTGAAGAGATTTAGTCCACATTGAGCTGCAATAAAAAACAAATGGGAACTTTATCACCAGCCATTGCAAAAGAGGCAATCACAGGGCAAGGAGAAAGAGAAAGGTTGTTAAAGCATGATGATGATGAAAGGATCCAAGAGAAAGGTATTGTCAAGTGGTAGCTTTAAATCATCCCTCATGCAAGAAAATCTAACAAAATAAATATTTCAGCTAATTATGTAGTTAAAATAAATTTTGAAGTAATAGTTCAGAACATTAAAGAAATCTCACAGAAGTGTGAGGAAATTTCCTTTTGACCATTGTTTGTTATTTTGGCCGTTGGTGTTGGAGTTTGCTGTCTGCTGATGGTTCGACTCAAGCTGCACCCACCATGCAGCTCAGCAACCCCAGAAAACACAGCCTACTGATGATTTCTGATATTTTGTGTTATGTTTTCAAGAACATGTTGATGGTGTGGAATTATAGTTCCTTCCCAACGGACAGACCATTTTAACCATTTTTCTATATTATGAATGAATTATTTTTGTTCTTATAAAACTGGCTTCAAAAAAAAAGGTGACTGAGCAAATTGTGCTGCACCAACTGCTCTACATAAGGAAATATAAATAAGATCTTTTAACTTCAAAGACCTAAAGTCTATTTAAATTAGTATGCTGAATAAATTAGATTTATATGTATCTCATGTTCCTCAGACTTCTAATTGAATTAGTAAATGAGAACAATCTTCCCATTTCATCCAAGTGAAATCTTGGGTAACATCATGCTAGTGTATAGCTGTATTTAGGTTAAGTAGTGGCTGAATATTTTTTCACGGTAACTAGACCTTTTAGCCAGCAGACATTAGTGGGATTTAGGAAAGATTAAACTTCTAGGATGCTGCCAAAAGCAATAATTAAAATAACTATGATCTGTTTATATAAACAACTGTCATTTTATTTTAATTAGGACTTTTGCTTTTTACTAGTGTCAAACAGAACAAGCTTCCAAGAGACTCAACTTTCAAGAGGTTTCTTCTAGTAACTGTGACTTTTCTGAAATATTAACATATCATTTGCATATTCTGTCTGTGATAAGGCAAAAGTGTAAACTCTTGGGAATTAATTATTGAATGATAAACTAAATTTTAAACGGAAAAAGACTTGAAATAATGATGGAACACAAGATTTTTAATGTAATAAATTGATCAGAAACATGAGTTAAAAAAAAAAAGAAAAAAAAAAAAAAGAGGGAATAGCTATAGTGAGAAAGAAAATAAACAACTAGGGAAGAAGAATAAGCAGCAGCAAGCTGATTTGTGCCTGAGTGCTCAGGACACCCATGTTCTTGCCCTGTAAGTAGGCAGAAATCATCTGTTTGTGGTTGTTAATGAACCTTGCAGACCTGTGAGACACACATGCCTTTTTCTAGGATAAAGCCCAAGATCTGGCCAGATTAGGAAGTAAAAGGGTTGGGCCATGCTGGGAACAGTAAGGTCTATACATGAATAGCAAAGTGAACTACTTAGTACATGTTCCCTTCCCTTTTCTTCCCTCGATCTCACCACAACCACCACCACACAAACACCCGCACAAATACACACACAGTACCTGGACCTACATCAAGCCAGCCCTGAATGTCCCTCAGCAGAAAAATGAGGGGGCAGCTGGGAAAGGACATCCTTCACTATAGACAGTGGGACAAGACTCCCAAAAATCAGTGTGTGTGTCCAGCCAATGGAGGCTCCTCTTAAAAAAAAAAAAAAAAAAAAAAAAAAAAAAAAGGACAGACTAGACAAAAACCTCTTTCTTGGGCTTCTGTAGGACCCATACAACAGCTTCTTTGATGGTGGGCCTCCTGTGCTCATTTTTCCCGAATCTGGAGCCCCAAACCCCGTATGTGACTTTCCATACACTACAGTGAGCTCCTATCCAAGAGCTCCATGGCTACAGCTCCCAGTTTTATGAAGTTATTGGGTACTAATAGGAACTCTAGGATGTGGACCATGACCTGTTACTTTTAGCATGTGTTTCATTTATGTTTCTACTTTTCATTGCATTATGTTGGCAGGAAAAGAAGGAAAATCTTGTGTCAAGCCGCTGAAAATCCAATCTTAGCCACTGGCAAACCCAGCACTTATTTTTCATCCTTCTCTAAGTCCTGCTTGGAGGACAATGGTTTAAACTCCATTTTCCTATCCTTTAAGTAAATTAAAAACATTGTATTAAAAACAATGCCAGCAATGTTTTCTCTAATAGACAGATAGACATACAGAGTTTATTGGCATAATTAAAGGCAGACTGGTCTTTAAAAGCTAACAATTTCCATAGAGTCTGAGAGTCTGTCATTGAATTAAGGGGAAGCAGAAGATGTATTTCATGATTTCTTTTTTGAGGACCTGCCATCAAAACTGAGTGCCAAGTCCCTAGGTAAGCCCTAAACTTTTTTATAACTCTCAGTGGACATTATGCCAAGCCACTGTAAGTCTGACTGAATTAAAGTTCTGCCTGGTGAAAATCATGCTCTGATGAACTAGAAGAGAAAGGTGTACAGGAAAAACTGCTATCAGAAGGGTGTAAAAAAAAATAAGTTAAAGAGACCACCAACTACTTTTACATAGATTATATTTTGGCTTCTTGCCAGTTAAATTAGCAGCATCTTAGATACCCTTATAGCAGGTGCTTGTATGTCTTTTTATAGAGCTAATTACACTTTCTTTATAATCAGTTACGTATGCAACAGTTGCTGATAATTGACATGAGATGTGAATGTCTAATACTCATGAATATCATCCCTCCTCACTTAACCTCTGTCCAACCCGACCCTAGCCTATCCTTCTGTCAGAGATGGAGACCTGAAAGCTAGTGTCTCAACAGAGAGCATATGTGAGAGTTGAGCTGTTCTTTAAGTTTTGTTGGTGCTGGCATCCAGTGACTCCATCTGTCTGTAACCAGGTTGCACAGCTATTCAAATATACAGAAGTGTGTAAAGCAGATAAGTTAATTTGAGAAGCGTAGGCATTTCTGTGTGCTAGGCTGACAACTGCAATATTGTTGCATGAAAGAGTTAATGGGATTTCCATCTCCCTCTCTCCTTCCAGTATTTCTGTCTACCTACAGTTTCTAACTCCATTATTCCCATACTTATTTTTCTGTGCTCCGAAAGCCTTTATCACTAAGCTCAATGTTTACTCTTTTTTTCCACACCGACCATCCCAGATAGTCTGTGCACAGTTGCTCTTGCTATGTCTAGCTCAAACTGATCTTCCAGTAATTAAATAGCAAGGGAAAAATGAGTGATCAAAATCAGCATGTAGTTGGTTGTTGATAACCTATAGCTACCAGGATCAATATGCTGAGCAATACATGACAGTGAGAACCTTGAGAAATTTTCTGAAGAAAAGCAGGGATAGTGAATGCACTCTCAGCTGATAAATTGTTTCTACCATATTTGTTGCAGGCATAGGGAAAGAAGGATTACAAACAGGGAAGAATTTGCTGGGTTACAGCCAGTACTGTTACTGTAACAGAGAATTTTGTTGTTCCCTGGGGCATGTTTAGTTTCTTTTAAGAACAGAGGACAAATGGTGCATTTCCATAGCTCATTGCCCCCATCTTCTTTTGAAAATAATGAGAGAAAAAAAAAAAGTTTTAAACATGCATACACTGGCTGCCTCTTTAAATCTGCATTTGCACATTTAAAGACAACTGAATAACCACAGGCCTTGGAAGTGTAAGTAGATATTTCCAAAATTTTTCTTTTAGTAAAGGAATCACAACACACACTATTGTTCACTTAGCCCTCACTAGAAAGCAATGCATGGGAAATTGGTCATTTCTTCAGTGTCCAGGTGCTATAGATGATAGTGGTTGTCACTAACCATCAACCTTTGTCGTGCTCAACCTACCTGATGGATAGCCTCTGAGCAGAAGGGAGATACACAGCCTAACAAAAGTGCTATCAACCTGCTTTACTCCAGGCCTGCATGGCTTCAAGTATATGTCAGCACTGGGGCAATCAGCCCACATGACTGTGGTCGTACTGCTTTCATCATACCATTGTGCAGTCACACTGCCTCTGTGACCTCATTTAATAGTTTTATATAAAGATGCATTGTGCAAATTAGGCACGCACAGTTTATCCATTCAACTTTATAGATGGCAATGAATTTTCAGAGCAAGTGGGGTTTCTCATGATGATAGATTAAAACCTCCTACCTTTGGCCTCAGCAAAGAAATATTCTACATTATCTGTCTAAAAAATATAAGAGTAAGCAGGACGGTGTTAGCTTGAAGCTTGCTTTCCATCAGCACAAAAAGTTGTAAAAACACAACAAAATATTGGGATGACAGGAGGTGGGTTTGCCTAGGTCAAGTTCAGGAAGATGTTGCTGTAGTCTGTATGTGAAATAAGTGGTTATAAAATACCAGCTATGGAAAAGAAATGGTCATATATCTATCCATCCCTTCTTTCAGGAGTATCCACACAACATAAATGGTCTTTAAATATAAATGATCTTTATAGATCGGGCCTCTGTCTTAAGACCTGACTCTGTCTACAAACTAAGAGTGAGAGCAGTCTTCCTTGCTGACACATGGAAATGACCACTGTTATACTCAGAATCTCAAAGAACAAAATTTAAACCATGACATGTCATTGCAACACTACGTGTTAGGTACTGGTGATCACACCATTACAGAAATGTTAAAAAAAAGAACTTTTACAGACAAGCAAAATAACACAACTTCAGGATTTAACAAATACTTCTGGGAATGAGAAGAATCATCCAAAGAGTGGTTCACTGACCTGAGAATTTTGTGGCCAAACAGCACATCAGCCTCACTCCAAAAGAAGACTTATGAAATTCTGTTGTTTTAGCTTCAGTAGGTAAACATTTACTTATGTATTCCTGATGTTGGAAGAACCACATCCCCAAGGGACACTCATCATCTGATTTATGAAAACACAATGTTATCATATAATGATAAGAGCAAAGCTATACTGATACCAGAGCATTCAGTTAGCACAGTCCTCACCCTCCCTTTCAGGGAGCACACAGACTGATAGCAGCAGTCATTTGTCAGATGACTAAGCTGAGCAGAGCTGTGAAATAAAGACTTCAGTGTATACATAACACAAAGTCAAATAATTGAGACAGAGAAGTGGCATGTTACTACAATAATAAGCACCATAGAAACCTTCACTTACATTGAACAGCCTTTATATAAGAAACTCACGGTATTTCTTCATTCAGAAGATCTTAGAACTGTGGACAATGCCGGCTTAGCTTTATGTAGGTTTTAGGTAGTTTGATGCCAGTCTTACCAATTTCTTGTAGGATATACTGGGGGTCTTGTGTCATGGGTGTATGATCGCTCTCTTATGCTTTTTACTGTTTTGGTTGCAGAATTCCTGAAGTCAAGGTAGAATATTACTAGTAAGACAGAAGCTGGCCAGGAACCAGCTTGTCCATTTAATTGGCAAACTTTTCTCTTCTGTAACTTTCTGAAAGAGAACATAATCTGCTGTAATGTCCCATAGAAGAAAAAAAAAAAATAACATTCATTTAAAAAGATTAAAGCACCATGTTCCAATTTTGAACAATTTAAATGTTTCCATACTCAATATTAAAAGATGTTGAGTGGTCATAGTTAAATATATATACATATGTAACACATATATAATAAAACACATACACATATATATGTGTTTTAACAGAGAGTAGAGATCATTCAATTAAGATGTCAGAGAAGCCTTTTATTGTCATTGCCAAAACAGGCTGTTTTGAAGCTTCCAAATTACCTGACTTACATATTTTGGAGCAAATTGAATTTTTATCTAGATCAGTACAGTTTTTCAATCTTCTGATTTTTTGTGTTTAGCCAGCAGTTTCCCTTGAGCCACACTATGCCTGTAGAAGGCAAATGGGATTGCTTATGTGCATAAATCCTGTGCACAGTTTACCTCTCAGTGACCTTCAGCATTTCATGTAATGACCACATTGTGTATGGAAACACTTATTCTAGGTGAATTGACATAAACCAAACTTGAAATAAAGTTAAAATAATTACAGACTTGGATCACATAAGACGTATACCTTGTTTATCAATGCAATTTAGAACCTGATAAGATTACAGAAATGGAATGAACTGTCTTATGATCGATGTAGAAGAAGAAATTCTAGGAAGAGAAAGCATAGAGGATTTGGTGAGAGATAGAGAGCCACAAAAACAGGCTGTAGCAGTTGTCTGTATGTTAGCGTCATGGGAGAAAATGAAAGCTTTTTAAGACAATTTGTTTTTTTTTTTAATTTATTTTTTATTCTTAACCCGGAGGTATTTGTTAGTTCCATTTTGTGAGGATAGTCTCCTGAGTGAGTACATATATCTCAATTTCTTTTAATATTAAAGGACAGTAATACATGCATATACTTGATGTAAAGGCTATATTTTAGCATTAAGAACTCTGTTTTTGCAGCAGTCTCAGCACACCTTTTAATAATTTGGAATAATATTTTTAATGCTAACTATTTCTGGCACCATGAGACTGCCAGGTCTCATATTTCAAGTATTTCATATTTGCCAAACACATGTGCAAGCTAAGGATGCCAGCAGAGAATTTAAGGTTAATTTGTCATTTTTTTCACATTCATATTGTTTGTTTTTACCCTCCACCTAATCCCCAAGATCCAAACATTATCTTCTTTAATTTTGATATCTTATATGTTTACATGAAGTTGGAATAAGTAATACTTCCTTTTAACTGCTCAGCCTATTCCCACTAATATAGTAAGGTCCATTCTTTGTGCACAGGGAATGTACAATTTACACAATCTAGACCAGAAGTTTGCATAAATGTCATGGAAATTTATTCTTGTTTTATGAACATATAATGTAAACACTGTTTATATTGTACTTAAGGTGCTCTGACAAGTAACCCAGTCTTTGAACCAAGAAGGAATGGAGTGCAAACAGATACAACATTTACAGAAATATATTAATAAGAAAAATTGGTTTAGCAAAAGAAGTAGTAGCAAAATACCCACAGAGGGGCAAGCACTGAGATCCTTTTTTAATCTTAATTGGTGGGAGTAAAATGGGGACCAAGGGTGCCTTGAGCTTTCCTAAATGTGCACCAGCTGTCACAAAAAGGAGTTTGTCTGAATGAAAACAGAGTGCCAAATATAGGCTGCATAAGTTTCAGTGGGAGTTTCACCAAGATTTTGCCTGTAAGAACACCAGTTTTGGCTCTGAAGAAAGAGCTGTAGTGGGAAAAATAAATAAATAAATAAATAAAATAAATAACAGTAAGCTGAGTATCATGGCCTGGAAGTAATATTTAATGAAGAGGTGCAATATGAAGATTATGAGGCATAGAAGGGAAAATGATGCCATTTAAATATCAAAACCTCAGGGATACACTAGCTATTAAATGAAGATGAACAGCTCTACATCTGTGCTGGACTTGAAACAAACCAGCATTTATAGGGATCTGTTTAAACTCTCATGTTTTACTGCTGATCCACAGCTTACTCCACAACACAGATGCCTAATGAGCAGATATCTATGTTGGACAAGAACATAACTGAACATATTTAAATCATTTGCTACGAAAAATAAAATTTTATGAGAAAGGAGAGGTGCAGAGACAGCTGAAGGGCCAAATTCTGTTCTCAGTTACACATACGTAATTCCACTGATTTCAAATTCATGTTCTTTGCATGTAAACTGAGAGCAGATGCGGGGAAAAAAATAGATTTGGTCTGAATTTAGAAGTCTGCCTAAGCCTGAAAGAAATCTTGAGAGCTTGGTATCTACAATTTGGTTTTATTTTTGTTTAATTGAGATCCACCTGCATATTTAAGTTAATATGAATCAGCTCATTAATGCTAGTAATTAATTTTAGCTGCATGAAGTATATTACCTTTAATGCTGAATAATTCTGGATAAAATGGAGAGGGATTAAAGCATCTCTAAAACACAGTGAATCAATTTCTGTTTTAATGAGTACCAGTAGAAATCAAAAGATTTCTCCATATGTATACAGTATATATAGTATCAGAAGCTATGAGTTAATCAAGAAACACGTTGGCCTTATTGTCACAGAATCCAGGTGACACTTTCAATTACATATAACTCTACTAGGATATGTCAATACCTATCTACAGAAAACAGAGACAGGACTTTGCCCTTGTACGGCTACACCAGTATCTTTCATTATCTTTGAGGTAGAGAGTATTTCCGTCTTTGACAACACTAGGAGCTCAACAGTCTTGCAGGTGCTGCACTGTGTGTGTTATAATTCATGAACAGGAGAAATGATACTTTCTGTGTAGGAGAATGAAGACTCCTGTGGGTGACATGAAGACTTATTTATATACACTGGTCCTTAAATCAGATGCAATACACTTAACTATAGAATTTTATGTATTCAAGCAGGAAGTTTAATCATTAGTGTATCAAGATAAGTAGTGTTCACATTTCCCTGCAGTATTCTGTAGCCATTGAGTTTATTAATGTTCACATCAAAATTAACTTTGCAAAGAATTGTTTCCTTCTGTGTAGGGCAAATTTACTTTTTTCCTTGGAAGAAGTACTTTTTAAGCTGTTTGCTCAACAATGCTGACATCTTTTACAGCCTAGGTTATTATTTCTCAATGTGAACCAAATATAAACTTTATGCACTTTATGCCTCCATCCATATCCAAATTCACATTATGCTTTTTATTCTTAACAACTGTCTTGAAAGGGCACAAGTTAGTTGTGGGAGGGAGTGTTATCTGTTCTTGGTTTTAAATGATTTTGTCATGGGCCAGATGTTTTAAAAGACACACATCAAAAAAATAAGACACAGAAGGGTGCACCTTCAATAAATTTACAACAACCCTGACAGTTCATTTCCTGCTCTTATTTTAATACAAGGGCTGCCGGGCCAATAATCCTACAATGAGTTTCGTCTTCTATGGCATTAACATTTCTGTGGCAGGTTCAAAAAAAAAAAGAAAAAAATCCCTGTGTTTATACTCAAACTTATGATCCAAATACAGGTCAGATATACTTTTTTGGGTATGCAGATTTGGGACGACATGTTACGGTTTTTCCCTTTTCAGTCTCGCTCAAGATTATACAATCCAACACCATTTGGAGTAGAGAGCTTTTTATAATAGCTATACTATTCAGTTTTGTATATCGCAATACTACATGTACAGTGCACACCAGATCTCCAAATCTCATGTTTTTCTTTTTCCTATGCTACTGTGTGATGGCATTTGCTATTGATCATAACTGGTAAGAGCATGCTGGACTGTAGAATCCTCTCATCTGACCTGGTTGCTCTTATGCTCTAATAACATGTTCATTGACAATACCATGAACTATTAAAAGTAGAATAGAAATGCTTAACTGGGTTGTAGGTATACTTCAACTTGTGAATGCAAATCAGTCTATTTCTCTGTTATATCCAGACACCACGGATCAGTCCATATACAGACCATTTACTCAAACTCTTTGTTTCATGAAAATGTTTACCACAGGGAACGGGAAATACCTCAGTAGCAGAGAATAGGCACCCAAAAGCATCCTCAATATTAATGGGTTGCCAGTGAAAGAGAGAAACAGTTATGGAGGGGGTATGATTCAGATCCACTGACTCCATTTTAACAATGCCTCCTTTATTGTTTCAACATATATCACAGTTTCATGCCAAAAGAAATTGCCAAAAACAATCAGAAAAACATCCAAGCAGGCATTTGGAGCAACAACATGAAAACATATTCAGAGTGTATGTAATGTGCACTCGCACCCATTTGTTGTGTCATCTGGGACTCAGTGGTCTTTTTAAACCCACTTCAGGTTCTCCTGACTGGGCTGAGCTTATTTGCCATGCTTCAGTTCCTTGTAGTTATGAACATTTATATTTCTTTTGAGAGAAATAAGCCAATACTCCAGTAAATGTCTGTGTGATAAATGCATTACTGTTTCATGTTATACCTATCAAGATTCTGAGTATAAATTTGACTGGTTTAGTCATTGTGACAACCTCAGAGCATTGACAGGCTCATAAACCATGTTGCCTCAATTATATAGGACTTTTTTAACACCTCATTGTCCATGTGGAGACCAGTGATGAGTGGTGTCCCTTTGGGGTCTGTACCAAGATGGGTATTATTTAATCATGGAAACACAGAATCTTCTAGGTTGTAAAATCACCTAGTCCAACCTCTCACCTAACACCAACAAGTCCTCCACTACACCATATCACTAAGCTCTACATCTAATATCTTTAGTAGTGACTTGGACAGCGGGATTGAGTGCACCCTCAGCAACCTTGCAGACAACACCAGGCTGAGTGGTGCAGTCGACACATTGGAGGGAAAAGATGCCATCCAGATAGACAGGCTTGAGAGATGAGGTCACGCAAACCCCGTGAAGTTCAACAAAGCTAAGTGCAA
Source organism: Aythya fuligula (assembly GCF_009819795.1). Lineage (NCBI taxonomy): Eukaryota > Metazoa > Chordata > Aves > Anseriformes > Anatidae > Aythya > Aythya fuligula. The sequence continues at coordinate 31,529,251 of NC_045560.1, read as the reverse complement.
GATCCTTCACATGAGTGGTGCAAGATCCTACAATGAGTGGACTGAGAGCAGACCTGCTGAGAAGGATTTGAGGATATTGACTGATGAAAAATCAGACATGATTGGCAATGTGTTATTTCAGCCCAGAAAGCCAGTCATATCCTGGGCTGCATTAAATGAAGCATGACCAACAGGTCAAGGGAGATGATTCTCCCTATCTACTCCACTCTTGTGAGACCCCACCTGGAGTGCTGGGTTCAGTTCTGGGTCCCCCAGCATAAGAAAAACATGGACCTGTTGGAGCAGGTCCAGAGAAGGGCCACAAGAATGACTGGACTGCTGGAGCACCTCTCCTATGAAGACAGGCTGAGAGAGTTTGGGTTGTTCAGCCTGGAGAAGGCTCTGAGCAGACCTTATAGTGGCCTTCCAGTACTTAAAGAGGACCTACAGGAAAGATAGAGAGGGACTCTGTCAGGAAGTGTAGGGATAGAACAAGGGGTAATGGTTTTAAACTAAAAGAAGACAGAATAAAATTAGATATTAGGAAGAAATTATTTACTATGAGATTGGTGGGGTACTGGAGCAGGCTGCCCAGAGAAACTGTGGATGCCCAATCCCTGGAAATGTTCAAGGCCGGGTTGGATGGGGCTTTGAACAACCTGGTCTGGTGGGAGGTGTCCCTGCCACTGGTAGGGGATTTGAAGTTAGATGGTGTTTAAAATTTCCTTCCAATCCAAATCATTCTATGAGTCTATGAGTTAGCAGTGAACATCCTGAGACAAAATGCAAGTGCAATCATATCAAAAATGGAAAGTTCTTTGAACAGGGTACATGTCTTCAGAAGAAGGAATTACTTATTTCTGGACCCTCTGCAGCTCTTAAGTGGAGTTTCTTGCAGAAGTCACTGTATCCCCACTATTAATATTACATGCATACTATTTACTGTAATTAGTTAATCATGAGGTTTCCTCCTTATCTGCCTTCTCCAATTAATGTAATTAGCCAGTAACAAATTTTGAATAATAAGTGCTTACTAATACAATAATAAATACCAGGGATGGAATTTTCAAAGAAGAGTAAGGAAGTCAACTCCCACTGAGGGTTGTGTTTTTAAAGGAAAGAGTTCACACGCAATTGCTTTTATGGAATATTGCTCACTAATTAGTAGAAAACTACATAGCAGATTCCGCAATTATTGCAACTGGTTGGTAGCTGAATACAATTTTCATCAGAGTAATAAGTTATTGATTTTAGAGAAGAAAATTACTTCCCTTTTACTTTTTCATTAACAAAGAGCCAAAATGAAGAAAAAATGGTTTTCTAACTGCAATTGTAGTTTGTGTTCTGTTCTACTCAAAACTTAAGCTGAATATGAGGATGGTTAAACTCTCTGTGGTGTCTTAAAATTCCTTCCATAGGGCTTTAAAATTGAGTCATTCAAAATGTTGAACACTGCTGCAAAGACTGAGTTAATTTCTGTAGATCCAGTCATCAAAATTGATTCACAATCTCCTGCTAGTCACCTAGATCAACAAATACATCAAGAAGGTTTCAGGTGTTTAAATATAGGCATTTGGTGTAATTTTAAACATCCTTGAGTGTCTAACAGACAAGCCCAGGGCTTACAATAATGGGCCAATGGGAGACATCCAGCCTTCAGGAAAAAATGGGATGTGCTGAAAAGACCAAGCTGGCACCAGAAACATGATTAGGTGCAGTAGCTTTTCTGGAAAAAAAAAAATAAATAAATAAAGATAAATAATGCATGAATGTACACTTTGCTTAGGACCAGAAGACAAATCCTCAAGTCAGAATATAAGAATAGCTTGCTAGACTGTACTATTTATAGATTAGTCACATATATCTGTTTTCTAAAGGTGCCTCAAAATTTTATTTTCACAAGTTCAAAATGTATGTGCTGCTTTCCTGAGAGAAAATTTTTCAATGACATATCACAGAGATATCCGTTACATAGTTCTTACACCTGATATAAAATGACTTATAAGAACTTGGACACTTTCAAGCCAACGGGTTTCTGATTACATCTGAACTAAAATCTGTACCACTTCAGTTTATATTTTGCTTCTCATGGGCTTCAGATGTCATGTGGGAAATGGAGAATAATTTTATCTCAGCCATGTCACCTCCTTGTCCCTCCTGTATCCCATTTTGTTGGACGAATATACTGTTCATGCTTTTTAATTCTTTGGAACTTCCTAAGATGGTGTTTTCCATGTTTCCATAATGTTATTTGCTACAAGATTTATTTAATTTATCAGTAAGCTATTTTATTTCAATTTTTCAGACCAAAAAAAAAAAATGTTTTCAATAGGTTAGTCACCATAATAACTTTGTATATCTGTAGCCTACAGTTAAAGGATGGTTTCATAAAAAAATTTCTGCTTACAATTGTAGTCAGAAAAGTGTAGAAACCATGTGCCTCACTTCTGACTGCTTGAGAATTCCCTAACAACCTAACATGTTGGTAGCTAGGCTGTAAAACGAAGACTGTTTAAAGAAGAACAAAAAGTTATATAAGTAATTTCTTTTACAAGGAGTCATTCAAGTAACTAATTAAATGTCTCTTTCAACTAAAGTATCTGGTCTATGTGAATATATAAATAAATTCTCTTTTGTACCCAAGCGGCAAACAAATGCCTTGAAAAGGTGCTGGTGGGTATTTTGTAGAAATACAAATCCAGAAGTCTTATCTTTCTCCAACAAACCAAGCCTTTGCAAAGAACATCTGCTATGAATTTTCTGTGCCTTAAAGTGTGGACTGCTAACTGAAAATGTTGTTTTTTTCCTCCACCAATAGCAAAGTCCTTAGACCTACATAAAAAAAATAAGACTGTAGCTTATTGTATAAGCTACAGTCATGCTTACACACCTGCACACCTTTGGATGAGCAATGCTTCTGGGACATGCGTTAAAAATACATCCATGACAACCAAACATCTGCCTCTGTTTACTGTGTGGTTGCTCTCTCCCTCATTTGAAGTTTCCCAAAAAGCTTGGCCTAAAAAGGAGTTTATTCCAGAGGGAAGAGTGGAAAAAAAGTTAATGATGAATAATTGCATTGTTTGGAATCTGACGTTCCCAAACTAATAAAGTCTTTAGAACAAGAGGTAGCAATATTCCAATTTTCAGTGTCTTTACAACATCATTGAAATGGTGTGTAATATCAAAAAATTGCTTTCAGTAAATTGGCAATGGCACCCAGTGAATCTTATATAACAGTCTGGTTTCAGAAGAATACTTGTTTGAATGCCAGTGCTTTCCCAGATTGTGTCAGACTCTTCTTTCATGGCTGAAAAGAAATACCCAGAGCCTTTCCCATCAAATGAAAATAAACTGATATTTGTAATCTTTTCATTAGTGCTAGATAACAGGGAGCCACAGAGACGACTAGCTGAATTTCTTCATGTTATCTGTTGAAAGAGTCTGCTGTTCCAGTTCCAGAGCTAAACATGATCCATAATGTAGAATCTGAAACAAGGAGGAGCCCAGCATGTCAAGTCATCTATCGTACAATTCACTTAATGCAATCCTTTCAACAGCTATGCTGCTAAAGACAGGCCAGCCATGTTGCATTTTAAAAGGGCTATTTTTGCAGAACAGTGTTGCCCAAAGCATTTCCTGTTCTTATCGCTCCTACAGCAGTATGTCTGGAGCTCATTACCAGTAGCCCCTACTTTCAGTAGTCAATATTTTACAAAAAGATGTTCATTCATGTTTTCTCCCATCATCCCCACCCATTTGCCTTGTGAATTGTCTGATAATATATCACTGTTGCACTAATTCATTTAGTAAAACACAGACCTATTCACATCTCAAGAAAATTTGTTGAACAAAAGGCAATTTCTTAGACCACCCACTCACTGAAAATCTTCTGTACCTTTCAGCTAGAAGAACTCAAAATCTTGAAGGAATTCATTTGCATTTTATTATTTGATGTGTTTTAAGTAAGTAATTAAGTGGCCATGTTGAGAAGTCAGACTATGCATGTTTTTTGTTTCTCTTCTATTGAAAAGTATATACTAAAAACATTTGGTAACAATTTTATGTGTATTTGTTCTATGCTGATGGCCCCTCTGTGCTGGTTCGTATGAGAGCATGGAATTATCTTAAATATAGTATCAAAAGAATAAAATAATTTAAATGCAACATATTTTGGAACCTTCAAGGATAAAACTAAATTCATAGAAAATGTCTTGGAGATATGGAAGAAAATAAACTAATGAAAGGAACTCTATTTTATGGTAGGAGAAAGGAGTTTATGAACCAGAATGACTCCTTCTGGACCAAATGCTCAGTCTTATTGATTGGACAGGGTGAACTGAAGTCTTAAAGTGGTTATGGAAAACCTGAGGAAATGAAAAAAATGCTTTTCACTGAAGCTGCAGTTCAGCAAGAAGTGCAAGTATGTACCTATCATTAAGCACAGAATTATCTGTCTGCATTGACATTATATTTCACATTTTTCAGAGATTCCACAGGGTTCAAAATTCTGCTCTTAGCCATTAATTTCAGAAAACTTCATAAGCTGCACCGATGTCCAGTCCAACTGAATTTGGCAGCAGGATTTTCAAAGGAAAATTTTCACAGAGGAGCCTTTAAAACAGTCCTAACTTATACCTGGTAGGAATTTCACACACACCTCCCTGCTGCTTGGTTGAGCTAGAAGTTAGACACAAGGAAAAGGTACTCACACAGACTTCATAAGGCCACAGTCAATGGAGAGGTACAGATTTGTCAGTTACTTGATCAAAATTAACATCTGGAAGAGCCCACATCTCCCCACAGTCTCTAAAGGCATCTCAGACTTTTCTCAGACAAATTCATCTCAGACAAATTCATCCAGTGACTGCTATAGCTCCACCATGGCCTTGCACAACCAGGCTACTGGCCATCACACACACCGCTCTGCCAGCCCTTTGACAAGTGATTACACCAGACCCTGTGCCACACCATTTCAGGAAGCTAAAACAGCAGCAAACAAACCACTTAATTTGGCAACATCATTTTTTGATGCTTTAATGAGATTAACCTAATTGCAGTGCATAGGCTTGCTTGGAACAAGCAGAGGTGATGTGATCAAGGATGAGAGGTAGGTTGGCCCCAAAACAACTGAATTGTCTTGGCTGTGGAATTCCCTGACTTAATGACTTGGGCACTAAAAATGAATTCATTTTGGAATTCAAGTCTGACATACAGGAACTTGATCTCTGATTTTGTATACGCATTTGGAGAAAGCAAATGCTGAAAATGCAACACATTGTAAAAAATGTGACTTCAAAGACCCCAGTTCTACAAAGACTCATCCACATGTTCATGTGACTCTTTGTAATCTAAATGCCTCTTCCAGGAGTATATTCCTTGGTAAGAGAAATGGTGTAATCAAAGCCAACATGCCACATAAGGACATAAGAGTTTTCAGGATATATTTCTAAATTATGATGAAAGAGGAGGTAAAAAAATACATTATCTATTTTGAGGATTTTAATTTTATTGTGAAAGATCTTCCAATAATTAAAAAAAATAAGGAACAGTTCGTAATTTAATGGAAGTCTTGTAGACTTGAAGTTTACAATGTTCAGAAGTGACAGGTTGTACTGGGTCTGTGTACCAGTTACTACAGGGTTAAGAATTCAGTAATTACTTCCTAAAATAATTTAACTAAATGCATGTATGTTGTTTGGTGTTTTTTTTTTTTTTTTCAGTAATGAGCAGGCAGTTACTGGAAATAGGCATTAATGTACTGCAATTTGTATGCATTATAAAATCTGGAGAAGTGTTATATTCAGGAATTCCCCAACACTGGATCTGCAATATGAATCTGTGAGTCAAATTCTGACTTCTTTAATACTCATTCTGCACTCATATAAACCCAGTCAACTTAACTGAAAGACCCAGTTTTTACAGTGCAGGATTGCAATGAAGCTTTTTTCTCTCTTGAGTGTTTTCAACATAGGGAAGTTAGCATACTGTTAAACAGAAGGCTGATATAGAGCCCAGCAGCTGCTTCTAACCTCATCTTCACTGTGACCATTTGAAAGCCAGGTGCTCTGCTGTGTCTTCAGCACATGTTGGCAGAAGCTTGGAAGAAAACAAAAGGGAGGCAAGAAGCTGTGTAGAGTGCCCAAGTTAAGAAACCATTTTGCCAAGACCTTCCTTATCATCAAAAGATAGGGATCACACATCAAGACGGTGTCTGAGGACAAGAGTTTTCCAGTTCCCTCCTCACCCATCATATCCTAATGCTGTCACTGCTCTAACCAAAAACCTCTTATTTGACAACACAGTTGCTACACAGATCAGTTTCTGGATCTACTTTAGCATGTGGCCATGCACATGTTGATGTTGGCACAAGGCAGGCAGAGGTGGAGAGGAGCAGTAGGGCAGGACTGCCTTTTCCAGGGGCACTGTACTGTATGTCTTAGTTTTATTCACATTAGGTTTCCTGTGTGAACAAGTCTTGGCCCTGAATTTCCTCTCTTCCTGGCTATTGTCACTGACCCACCCAGTCATACAAGTGAGAAAAGGATTAGGTGTACTTTTCTGTGTCCATTCAAAGCAATGTAAAAATCCATAATATGTTTTATTATTAGAGAACTATGAATATTTTATATTGCTATAGATTAATTGAGCTGGACTGTGATACAAAAATCATATTTTTAATGCAAACACATTAGCTTATGCCAAACTTGAAGTACAAAAGTTAGGATACTTCAAGAAATGTTTTTCTGTTCTATTTCCAGTCACAGGATGCCAAATATCTTACAAGTAAAAGGTTTGAAAAGTTTTCATGTAATAATTACATTATTTCTTAGCAAAGGGAATTTGAAGGTTTTAATACAAGCATTACAGTTTTTCAGTTTATTCCAAAACAAATGCTTAGCACTGAGACCACTGAAAGATTAAACAAACTAAAAAACTTTCTTAAACTTACACACTTCAAAGTAATTTCAATTTAAATCACTATAGCCTGAAACAACTTTTCTGTTTTCAATGTGAGAGGAATTACATCCTGCATATTCAGACATGTTACAGGATATATACATTATGAGACAGTTTTCAAACCACTGTTTTCTCTTCTTAAGGACTCATGACCTGAAACTTATCTTTAGCTTTTGCCCAAACCACAGTGTTTTACATTATTTTTTTATCCCATGCTAATGATCTAAGGATATATGAAATCTTCCAGGTTTTGGACCTCAAAAAACTTACCATGAAAGAGGCAGAACTTCTGGATTTGTAATGGAAGCCAAAATGGATAAAATTTAAGCTTTTTCTCCACAGTTTTGATGTAGGTTTGGTGGAAATTTTATTTTCAGTCAAACCTCCTGTTTCTTCTTTCTCATTACTTTCCTTGGCTTATTAATAGCTATGAATTCATGTGCTGTGCTCATCTTAGTGACTTTTTATGTCTTTTGTTTACTTTTTTTAACAAATCCATTCTGCTATCAAATTTAAGCATGTAACTGTCTTTTGTTGCATTGCATTATTTGAATTCATTACAATGTGAGAATTACTGAGAGGATATGCTACATGGTATTTAGAAATTTCATTTATTTAATTAGCTCATACTGAGTGCATTTTCCTCCCACAGGCCTTTTGATTAACTTATGTAAAACTCAGTCTGCAGGACCATGTGATGTGACTAATACAAAAGGTAAACTTGTGCTTAAGAAAAACAGCATACTGGGAAAGTACAGAGGAAAGAATCCCACTGGCAGAGGTCACTTGTATTTAGAAGCTGATTTTCCCATTTTTGTCTGGGAACAGTGTTGGAAATAAGGTTCAAAGTAGCAAGACGAGTACATAATGTTAAAAAACATTAGTTTATACAGCAATTCTTACTGGATTTTGCCCTTCAGTTGTGCCTCTGAGGAAACAAATTGAATTTCCTGATTTCAAATGGCAAACTCTGCTATTACATACTTTGCGATTTCAAAGCGCATCTGTCATCACACAAAGACAAATACATTTCTTGGAGAAACATCTGGTGCTTTTTTAAACAAGCCTCAGGCCAGGTCTGCGCAATGAATGAAATATGTACTATAGATAGAGTGTTATTTAGTGTTGCTTTTCATTTAATCAACTGTGTGTGGAATGTTTGTATTGCGTTAACTATCTCTAATATATTGGCTCTCCTACCACTTTGGGCAATAGTTGCCTTTTAATTTTTTTTTTTTAAATTGTGTTTTGAGTGTCACAACAAAGAGCAGTAAATCAGCTCAATTTGATTTCCCAGTTCCTCGCAGGATATCTGTGGGAAAGGCATTAGATGTTCACTCAGTTCTTTTTTTCAGGAAGGCAAGTGTTTGGTCTTTGTGCTTCACAAAAGAAACAGCAACAAACTCTGTTCATATAGCTGTCTAAAGTTACAACAGAGCAATGAATATACATTTAACCCCACCCATCAACTGAACTAATACCAAAAATCTGTATTGTAGCTCAGCAAAGAATACAGAACAGGCTAACCAGCATACCAGTATCCTCTGAAGCCCTATTCCTCAGATTTTGATTGGACACTTCTTGCTGTGATGGCATTGGACCATCAGGTAGCAGGGTCCAGGTGATGTTTTCTTCTAATGAGGTGTCAGAAGCTCATTTGTAACATTGCTCTTACACGAAATTTCAGAGCAGCAACAGCTGTTGAAGAGCTCCTTGATTGCTCTTTGTGATTAGGCTTTGTCATGTTTCATGTCTGACCATTTCTTTCACAGTAAGTTTATAAGTGGAGTGAATGGACAGGGACAAAGTCACACACCTGAATAAATAAGTTGCCATGAAATTGATATATGGCATATTGAAAGTTACGGTGAAAGCCAAATAGAGACAAGATGAGCATAAGGATGGAAAGGAGGTGGAGAAGTATGTTGCACAGATCTTGTGGAATGACAATAAATAGACCTATACCTGAGCCAACACTTCCTACTTTTCTTAAAATGTAGGGACTGTGCTTTGGTTTTGTCTGACTCTATTGCCCCTGTTTGTGTATTGTTCAGTAGCGGTCTGAACGTCTTCAAAGTCTACTTTGTAGATATGTTGCAGGCAAGTCTCACAATGTGTCTCCCTGTACTTACCCTACACTGGAATGGCACACATTCAATGAGCAGAACTATTAAATCCATTTACCTTGCCTTTCTTTCACTGTAGGGAAAAGGACAGCATTCAATCAACACCCTCTGAATTCACATCCTGCTTTTAGGTGAATGGGTCAGCAGTGAAAAATGCAACTAGAACAGTCATGTAAATATTCTACATAGATTTGGAGGACAAGGAACCAAAGTAGCAAGTATGCATAAATAGATTAGCTATAAAGCTCCCTCTCACCCCCCAAAAACACCGAATGACAGAATCAAGCCTAGTGTATATCTACATTAAAAACAAAACAAAACAAAAAGGACAAACAAGACCTCGGAATAGATAAACAAATAATTGGAACTCAGAAACAAAGATCAACTGCTAGGCAATGCAACAGGCTTCCCATTGAAGTGTCTTTCGCAATACTGTCTGTAAATCTAATCTCTTAAAGCAGCCCTCATTTTTTTTAAAGGTGACTGTCAACTAGAAGTAATTTTGGAATGAATGAGAACTGTCATCCTTGTAGGCATGAAATAATCTCAGACTAGTAGGGGTTAGTGAGAAATTTTCATGAATAGAAAATAGCCCATATAAGCTTCTGTAAAGTGTTAAGCACATTATTCTGAAGAAAGAGAAACATGTCACCATTGTGCTGAAAATTGGACGTAGAGAATTAGGGAATTGATTTGGGTAGTTTAAGAGCTTTCTTATCCTCTACAGATGGGAAAAGAAAAGAAATGCAGTAGACATCAAATATTTCTTTTGAGCTAAATTCTCTGCGTGAGAAAAATATTCCTTTAGGAGGACAATGGCAGCCAGGCTAGCAGGATTGTATAATCCACATTCAACGGTCAACTCAAATTACAAAGAGCCTTTCCGTTGTCTAAGCCAATGATCTCAGAGTGTTTGAACCAATGCCAAGTTTTGCACTGACAGCTTTGGGTGGGCATTAGGGACAGCGAGCTACAGTGCTTCTTAAAACAAATTGAGCTAGCACCAGACACTGAAAAGTTTTGCCTTCACAGATCCAAGCTACTTCATTTCAGACCTAATGGACACTGGCCCAGGAATGTGTGATAACATGTCTAGGGTGAAACAATTATTCTCTGCTCTCAAGAACCATGTGAACATCTGACAAGGGTAAATTACAGTGGCCACAGCAGGCTACTTGCTCTGAGCACAGATCTCTAGTTGGTGTTGCCACCAAAGTTAATCCTCCAGCCTGCACTGGGCACGCTCCCTACTAATGACAACCCTACACCCTGGCTGTAGGGTTGTCCCTAGGAAAGCTGCATCCCTGCACTACACTTGCTGTTTGGGTCCTGTGTGAGGGCAACACATAGGCTGGAGATGTGCAAAAGGGTTTCTCCTTCCCAGAAGGTCTGTTCCTGTCCCTCTGGGCAAGCAGCATCCTGTGTTTCCCCTCAGCATCAGCTCACATTACCTTTTTCCTCTGCAAAACACTGCTTCAACTCCCATCCTTTGGGTAGCTGCAGTCTCAGCTTTCCATGATCTCTCCTTTTACGACAGTCATCTTTGTCCAGTGGTCTTGGTATAAAATTAACCTATGATCAAAAAAAAAATATTCCTTCTCATGCTAAATCTGCAAGCATATATTAATCCTCCCTACTGAAGTTTGGATTCCGGTTCAGCTATAGTTCAGACAAATTCAATTATACAAATGAAATAACAAAATTACTTAATTTCCTTGATGTTGTTCCCATAATGTAAAGCTATCAAACTGAGCCAAAGGGTAAATAGGTTGAATTATTGGTCACAATTATGGATGGCTGCATAATATGGATATAAACAAAGGTGATGGAGGAATTTAAAGTGCACAGAGCTACAAATATTTTGTTTTTAACTAATTTGAAAGTAGGAAGTAACAGAGTAGAAAAAATAACTCCAGTCTGACTGTATTTAAACCTATAGAATATCCCATAAATGTATAGTTCTAGGTATAAAAAGTCACATATATTTGTATACAAGTATATATCTTTGAACAGTGAATGTTGTCTGACTTCTCTATTATTTTCATAGATACCACATTACACTGAGGAAGAGAGCAGACCAAATAACATCTCAGTACAGGCAAGGAAACATGTACATAATTAGGGAGATTGTGTCAGTCCAAATAAGACTTTCCCTTTGAATTGAACTGATATTAATTTAAAAAACAAAACAATACAAAAAAACTTTCAGTTACCTCTTGTGGGATGTTTCTATGTATCAGCAGTGCAGGAGAAATACTACTCTTGTCTGTGAGCCCCCTGATTGCATCATATCAGTGGCTCAGTTTGGGAGTGTTGGACTGGCAACATCTTTGAAATGGGGCTTTAAGGCAACACCAGGTGCCCCTCTCACTGTGTATTGTTCAGGCATGCTATGGTGTGGTGCCTGTTTACAACCAGCCTGGGGCAATTTGTTAATGCTGACTTGTTAATTAATTTATTCACTCTGGATTATCCTTGACAAATTACTTTTCTTTTTGTTTGTTTGCTTGTTTGTTTGTTTTTCTGTGTAAGAAAGAAAACAAAAGGACAGAAAAGTAGAAAAACAGAGCAAATAGTATCTTCATGTATGCAAACAAATGGAGAAAGGACACTGATTTAGTAAAAGCCAACAAGTCAAGGAGATGGTCCTCAGAGGCAATGAGGTGTGGGGACAGAGCAGCTGGAGAGTAAGAGAACTTTTGCAGTGTGATTTTCAGCAAAGAAGGAAGATGTAGGGAGATTACAAGAATCAAACTAAGACATGAATGTTTTCTTATACTAAGGTTTGGGAATTTTAAAAAATCTCTTTAATTTCCTCATTCTTTATTACTGGCAGAGTGCGGGCTTATACAAAGTTTTATACAGTTCAATGACTAATGTGTGGTAAGTATGTTGAAAGATATTTCTTTTGTCTTTTTAACCAGAAATTGACCTCATGTGATTATTCTCCACAATGCCCATCAATAAAAATGAGAAGTTATGGACATGTTGCACGCTGACGAAAATTACTATGGCAAGGAAATACAAATTATGTAATATATACTTACACATACTTATAGCTCCAACTGCTTAAAGGAAAAACTATCAACCTTATTTTCCTCCAGGTCTAAGTTTCTATTTTGACAAAACTGTTCCATTATTAAAACAGGATGGGGTACTGTACTCCTTTGAGAATATTTCCATTAAGACCATTTTATCCCATAAAATGTATTTCCATCAGGTCTTATTGAAAGCATAGTTTTTCTGTCAGAAAGGGTTTCTAGTTAAAAAAAAAAAAAAAAAAAAAAAAAAGTTATTTTTTCAGTAGCTCTTAGTATTAAAAAAAAAACTATTATTGAAAAAAAAAATCTAATAATCTCACTTAATTTTAAACTAGAACAAACTGTCAAACAACACAGAAGTCCTCTTCTAAGGGATCAAGATGTTATGCAGCCAAAGGTTTCCAGATTGAAATACAACAACCTATGGCTACACAAGGGTGACAAAATACCAAGACACTGCAAATAAAACTGAAATTTACATTAAACTAATCCCGCATTTGAAATCTGTTGTTCTACTGTTTATGTTAATTTGTTTTAGCTTGATAAGATCAACAGTTTAAAATGGATTAATATAGTCATGGGAAGAGACATACAACAAACAGAGATGATGTAATAAATTAACTCTAAAAAGCAAATGACCTTATTGCTTCTTTCTTAAACATATAGTTACAGATGCAAAAACAAATTTTATGTGGAAAATTTAAAAATTGATGGACAAAGGAAATTAGGCAACATAGATTAAAATAATTGAAACATAGATGAGAGTTATAAGTATATACACAACCTCTGTTATAAATCAAGAATTAAGAAATTACGGGTGTATAATAAAACCTTGGAATGTTCTTGTAAGCTAAGACAGAAAACCTTATACAAAACTTAGTGCTAGCTTGCAGGCATGCATATACTGTAATGGAGATACAAGTATAATTTCCAACCTTTTATTTACACTTCCATGCAAACATCATTACCCTCACTGTAAACCTGGGGAACTGAAGCTCAGCACAGTATGGATGGGAAGACCAGGGAGCCAAATCTTCCTTTCATCAGATAGCAACTTTGAAACATTTCCTGCTGGGCAGGAAACTACAACTCCCTGTCAGCCTGGAGGCAGCCACAGTGCTGACAGAGGAGCTGCACAGTACTCTAGGAGCAATGCATCCCAGACTCCAGTTGTTAGTCAGTCCAGTGGTTAACTGTGCTCCTGAGCACCTGCTGTCCTCCTAGGATCCTAGATGACAACAGAAACCTTTCACAAAGAAACATCCAGAAAATAACAAAGAAGAAAACAGAAATAATTTATAGCATTAATCCTACTATTGTAGCATGGGAGACTATTGTTACTAATAACAGTATTATTTACTCTAGAAAATAACTGTTCCCATGTTCCCAGCATATAAGTATTATTAAGTGTTATTAAGTCATGTATCAGTTATCATATTTGTAGGTAATAAATATCATGTAACTAAACAAATAAAAAATAAAATCAGTTTCTAGAACTTAATTTTTAGGTAGTTTGGAAACATGTAAATTCTTCTGAAAAAGATTAAAGTCTGCTTTGTTTTGGTTCGGTTAGATTAGATAGTCTCATTTTCCATACTTGCTTCTCTTAACACAAACATGATGAAGACATCACACCATATAAGAAGTCTTAGTTCTTTTTAGTTAAAACCAATTTTAGCACAAAGCTGTGGCTGAGAAATTTCTAGTTTTATATTATTCAAAACTTAACTATACACTTCATCAGTGGGTCAAGAAGGTAGAGCAAACTTCAGAGCACAATCACTTCAGTACTGTAAAACGTGCCAGGTACTTTTTGAGCAATAGTATTTATACAGTACTGATATGATTGCAACCTTGAAGTGTAACACAGTTATTCAATCATCTAGTTTAAGAGTAGAAAAGGAAATATAGTTACTTAATGAAATATTCTTCTCTTTATTTTACCAAAAAATCTTTTCATCAGCTGACACTGTACCATTATTATCATCTAACCTGGCCTCTTCTATGGCCTTTTTGCAGCATTTCACCTTTGCTCCTTCAAAAAGCTTAGCAGTTGGTCAGGCTATTTTTTTTTTTTTTTTTCAAAACATGCACATGGCGTTTTCTCCAAAGATCTCTAAACACAAGTTCAAGGTGAATGCAGAATGCAGATACTAGTTTAAAAAAACTATAAATAAGTAATAAATATAGCTTCTGCTGTCTTCTTTGCAAAGCTAGACTTGTGAGACACGGCCAAAATGAAGAGGACAAACAGCAAAGAGCAAACCAGTCTGGGAATAAAGTGATCATCAGCTGGCCATTGATGCTAAATTCCCTTAATTTACAGGGGGAAGAAATGCTACAAAGCTTCTAGTCACTAAAAATAAAAATAAGTTTCTGCAACAACAGATGCAGTTTGCGCAGGACAACATAAATAATTGTTTGTGAATTCACCTGTGTAAGGTATTTCAAGCAATGAATTTATAGTAAGATGAAGAAGCTCCAAACCACACAAAGCACAGACAGAGAAAATCTTAAAAATGTGAGTGTGTTAGCACTGTCACCACCTGCTTCTGCTATTACAATGTGCAACATTCTGCTCTTCTATCACAGAGATACAGGCAAGATTTATAAGTTTTGTGACAATAAAGACTGCAGTAGCACTTCATTTTTACTACAGACAATACCACGGACATAAAGATGGCAAGAGTGATTTTTTTCTTGCTATCCATTTATCTATGTCTGTATCATAGCAAAAGACGGGCATACATTGCAATAGCATCTGTCATAGATGTACACTAAGTAACTTCCCCCTATAAAGGCATACATAGACTCGTCCGCCCATAAACTTTTGTTATTTATGTAACGCTCAAATTATATGACCAAGTATGTTTTTGATTAAAAAGAAGTAGCCTTTGCTGGCATAAACATCTGTCATTCCAATAATGAAACAGCTCATCTTAGCAAGAAATTGAGGAGGGCACTATTCCTCTTCCTTCACCAAGTCCTGAATTCCAGTTCACCTTGTTGAAATATGTCTTTGTACTTTCTGACTGCTTCCAAAATTATCAGTCTTCGTAAAAGACCTGCATAACCTCAGTCACAGAGCTGACAAATTTCAAGCGGTTCAATCCTAACAGCTTCTGAGAGTTGCAAATAAGTGCTTAAAAAATCAGATAAAAGCCAGAACTAAAATGTATCTCCTATTCAATTTCATGGTCTCTTTCCTTATTTTTGAACATTAATTTAGCTGAGTTTTGGCAAACACATAACAATTGCATCTTTTATCAACTAGGTGTGAATCTTGATACCCTGGAAGATTCATGTTGTGCTCTAAATTTAGAAGCAATGTCATTATAAACTGGAAAAGAAGTATCTTCCATTCTCTTCAGAGAAGCTAATAGAGTCTCCAAGTGTAAAGAATTAATCAACTTAAGAGGTGCCTCACACCAAGCTGTTGATTACAGAGCACCAGAGATTTAAGCATCACCAGATGTGCTACTCAGGTACTTCTGTGCACTGGGCAATAACATTGGATGCAGTTACTGACACCTTCCAAGGTAAGTTGTCCTGGTCCTTGTCATAAATTACTGCAGTCAGTTACAGGGATTTTACATTGCTGCCCAAAGGTCTTGAAAACACAAGCAGACAGCTCAGTTCTATGTAAAGTTCATATTTCTTGTTACTATTAGCATTGAATCTTAAATATAATGTCAATGTGCAGGATTAAAAAAAAAAAAAAAAAAAAAAAAAAGTATCCAGGATGTGGCTTGTGCTCTATAGCATATGCTACACTAATGCCACAGGACAAAACTGATAAGGTCTTACAAAATGTCACTTCGTGCTGAATTTTACTTACTGTTGTTGGCAATTATGCATGTAAAAATAGGCTTTTAGACAATAAGGATTTCTAAGGATGTGTCATATGTTTATGGTTAAATATATTAAATGTCACATTAAAGCTGACATAGCCATGGCTCAAGGCAAAAGCACTGTCAAGTTGCCCATGACCCAGATGGGGTATATGTCATGAAGCTGATTTTTTTTCTTTTCGATTGTAGTTTATAGTGCATAATATTGTATATCAAGTGTCCTGCAAAAGCGTTGCTTGCTATGAGATATTTTTTCTTCCCCTTTCAGTGTTCAGTTATAGTTAAGTCTTGTTAACAGCTATTGACAGACGTTGAGAATATGTTTCAGTTAGTGCTAACTGCCCTTTTATTGGTAAATATGCATACATATTTAAATATGCATACATATTTACATTATAAAATATGTATAATATATATATATATACATATATATAATGTATATAAAATAAAAGTAAGTAACTTGGATATACTGTGGAGCGTGCTCCTTGGAGGAAATCAGTAGCACTACACTGACCTTACTATAGGTAAGCAGACTTTCTGGATAGGTTTTGAATGTGTGAGAAGACTAAGATTTTTATACTAGTCTTGTTAGACTGCTCATGAATTGGCTGGAAATGCTCTTTTGATGACATTATTCACCCCCAAGCATTGACTTTGTCCTTTCATTAGTGGAAAGAATCAGTGCTCTTAAGAAATAAGCTTAAAGAAGTGAATTCTTCTCAGAAGTAACTATTTGGACTCTTTTCTCTGATTTCAACCTTTTATTTTGGCCTTGTAGTTTCCTACCAAGCTTCAGTAGCAGTTGACTCAGAAGACTACTTCTGGAGTAAACCATTCTGAGTGGTGATTTATAATATTTTAATTATCCTTAATATATGGCTTTTTAACGCAGCTGGGACTGCATTGCATTGTACTGGGAATCTGTTCTTGCTGGCAGATAACATGCTATTTTCTGCCAGACAGATTTCTATCACCACTCATAACTTTTTTTCCATGAAGTGGGATATTTATAAACACTGTTTCAAGCATGCATTTGCAGCATAAGTTATCACCAATTAAATCCTCTAGGAGCTATTCCAGTTCATCTTAGGAAATAAGCATTTTTCATGTCTTTATTGTAGTTCTAGAAATTATGTATAAAAATAGTAAAATTGATTTGGACTGGCGAGAGCCTTTGAGTAATGGTTGGTGTCACTCACAGAGAAGACCTGAGAAGGATTTTTAATATTATGTCATAAAATCCCTTTCTAGTTTCCACGGGGAGTATGCTAATCCAATTTTAAACTAGATTCAGAACACTTACCTTCTTGTAGCAAATCATCTCTAATTATAATACTTCAAACAGAGCAGAGCAGAGGCAGGTCTCTGTCTCTTTCTCCTTATGGGGAGGCTCTTTGATAATTTGTGTGAAGAGCAGCGGGTATATGCTCTTTCCAGTGCCCCACCCAGTGCATGCTGCTATACTGACTCTGAAAGAGCTTTATGGGTTTTTGCACCCTTTCATTGTTGCTGAGCGAGTCTGTTCTCTCTTGCCTAGGGCAGAAGCAAGACTACCAAGTGATATAACCAGTGCTCATGGTGAAGGCTTTGATGGAGCCGTTTGGCATCCGAACACAAATGCTTCCTGTAATCATGACCACTCCAACCATAATTTCTTTCACTGAAACAGAAATGGGCCCTGACAAATATCAAAATGATTGCGTTTTAGTTACAGAATGAAATGTTTGACATTAAATGCCTTTTTGCCTAAGTAGGAGGTAAAGGTAATTACCCATATTGTACATTGTAATGGAAACTATCTTTTATTTGTTTGGCTTCCCCTTCCCCCACCACATGAGGAATTTTGGAGTATTTGTTCCAAGTGGAACCAAACAGAAACATTGATATCCAATGGCCTTTCACAAAACAGATTTTCCATCCTTAATACATTGAGCACTCTGCAGAGAGCTGGGAAATGTAGCTCAGTTCTGTTTTGTCTCTTCAACTGACAAAACAGAAAGGGGAAGCAAAAACTCCACTTCGTTCCCCAGGGAGTGCATTTAGCATTGAAAGGATGCCATGAGGGCCTGTGAGAAGAGCAGAAGGAGATGGTTGTCATCTTGAGACACTCGCCATGTCCCAGGCCTTGCAGTCTTTGGTGCTAGGCAAGCACTAAGACCAACAGACTGATCTCTCCATATGAATGCGGAGGAGTGAAGATACTACCTGTGTATTTTAGCGCTATTATGGTCAGAATCTGCACACAGAAAATGTAGTTTTATTCATGTTTTGCATACATCCAACATACATAATTTCTAGCTAAATGAAATGCATGGGGGTCCTATGCAACTACAGGGGAAGAAAAAAAAGTCAACGTTTCCAACACCTTTCCTGCCAGATCTGTTATAAGCAGTCTCACTTGTTCCATACAGTTTTGGTACTTCATCAGCTCCATACATATCCTTGGAGAACTGTAAAGACAAGTATGTGGGAGCAAGCTTCCCTGCCTCTACCCCTATCCCACCATCAGCACCCCTCGCCCCAAACATATATAGAGACTGACAGAAAAAGCACACTCCCACACATTTTTAGCACATTATCAGGTTTTACAACACAAAGCATGCAAGTCCAAACTTGCTAAGCACATGTTTTATAATTGACTGTGAAGAAGTATCTTGGTGTCTTCACACTCTTTTTCCATTTTTGGAGGCAGTGGAAGACAGAGAGTCATTCCTATATTACTCTTCTTTGAAGTGCAACACAAGCCACAGACCTAATGCCTCCATAAGGAAGATGTTTAAGTGAGAAAACCATGTAAATCATAAATGTGAAAACTACTTTTCTAACAAAATGAACCTGGGGCTCAAATTAAGCTACTACCAACGACTTCATGGGAATTATATTGTTATAGCTGAGATTAAGATTTGGCTCTTTTGGGACTGGAATTCACAAGTAAAACTAAGAAGTTCATGTAATAAAAGAAACCAGCTGACTTTACTTCTGTATAGGTTCCCCAACTTTGCAGTAATAGTTCAGCTGACATCATTTTATAGTATTTTGCATTGTGTAAAAATCACAGAAGAGGTTTGCTAGTTTTGATGAAATAGAATCTGTCTCCTAAGGAGAAATTAGATTATATCTGACAGCTGAGAAGTATCCAGATGACAAAAAAGCAAGAGTCAATGTAAGCTACAGGATTCCAGATCACTTTCAAAACCACTTTTGTTAAGATTGAAATCTTAGCTTGTTTCTGAACACCTACTATAACTTGTCTCCACATATAACTTGCTCCAGCCCTGTGCTGCCCCTTCTCCCTCGATGCTATGCTTATGCCAATAGGCGGCTTCTTCATCTCTTTTTGATCTCTGAGCATGATCAAGCTCAGACCAGCTGTGTGAGTTCATTCTTTGGGGAGGCCTTCATTTCTGGTTGTGACTCTATGCTCCCTGTCACTTCCGGATGTAGATAAATTTAACAACATGCCTTTGCTTGTGTCTGTCAGGTTTTAATCACAAAGTCAGCAGTATTCACTGTGATGATAGGTAAGAGGACGCAGACAATGGAGCAGGAAATGAAGGTACAGCATTGGCAGAGAATTGAACATCTAAAGGCCAACTACTGGTTAAGGCCAAGAAGAAGCAAATGTATACCTTTGTGCCCCACCCTTGCAGTGTCTGCTGAAAGAGAGCATTGCCAAGGCATACATAAATAAATATATATCCTATATTATTTGTTGCAAGTGATGAAATCTGTTACTGAAGTAAGAACTGCATAAATGGAGTAACAGAAAGTCTTCAATAAAAAATAAGATTATTTTGCAGATAAAAATAATAGATTCAAAGTAGGAAGAAAAAAAAAAAAAAAAAGAAAAGAAAAGAAAAAAGGAACAAAGAAAACAAGAGACAAATATAAATTATGTGCCTAAAGGAAAACATCAGTATAAGAGAAAAGGAGATCCACATATTTTTTTCTATGTTTTTTACAGGTTGCAACCGTAAAACATCAGTTTCATAGATCTACCCTGAAATTTGTGGATATCAGTGGAATTAGACCCACTGAAGTTGACTTTGAAAAAAACTTTGATTCTTCTGTTAAGATCACTTCATGTTTCATTTTCATAGGCTGTGTTGTGTTTAAAATAAAACTGTCTGAGAGGTCTTCTGTAAAGTGAGTTCATGCTGGAAAATGCCATTTCTTCTAAATCAGCTCTTTTTTTGAGAATGAACAAGCTTCAAGTTGACACTAGGCTCTTGGCTATACTATTCTTGAAGGCATTTCATGTTTTATTAATAGTAATTCATATAGACTGGGGAGGGAACACTGACTGGAGCAATTGGCTCATGTTCACCTCCCTGCTCTGCTGTTGTCAGCACTGAGGCAGCAATGCCGGGAAGTGCTCTTTCCATTTCTGTTCCAGGATTAGCATCCCTCTCACTAATTTTTCAAAAATCTTTGAAAAGTCTTGATAGTATCCCAAAGTGTATACGGTTCTTTCTATTGTAGTTACAATCTCTCTCAGATGAAAACAACAAAAATGGAAAGATACTTTTTGTGCCACCTTGCTCTCCCTTGTTGGCAGACTGCTGTTTACAGCACATCCTTCTGCAAGATTTGCTTTCTACACCTCCAATTTCCTATTGCTTCCAAAAGCAAGTTGTGGAACTCAGGCTGCCACACTTTTTTTTTTTTTTTTTTTTTTACTTTTTTTGTGTGTGTGTGTGTGTGTGTGGTTTCACCTCAAAATCCTGCTCCTAACATACATTTTGTGATGAGTTATTTTACTTAAAAAGCCATGACAGTACATAAAACATCCTCAATGATATATATTAGTGATTAAATATGTATCTTCTGTTGTTCAGTCACTGACATGTTATTACAATATTCTGATATTAGGTTGACCCAGCAATTTGACTGTGCAGTGATATCCAACACACCTTAAGCATAAATAGGAACCTGTCTGTGAAGTTGAAAAGGTTTGTGTATAAACCTTAGTTAATAATAATAATAACAACAACAACATACAACCACTTCAAGGCTACAAAATGTAAAATGCTTGAGCTGAAATTCTTATAGCACTTTCTTGTTGATCATTTTCTTAAATTTGCCCAAGATTCCACAGTTGTTAAACAATTTGCAGTAGCAAGTATAAACTAGGAAAAAATAATTCCAGGTTTAAACAAGAACTGTTAGACAGCTCTCTGCCCCCCATTCATCTCACTGCAGAACAAGGTCCTAAGCTTCCTATGAATGCAGCTTACATCTGTGGTCAAAAAAGCTAGCTTATGCCAATTCAATTTCTACTCAGTTTTCAGTCTGACCTTTCTGCACATAAAAAGTAAGGATAGGGCATTCTGATAATATCAGGTCATCTGTCCTAATAACAGAAATACTTTTAGGAGATATTACATGGGAGTTTTCATCCACTGATTCTAACTAATATTGCAAAGATTAGAGGATGTTTTGTGTTTTGAAACCTCAGCCAGAGCAGCCTATTTATTTAAATATAGGAACAATTTTTTCCCCACACCTTTTGAACTAGGTAAAAAGAGAGAAAGAAATACTAAAGAGCTCAGGACTGATGGCTTAAAAAACCTTACCCCCAAACAGCTCTTATATTACCCTAGTATGTTGTCTTTATCCATGCTTTTAAGTCCTCATTTGTTGGCATTATAGACCCTGCAGGAAGTGTTTTGTGGGAAAAAATGTTTCAAAGCAGTGATGATGGGCTACACAACAGACAGTTGTATTTGAACTGCCTTGAGGGGGGGAAAAAAGTAATAGAAGCATATGCAATTTTGAATAATCTAAAAAAAAAAAAAAAAAAAAAAAAAAAAAAAAAAAAAAGTATTTTGAAGATAAACTAATGTGGGTTTTGTCTCTTTGATTCTGTTATGTATATATAAGTAGGTATTTAAGTTGCTTTGTGGTTGTTAAATGTAATTTAAATGCACAAGTGTTTTTCTTTTTCTCTTTTTATTACTATTTTTTCCATTCTTTAGAGAAATGATGTAATACAGACCACAACAAACTGTACAAAACCCCAGTAGGAAGGACAGTTCTTCAGAAATGCCAGTAATTGCAGAGCAGATAGCACAACATGCAAATGTTTCTGTGAATTTCAGCCACTTGCCAGTCCCTGGGGCCTTTCAAAAAGAAATTAGCAGCCCTTCAGACTGTGTAGACAAGGATTTGCTCCTCAGATGGTAACAGGTTTCTTTTCTCCCAGTTGTTGTTGTCTGGATCTTGGAAGATAACCTCACTATCACCTGTTTCCTCAATCTCTATGTCTTCCTTTTCAAAAAATACACTATAGATTCTGTTTTGTATATCATACTAGTTCTAAGCAAGTACTTATAAATCAGCCTGTGGCAAATAAAAATGAAAAGAAAAAGAAAAAAAAAAAAACATTGTTTTTGCAGTCAGTTTTTGGTAAGCAATTCAGAAGTCATCTGCATGGGAAAAAACCAACCTTTTCTTCTTCTTCCCCACATTTGTTCTAGCCATAGAAGGTTTTCCCAGATAGAGTGGTTAGCATTTGGAACAGAATATGGCATCACTTTTTTATAAAGATGTCTTTGGAGACCAGCCAGGCAGGGACTGAGGGTTATAAAGCTATCATGAGACTCAGCTGGCATAGACACCTTCCAGGAAGTTTTCAGATCAGATGAGAGGAGAGGAATTTCATTATTCATTTTTAGAGTAAGAAATAAAGCTGAAATTGAAAAACAATTCACAGAATCACAGATTTCCTAGGTTGGAAGAGACCTCAAGATCATCGAGTCCAACTTCTGACCTAACACTACCAGTCCTCCACTAAACCATATCCCTAAGCTCTACATCTAAATTGTGGGACTTTAACCAAATGGAGGGTGATGTCAACATCTTCAGCCTGGAAGATGAGCCAGCAGGGTGCAGGCAAACCTGTCATCAGTCAGTGCTTAATCTTTCCTTGGGATGACTAGGAATGGTCAGGTTTTTGAACACAGTAGCCTATATGTCATTTATTTATAAAGTGCAAGGGAAGCCATCTGTGTAACTGTAAGTTCCTGTGTGACCATAAGATCAGTTCTGCTAGCGTCTTATCAATGTGGAGGTTATTTAGAATAACAAGAGGCACAAAGCATGAGTGCATGAAACACCAGCTTTTGGGAATGCTTGCCATAATCACACCAATCCATAGTGTGATGAACAGACGAGATTTCAATTCATTGTTTCATCTCTGCTTTTGGCAGCAAATTTAGATATATCAAGCCAAATTATGTCTGCTGATACTCATGAGTAACTGCCACCAGTTTCAATAGCATTTGCATGCATGAATCTGCAGGGGTAAGTATGCTACAGGCCTGGGCTGGGCAGGAGACATGGTCATAAGAAGAAGCTGTTTGACATCTACAGCCAGAAGCCTTCCCAAAATTTAGGACTAGTATCAAAACTAATATTGATTTTTGTTAAGAATTAAATGCACAGCCATTTTCATTGAGAAATCTGCCTGTAAAGCTATCTGCTTAATCCTGAAAGACATGTATCTGCCTCTTGCCTCTCATCTGTTCTTTACAGTTCTGGTAACCAGTGCCGTGTTGTGTATTCCAGGTACCAATCCCAGGTTATGACTATGCTTCATTGACTAGCCTACAAAATGGGCAGCATGAAGAATAACCAGCCTCTCCCCTTCCCCCCTCTCTCCCCCCTGCCCCAAGCTACCAAGGAGCAGCTTCTTTGATCATCAGCCAGCAGCCTCACAAGGTTTGACCTTGCAGCCGGGCTAAGCCAGGAGCACAGTCCATATTACCACCTGCCAAAATCTTCAAGTCCATCTGTAGGCACCTGCACTTGCAGGGAGATTTCTGCTGTCATAATATTGTGACAACAGTGAAAATAAAATAGGGATGCATCAGAACCAGGCATAGTGTGTCCGCTTTGTCAACTGCGGGCCAAGGTCTGTGCTAAGTGAGGCATGGTTTGTACTTCAAACGCAGTGCAGAGCTAGCCAAGGAGGCAGGAAAGCCATGGAAAGAAAATGAGGCCTTGTTGAATGAACTCAAAACAAAAGGAAATGCCAGACTGTGAGGTCTGTGTCTTTCTCATTACTCCCTAATGTATGACATCATAATAGATAGAAAGGAAATACCAGATTTAATACATTAAGACAAGGAGCTTAAACTGAAAAATGGTCATTGCACATGTGACCTGTTCAAAGCAAGGAGGCCATGTTTTTTTTTCCTCCTCTAAGCTAAACATATTTCCAGACAGGTAAATTGAGCTATTCTGACTCAGAACAGAGTAAAAAACAGGAGAATTAGCCTTAATCTTTCCTTTTTTCCTCATTTTTTGCATTTTTTTTCATGCTTATTGGTTGAAAAGGGAAAATTTACAGATAAGGAAGCAGTAGAGCCTTTTTCTTGTAACTTTACACTTTTTCCAATCCAAACCAAACCCCATGTGTTGCAAAAATGTTATTTCAAGAAATAATTTTTCTGTGAAATTTCCATAACTTAATTTTATACTGATGAATACTTCTCCGTCTTTGAATTCTCTTTAGAAACAGAACAGAACAAAACAAACAAACAAACAACAAAAAAAAAGGGACCTTGAGAGAGAAAGGGTTTAATTTATCTGCCACATACTATGTGATGACTGCATGCCTCCCTGTTTTTCAGAAATAGCCCTCTCTGAAAATTCCAACTTATGATTTTTTAAATGAAAAAATAACAACCTTTGTTATTGCTTATTATGGTTTTTGAATTGTGTTTACCTGGATCTTACAAGCCAGCAAAGCAGCCACTTAGCAGAGCTGAAATTTCCTTCCTCTCATTTCTGAAGGTACAAGGTCTTCAAGACATCATACTGTTAATGAATTACTTCCCCAACGTTCTGTAGAGTATAAGCATTTCTTTAACTTTCAGAATAGGAAATGGATCATCTTAAAAGTGACATGAATTTTAAGGCTAATTTGACGTGGAACCTGATTTTCAAAGTTTCTGATATCATGAGTCTATGTTAGCTAGATTCCCACTAGACACCGCTTCTAATCTATTCCATGTTGTTTTAAGGGAGCGCTCAAATTTGACATACATTTTTAAAAGTCAAGACCATTTGGGCCACAATCTCTAAGTACTTTGGGCTGGCTGTCAGATTCATACTGTAATTGTAGTACCTTCACTGTTGTGGTTTTGTTATTATGATATTATTTACTTTTTTTTTCAGCATATTTCTAATAGATGTTTATGAAACATCTCACTTAAAACACTGTAGCAAATATTGGCTTCCAAATTTAATCATGTATGATGGCTTCAGAGAAAAGAGACATTCTTGAGAAGCTACAGTTGCTTAATTATGGCTGCTTCAGCTTTTCTCCCTACTTTAAGTTGCTTTTTTTTTTTAAGGTAGGAAACAATGCCATAGGAACATTTTAGAAGTATAAAATTGCTCTCAAACCATAAAGGAGAGTGACTGTAGTGTGGGAAGTCCTACTTAAAATGCATTTTGAGTTTCCAAGCTTTGATTTCACAGAATCACGGAATCACAGAATTTCTAGGTTGGAAGAGATTTTTTGACCTTTTGATTTTTATCCAAAGCCTATCATGTTTAGAGTATGCTAACTTTGCCTTTTAACCTGAAAAACTACAGGAAAGTTTTAGAAGTTTGTGTAGGATTGGTTCAGTGGCAATCTTTGACATTTCTCTAACACGGGGTATCTTTCCCCATATTGGCATCTGCATAACACAAGGGATTGAAATGGTGACAGGTGAATATCAAAGGAAAAATTCACAGGCTGCTGCAGCAGCACCCTGAGCAGTCCTGTCATGGTCTGGTCTAATCAACCTGCTCCTGCATCACCATCCCTGCCAAGGAAATACAATGTGTATGTAGCTCTTTGCTGAAGCATTAAACTAATGCAGGGTAAAAACCAACCTTCTCCCAAAACAGTGTTTACTCTGAACATGGCTCAGTGTCCCAAATGTCCCAAGTGTCCTAAAGAGAGGTGCCTTGATGCTGGCACAGATGGTTAAGAACCATCTTTCTCATGTTCTGTAAGCTCTGTGAATTTATATTCATTTGAAGATGATGCCTAAACTCTTCAAAAACACTCTTCAGCTGAGCTGAAGACTAGGCAGAGTACAGGCCCTCCTTCTGCCTCATGAAATACCTGAAATGAGCTGTTGCACCATTCATTCAGAACTAAGCATTTCTCAGGTCCTATCATGACTGGCTTCTCAAAAGTGAAACTTTCATTAGCCTCTTAGACCTGGATTGCCAAGCAGCCCAACATAGGTGGTCACTGTATCTGCTGCAATGTTCAAAGAAATAAAATGTGCATATATATTTATCCTGGGAAGCGTTATTATTTTTGACCTCTCCACAAGGACAAAAGAGAGGAAATGTGATTTGTCCAAAAGTTTGCTGACAAATGTGAGAGGAAATATTTTTTAAACCAGTAACAAATATGAAAGGACAGCATATTTAGGTGAATGAGGAGTAGGCAAAATGTCTCCTCCTTTCAGATATGTTTCTACAAGTTCTTTTTTTTTTTTTTTTTTTACTCATCCTGACAAGCATACACTGAATCTAGCAAATAAATATTTTACTCTGATTTTATGCTGTCACTGACATGTTTGCACAGCAAGAATCAAGTCTACTCGTCATTTTCAGGGGCATGCCAAAGCAAGTGCCAGCCTACACAGCTCTGCTCTTCTCAGGGCAGACTTTTTCCTCTGATGGCTTTCCCTTGCAGGTACAGCAGGGCAGGGCTACAGCAAATATCTAATTACTTGTCAATTCTGTGGTCTAACAAGTCAAATGCAGCTGGTACAAAGGGGCAGCTGCTTCTGCAATAGCTGTGTTTTTGTATTCAACAGCCTGTCTGTCAGTGGAAAATGTCTCCGGCTGCAGGAACCGGGTAAGTAGGTTCCTCCTACCGAAAGCCTCTGCTGTGTTAGCAGGGCTGGGGGCAGTCAGCACTGGCTCTGGGCTTGCAGAATTTTTGCTAATCATGTTATTAACCAGAGCTGCATTTTATCCAGCCAAAAAGAGGATTTGCATGAATTATTACTCAATGCTGAATAATTTTCAGAATCAATCACAAGTTTCAGGGGTTGATAAAGCAGCTATTACTGGGTAAGATTTTAAAATGTGCTAGGCTTCTGCTCAGATGAGATTTTGTAGCAAGTTTACCTAGGAATGTGATACCGTGAGTTTACTGTAAAATGTACAAATAGGAGGTTAGGGTGCAGAGATTGTTATGTAAAGTTACTCTTTACCATTTCACTGCAGTGAGATACAAACTGGTACCCTCCAGTAAGTGTTGTTCAGATGTCCAACCACCATAGGAAAGGACATTTCATAAGCACTGCTGGGTACTGCTGCCAGCAGAACTTTTGTGCTTTTCTATCTAGAGTTGCAGCACTTTCAGGTAGGTACTTTTAATCTTTTTGTTAACTGTTCTCTCTTTCCATCAGTTTCTATCACAAGCCCTTGGTAACCAAATACTAGAAGTGTAGTTCCCAAGAGATCAGTGACATGATAATATCAGTACTTTATTCTGATGATATAAAGCTAGAAGATGGAGTCAGTTACTGGCACTGAGCTGTTAATATGAGGCACCGTTAAACTGCATTTGCTTAATCCAGAAAACTTCTAGTCAAACAAAAACACAAGTTCATGCACTGCTGATGCAAAGACAGATGAATCACAAAGTTTGCTGGCAAGCTCTCCTTTATCTTGGCACAGCCCAAGATATGTCCAAATTATGAAATAATTGGAAGCTAATTTTCTTGGAAGAAAATAAAATTCTCAGGGAGACTGTTGCATTGGAGAATCGAAGTAACGCAGTGTTTCGCTTCAGGTGATATGTAGTCAGTCAGGGCTACACCTTCCCAAGAGCATTGTTGAATGACAAATTCACCAGGCAATATTCAGCAGGGCAGTAACATCTGATGTTTTGTGTTGATGGGATCAGGGGAAATGCAGATTGCTCCACAGAGGTGGGAAATGGAGAACACTGTCCTAACACTCTGGCGGTAAGCTATCAGACAACTCTTTGGGAGATCATCAAGCCCTGCACTGGGTTATCATAAACAGCATAAACTCAAGCTTCACAAATACACAGATAAATGTGACTCTACCTCAACAGGTTTACAATGGAAATGCATTTTTTCTATTCTCATTGATTTGCTTCTTGAGATTTGTTTTGTTTACATAAGGAGCTTTCCAACTAAGTACTCTTTTAGGCTCTTGGTGTGGAGTTTGCATTTAAATCCTGAAATCAATGAGAAGCAAATGTGTTCATTGCCACCCAAAATAAATTCAAATGTTTTGATATAGAGCTACAAATTCCAATGCACTGCTGCACTTTCACAAAGCATTTGCGTGGGTGGTTGTTAAATTCCATTATTTTAAAGAACGAAAAAAACTTGGCATCTATTGTAAGTGTCACATTCAACAGCCGTACATTTATTTGTATTTTCCATTGAGAAAACTGTCTTTTTTTTTTTTTTTTTTAACTGACATGGACTGCCAGGAAGATATCAGACTTTTGTATTTATTTGTAACATTGGCCTTTTAAAATGATTTATAGGTATATATTTGTGAATTTATATGCACACGATCAAAGAGTTATATTAAAATGTTACTCACAAGCAGAATGGCAGCCACTTTGTCAAGGTTTGTGAATCTTGGCATCTTAAGGAAATAATTATTCAAAAAAGTAGAAATAGTCTAATAAGTTAAAAGGATCTCGATCTCTATCTCTTAAACAATGTGTACATGTACATGTAAAATATATATTTATATATATGTATGTATATTTAACACAATATTTTTTTCCTGTATGTGTTATCACCATACTTATTCCTCCTCCTATTTGGAATTAGGTTTGGTCCAACTTGGAATCCCAAGCAGCTATAACTAAACATTAATAATTCCTAAAACATCAGGTCTTGCATCAGTTTACTTACTTTCTAAGATTTCACTTTATATACTAGCTTCTGTAAAATTCCAGCAAGTGTGTTTTACCTGTGAATTGCTCAATAAAATGTATCCACAGGCAAAAAAAAAAAAAAAAAACAAACTTGGTTCCCCACCACTGTGTAGCTGTATCAAGCACAACAAAGATGGGAGCTCTAGACAATACAATGACCCAATGTTTCAAGGAGTTCAGGAAGGTGTACTAGTAACAGGTAAAAAAAATACATGAAAGAACAGCTCTTGGTGATACTTTCACATACATTCATCCTGGCTGCTGCCAGCACAAGAGGAGCTATACTTTTGCTCAATGAATTTCCTCATTCAGACAGGGAGACATCATTCACAACTCTTATCAAAGGCCCTTGAAGCTCTCTCCTGGTCATTTCAGTGACCCTAGGAGGCTATCCTGATGCAGCTACAGTGAAGCTGACTCTAGAAGGAACTCATATGTAAAGATGTGATTCTTTATGCTCCCATTTTCAATTAAAATGTTTAAGAAAGCTAACTCTTCTCCACTTTTTTAATTCTTCAGAGCACGGTGGGCTAGACCAACTCCAAATAAATGTCCTTTCCCTTTTGGAACTGACATAGCAATATATTAGTATGCTTGTGTTTTCTTTAAGTTTGGCTGTCCATTTGGATGCCTGAGGAGACGTGCTATGCAAAGAAGAAACTCAGATTTATTTTTCTTCCTTCGCTTTTAGACTTAGACAGAACATGAATCTCTTTGCTGCAGAAATTAATTCCTTCACATAATACAGAGACTTTCAGGACTTCTTTATCAGATTGGGTTGTTGATAAAAGCATGTCAATACCACAGGCCACAGGGCTCCACAACAGTGCACTGTACTCTCATTGTCATTTTCACCTACACATATCATATGATGGGGAGATATGGAGACAGTGACTGAAGTTTTCAGAGGTACCTGGCTTGCTGTCACATCAAAGGCTTAGTAATGCAAGCTGAGGTGAAACTTGTGATAAGCTAACTCAGGAGCCTTAGTCTCTTACCATGGCTTCCTGGGATCTCCATGCAGACAGTTTTCCTTCATTGAAACATTCCTGCCATTTTGCTTACTGTTAATCTAATAATAGCCATATTGACCAGTCATAACTCATTCCCTTGACGTCTGAAGAAAAGTGAAAACATTTAACCTCTCTGCTCTCAAACTTCATTTGCACATAGTGGTTTGTTCTTTGGTAATGAAGTCTCCATATTTCTCCATACAATCTCCATCCCACCTTCAAAGGCAAGCAACATCAGAGTGAATCACTAGACACTATATACTACAGAAGAAACTGTGGAGTTAGTCCTGATTTAGTGGTTCCACTACCTGCATATGTTATAGGAATTAAAATATATATATATTGCCATTCAGTCCTGTCAGGTAAGAGTAAAATATTAAAAACTAGTCTTTCCTCCTTCACTGAAGACAAAAATCCTAGAAATCTGACTGAAAACAAACAAACAACAAACCAAAACCAAAACCAAAACCAAACTAGCAGTCAAAAGACAAATACGTTAAACAAAATTCTGAATTCTGACCCATATTTCCTCTGTGACAAAGCTCAAGAGACTGTTCTAACATCAGCCATTCTTGAGCTTCCAGAGTGTTGAGCATCATGGGACTGTACTGTCTAATCCCATCCCATCAGCTACAGCTGCCTTAACATCTGCATGGAAAGACCATTTTTTATTGATTGGTTTATTTATGCCAGATATGTTATAGCACTTCTGCCAGCTGTAATCTCTCCAGGACAATCATGATTTCTCTTTTATGTCACCAATAACTAATAGGGTAAACAGGTACAATTCAGCAGAGACTCCCACGCAATCCTCTTCCAGGCCACAGTCCAGTCAGGCACACGGTATTGAAGTGATATTTTGACATTGATGGGGAAGTTATGCAAATACTGCCTTCCAATGAGTAAAAACAGCTCCAGCAGTTAGCTTAAAACACACTACCCCAACACAGCAAAAAATATGGAAATATTTCTGCCCTGTCAGTTGTGCCAACGTTTCACAATCAGCCTTGCGGAAAACTGCCACAACAACAACAGGAAACAAACGCCTGCTGTCTATCTTTTCCTGTATTTTAAGACTTCAGTATATCTGTGATGAAGCGAACTGGTCACTCGGTCCCTCTTGTCACATGTGTCAAACACAAAACATTTCTGAATACATACACAGTTGAATTTATCAGCGCAAGAACTGTGAAGCAATCTAATGTGGGACTTTATCATCAAGAAACAAGTGGTAAGAAGGTGTGATTCAAAATACCATGGAACTGACCCTGATTCTAATTGAAATAGTGCTTTTGGTAGTGTTTAATAATACTGTACAGATCATGTATTCCTCTTTTAGCGTCCTGTACATGAGTGTCCTGTACAGCACTGTTAGCACCTTTGCTGTTCCTTCTTCTGCCTTTTAGCAGTGCTCTGCACAGGAAGATGACCAGGGGTGTGATCCAACAGCCTTGGAGGTGAGCAGTAAACCTACTGAACCCAACATGTCTTCAACTGGAACTTTAATGAACAAACCTTGAACAAACATAGAAATTAAAATTGAATAAAATTCCCTTCCCTTCCCTTCCCTTCCCTTCCCTTCCCTTCCCTTCCCTTCCCTTCCCTTCCCTTCCCTTCCCTTCCCTTCCCTTCCCTTCCCTTCCCTTCCCTTCCCTTCCCTTCCCTTCCCTTCCCTTCCCTTCCCTTCCCTTCCCTTCCCTTCCCTTCCCTTCCCTTCCCTTCCCTTCCCTTCCCTTCCCTTCCCTTCCCTTCCCTTCCCTTCCCTTCCCTCCCCTCCCCTCCCCTCCCCTCCCTTCCCCTCCCCTCCCCTCCCCTCCCCTCCCCTTCCTTTTTTCTTTCTTGCTGGGGCACAGGCTGATCTGTGTGCCAAAGGCCTCTTTCTGTGCAGAAGTCCCCAAGATGTTCTGGCTATGAGCTAACAAGCTGACTGCAAAGGAAAGTTTTTTGACTACATTGAAAGGCTACACACATTTTCCGCCATGGTTTGTTTATGATATGAATGATGGCTTAAACATTGTTCTTCACTGAAAATAGTGCAGCTGCCCATAATCTGGCATTGATTTTCAGTGCATATTTTGCAGCCTTTAAATGCATTCTTGGCAAGAAAGTTAGAAATTTTAGCCTATGATATTAAAATCTGCAACTGGACTTGACTGTGGAAACATTTTTCCAGGTCTCCAGTATGCTTCACTTTAGGAAGCCCCATTTTGGTCCTGGGATGCATGGATACATGAGAATGTTGGGTTTGAGACATCAGAGGGTGTAAAGTGCATCACCTCTCCAGCAGCACAATTTTTCTTAAGCCAATAACAACAGGAAGGCCTTTTTCCTGTAGTAGTGTGCATCTTTGGATTTGCTCTCCCAATTTATGAATAAATTATCGCATTCTGTAGTTTAGAAATTCTGGATGATTCATTGTAAACACATGGTAAAATATTTGTAATTCTTAAAATATTTGATCCACAGTTTTATAATTCAGAGCAATCTCTGCATGCTTGTCCCTAATCAATAAAACTAAACCATAAAGGCAAAAAGAAAAGCACTGCTCTGCTGTGAATGATGACTAAGGTTACTCTGAATTCAAGCGTATAGTTTAGACTCCACTGAATTTCAACTATTAAGGTTGTAACTAGCAGACTTCTCTCTTTACTGATATTAACAGTAGCATGGATTTCAGACACACAATGTAAATTGTACCTTATTTAAACAGCATCCTTAATTTATAACTGCAAATAATAAACATCCAAACAAACAACAATAACTTCACCAAATGATACTGTTGACAGAAAAATAAATTTAAAATATATCTGAAAATTGTTGAGCTATAACACTAGCCCATTTTCTTCCTTCAAAAGGCTTCAAATGCCAGGCTGAATCCTAGAAGAATGAGTTTGTTTACACAGAGTCTGGACATAATGAGTTTCAAAGATCTAACAACAGAGAGTCCTGAAAAGTCTCAAAAAGGGTATTGTATTTCTGGTTTGAACACAACACGGGTATGATGTGTCAGTCTTTTCATAAAAGCTCTGTGCATATCTCATTAAAAAGCCACTACACTGTAATACCAAAAAGAGTGTAACTATTAAAACTGGAGTCTTTGCAAGCAATATATGACAGTTAGGATGTAAATAACCATTAGATGCTGGCCCTATTGGTGCAGTGTTATTAGGCTTTTAAAACAGCAAATAAAGTAGCTGCTAAAGGCAGCTTGCCCTGACAGCAGTGGAAGGGGAAGAGGCAAGGTTTACCCATCAGCACATCATTAATTTGTAGGTGGTTGACATTAACTGAAATATTCCTGTTGACCTTAATAAGCATTGCATTTAATACTTAAGAAACAGCCAGTTTTGCCAGAAGTCAAGAACATTGGTTTTCTTTCCTTTCTCTCTCAATCTTTTCAAGGCTCAGCTCTGCAGCAGCTGACAAATACAGAGAAACCCTAAGCTCAGTTTCATTCGTGCAATTCCTGGGTTGAAAGGATTTTCACCAGTAGATAACACTGTCTGGCCATCTCATTCTAGATTTGTCTTGGTGTTGTCTTGTTTGACCTCACAGCCAAAAGTATATGTGGCTTTCCTGAGTCAATGTAAACTTCCAGGGATGCAGAACATCTTTGGATACCTTCTAGCATCAAATCAGAGCAGGGGTGGTCTCAAGTTTGCTGGCCATGAGCAATACCCATGTGTTGATTCACATGCTGGTTTGAACCTGGAGTGGGGTAACTGGTAACTGAGGCAAAGAGCTCAAATGTGGGAAGACCTGGGATCCCTCACTCCACTCCTGCTCCTGCAGAGGCTATAAATGAGCCTCTGAAACCTGGCCCAGGAAGCTTGGCCCCACAGTTGGGTGCTATTGCCAAAGGTAGTGTTTCAACATGCAAAGGATTGAGATTTGTGCTGGGTGGGTGACAACAGTAACACAGGCTTTTCTCCACCACAGACTAACATCAAGAAATGCCTCGCCCTTATTCAGTGATGACCTAAAAAGATCACAGCTTAATTTTGCTTTTTGAAAAATCTGTCATGAGATGGACTGGAAATGTTCAAGATGTTGAATGAGGTCTCAGCTTGGGTTAGTTGCATAATGGGAAAACAAGGATAATTTAGCTTTTACAAAAAAGCTTGTCAAGTTTTGTTTCCTTCTACCAACATTAACCAGGGAGGTTTGGATCTTGCTTGCAAGCAGAGTCTGGGGAGAAAGGAGGATGGAAAGTTCCACTTTTAGCCTTTTTTCTCACCAGGCTAAAGATCAGTAATGGACTCAAACAATTTCTTTCTCTTTGAAACTAACACTATCTCTGCCCAGCAGAATCACAGAATCACAGAATTTCAAGGTTGGAAGAGAACACAAGATCATCGAGTCCAACCTCTGACCTAACACTAACAAATCCTCCACTAAACCATATCCCTAAGCTCTACATCTAAACGTCTTTGAAAGACCTCCAGGGATGGTGACTCCACCACTTCCCTGGGAAGCCCGTTCCAATGCCTAACAACCCTTTCAGTAAAGAAGTTCTTCCTAACATCCAACCTAAAACTCCTCTGGCACAACTTTAGCCCATTCCCCCTCGTCCTGTCACCAGGCATGTGGGAGAACAGACCAACCCCCACCTCGCTACAGCCTCCTTTAAGGTACCTGTAGAGAGCAATAAGGTCACCCCTGAGCCTCTTTTTCTCCAGGCTGAACAAGCCCAGCTCCCTCAGCCGCTCCTCATAGGACCTGTTCTCCAGACCCCTCATCAGCTTCATTGCCCTTCTCTGGACTCGTTCGAGCACCTTGATGTCCTTCTTGTAGCGAGGGGCCCAAAACTGAACACAGTACTCGAGATGCGGCCTCACCAGAGCCGAGTACAGGGGGATACTTGCATTAGTATTGTACAGCAGATGTACAATACTAATGCAAGTATCAAGAAGTATCAAGATAACAACCCTAGTGCATTCTGTATATTCTGTGAGCATTATGGATGCTTTCCTATAAATACCAGAGAGACAGTTGAATTCTTAACTGACTGAGTGCATTGGTTTTAATTTACTCCCTCCTACTTCACTCCATTCATCTCCTGCTCCCATTGCTCTCTAAAGTCTGACAACTTCTGTTTTATCTCTGTACTTTTTGTCTTTACTTTTTATACATAATTGGATTACTGATTGTTTTGTACTGGATTGTTTTGTTTTGTTTTTTGTTTGCTTGTTTTTGAGTATTTGAATATTTTTCCATTTTTCCTGTTCTCTTTTCTCATTCTGTTACAATTTACTAAATTTCATTTTGTTCTCATAGTTCTTG
The DNA here is from genome assembly GCF_009819795.1 of Aythya fuligula. NCBI lineage: Eukaryota > Metazoa > Chordata > Aves > Anseriformes > Anatidae > Aythya > Aythya fuligula. The sequence continues at coordinate 31,494,043 of NC_045560.1, read as the reverse complement.
CAGCATTTGGTTTCCTAGTTTCCTTGATAGTTTTCTTTGCATCTCTGTTTCTTCTTTTACCCCCAATCATTCAGATCTCCACTTTTCTCCAAAGTCTGATTCTTCATTCTGAGTTTTATTCTAATCTTTTCTCCTTTATCACTGCCATATCACAGTGTGAGCAAGAGTTTCCAAGCAACTCTCAGAAGTCATAAAGAGGTACCGTTCATTCAGAATTACATCACATCTGCCTTTGAACTTCCAAAGAGTGCCACCTCCTTTAATAACAAGGAAAAAAGGAAAAAAAAAAAAACGGGGGGGGGGGGGGGGGGGGGAGGGTATGGAAAAAAGGATGAAAGTTTATTTTGAATGGAAAGTATACTATTTTAACTGCACCAGATTTCTTGGAAAGTACAACCGGCTAATATCTGTGAAATGCTTCCAGCATTAAGAAAGCATGCCAAATTGAAAAGCGCGAGCTGAACATGAGCAGATTTGGAGCTGCCCAGTAATGATTAAGAATGCTGAATGCTGACCTGCTCACTTGAAATAGTTACTGGCAGACACATTGATTTTTGTTTATTAATAGGGAAAAAACAACCAGGACAGAAAAAAATAGGAACAGAAAAATTACTTCTCTCTTGACAATGGAAGATTGTTTAGAGCCAATAGCAGGACAAGAAAAAACCTAGGTAACAAGGTAGAATAGCAGTTCTAAAAGAAGCACATTTTGAAGAGAATTATTCTGGAAACCAGACTGAGACAAAGGCACCCTTTGGTTATCTAAAGAAGTCAAGCCTAGACTGCCAGCCTGGATCTTGTTGGGACCCTACTGTGATTAAAAAGAGATAAAACATTAATAAAGTGTGGAGACCATTGCTAGATCTAAGCACTTCTGTCTGCAGGACTATTTGCAGTGACCTAGATTTTTGTTTGAGCTGATTTAGGAGCAAAATTTCAAAGCTTTGGTTGAATTATTTATCTGAATATTTTAAATATCCCAACGTTTCCTACATAAGTTTTAGCATATATTTTAAGCTTTCTTATTAGTTTAGAGTGATCAGTGTCTTTCCCACATGAAATTTCCCTCAAGCATTCAAATTCAGGCAAAGAATTTCTGTCTTCATGCCAATAACCCTTCTCAATGGACAGAGCAAGAAGACAAGAACAAAAAGAAATCAGCCCTATCTGCCCTTGGGGGAAAATGAAAAAGAAGAAAAATTAAAAAATAAAAAAACACTCTTACAAAATTACTGTTAAAGAATAGTTAACAGAGCACAGAAAAGCCATGTGAGCATACTCTAGCCAGATATGCATATTTTTCAGATTTTTAATGCCTTCTCTGATGATCCTTAAAAATCTCAGTTCTCCATTAGCATCCAGCCTTTGAGTCAGCAATCAAGAGGGAATAATTCAGAGCTGACATCACAGGCAACTTCACAGTTTAATGTCAGCAGATGACAGGGAAAGGAGAGACTTGCATCAGGTTTTCATCAAACTGTGTTTAGAACTTATCATGGGTTTCTAAACATAGGTCTGACCAGTCCCACATTTGGCACCAAGTCCAGCCTTTCACAGCCTGCACTGGAAGAGATTTCTGTGACTTGATTTCTTCTTTGTCAGATGCCGTAACCGTTTTTAGGTGGCTAATGAATATTTTAATCTTATCTTCTAATCTCCAAGTACATTACATGCCAAAGAATAATAAGATAGGGGAAAGTATGTTGCAAAATAGATTATTTCATTGAAAATCAGAATTTCTTGCCAAATTTCAATGTAGTTAATGTTCTGAAATATGCCAAAAATATCAGACAAACAGGCGTCAGCTATTTCCTTTTCTCCCTCTAACTGACCACTGAGGCCACTAAACTAGCATGCATAAGCATACACTTTGCACATGTTAACTGAAGTATTTGTCAACAAATTACATTCCTTTCTCCATTAGCTGGTCTTTGGTCAACCATCTTGACTTATTATACAAGATATCAGTATCAGATAAGTGGTTTGCTTTTGCACCTACATCCATGCCAAATTGAAATGGGTAAATAAGATTCACAACAGAAGAGGTTTTGTTTTGTTTTAAGATCTGGTATATGGATTTTAGTTCACTCCATCACAAGTTTAAAAAAAAAAAACAAAAAAAAAACTCTTGGTTCCATAATAATTCTGAATGCTTTAAGTTTTTGGATCTTTTCTCATCTGCAGATTATGAACACTAATTCATAAAACAAGAGTTTTCATATGCAGTTCCTGCTAACTAATATACAGTCATATATGTCACTGATGGCAGCTGAAGTTTCATCTGCATTCCAAAGAATGAAGTGTAGCCTCTGTCCATTGAAATTTCATGACAGTAACAACATCTAGCTACTCAAAAACTCAGATCCAGAACAAAGGTTTGAAGCATGTATGCAACTGCTTTTTCTTCCACAGTACAAAGAACAACTTTTTTTTTTTTTTTTTCCAGAGCAGAGAGCATAATCCTACCTTCTATTTTAAGCATGCAGTTTATTATCCCACTTTTTCACTTAGTTTTTTCTATAACGTCACTTAATCCATTTCACTGAAAAGAGGATTTAGCAAGTGTAGCACATATCAGATTTCCTGATAGACACACTGTTGTGGTTTTTTTTTTCTTGTATTAGTGAATGCAAAGCTATTTCTTTTTGAAGCTGTTCATAAGTGGGAGCTGAATGAAGAAGAGATTTCCTTTTCTCCAACTACTGCATGGAGCCCTGTGTCTACAAGTGTGTTGGAGAAAGATCAGAAGAATATTCATGTGGTGTCATGCAAATGTACAAAATTTCTAATTGATTAATCATATATTATGCAAACCTGTCAAGCATCATGTTTAAATGTATATCAGAGTTTCAAAAATGATGAATTATTATTAATCCTTCTGAAATTTGCAAAGCAGGTAAAATATGACTGAATTAATCGTCATGATGATTAAGTAAAGACAGGCAGTGTTACACTTTGAAAGACAAAAACTATTTCTTTCTACAAGGACTCATCTGCATCTTCAGTAATAAAATTTCTAATATGGATTGTTAAGAGGCATCAACAATCTAGAAACTGCAGTATTCCAGAAGGAGTTCTGTGTATTGTCATCTTTTGAAAAAGTGGGGGGGGGGGGGGAAACAGTTTTTGTGACTACAGGAACAGGACTATACGTGTGTCTTTCTTTCTCATACACACAAACATCAGAATTCTGGAGGACAAGGTTGACCTAAGTGGTTTTTCCAACATGAGGCCAGAACTCTGAGAGTTTGGCTGACAAGTCAAGCCTCCCACCTCCACAACTTAACTGTGAAAGCATAGTTTAGACTATCCTAAACAAAGTTCTAGGGCTGAGAAACTTCTGTATTGGTCACAACTTCTTTGTAACAGTCCCTCCAAATATTGTGTTTTTTGTGTTTTTTTTTTTAATGCAAAATATTGTTTCGCACATACCTGCATTTTTTTTTTCATTCATTATACATGGTTTTCTTGATTCTTAGAATAGCTGTACTCCAGTTTCATTACCTGGTATTTCACTGTTCAGTTATGTACTCCAAGACACATGAATCCCCCTCATCTTTGGCCTCACGGTGCTACCTCCACACATGTGGAAGTAGGAAATGAAAACAGCAGTCTCCAGAGAAGTCTTGCCAACCTGACTGCCTCCTGCAGAGGACAAGCCTGTAACTATAAGAAAGTTTCAGCAGTCAGGTTATTGAAGTAGAGGGAGGAGGCAGGAAGGTGGAAGCCATTATTTTTTCTCTCCTTGAAAATGCCCTATGACCCTGGGAAGCTATCTAAGCTACAAATCTAAAGGTCGTAAATTCTCAGCCACACTTCCTAGTGAATCCTGTACTTCTGAGCATTTCAGAATCATCACATAACAGTGGCACGTCTGACAGCTTTGGTAGGAGAAAACAGTCTTTGCACAAAATCACTTCAGAGGCAGTGAGTGAGGCTAGAACCAAAGTCTGTACAACACCACAGCAAAGCCTCTCCTGTTTTGTCACAGTTGGGAAACATCTGTAATTACAGATAGAGTGAAAGCAGTTTCACAGCTCTCTAACTCCAGGCTGGTCAGCCATCCCAATGCTGAGACTCCTACCAAAGATATTCACAAGGCTGAAAGCCCTGGGATTTGTACTACATACCTTAAAAATTCAAAATGGGGGAATTCTGGGGGAAATTAGTTGGCAAGAAGTGAAAGTCCTTCTTTAGGACCTCCACAGGTCAGTGCGCAGGTGTCTGTGTCCCAGTACAGTTCAGGATCTGTGTTTCAGAAATTTTTGAGGCTTCCTTCCTCCCACAGCCCTGCTTCCAGGAACACTCTGCGAGGAACTGCTCTGAAACAGCTCAAGTGCAACATGCATTTCAGGAGGTCTAATGTAGCTTCCTCTGCTCTTGTAGTCAGTGCATAAAAAGGGATTTCTGATGATACAAATAGATCTACCGAATGCAAATTATGACGGCTGCAATTTTCTGTATCACAAGGTTGCACATCCATCCAGTTCCCCAGGCAATTCAAACAGGGGTGCCTTCTCACCACACTTCTAGTTTTGAAGAATCATTTAAGAGAATAGTTGTTGGGTTGCAGGTGTTGGGCAACTCTTCTATATGGCAGTCCACAGGGAAAGCATATCCAGCTTTAACTCTAGTCAGCACAACAGCTGAGCTGGAAGACAGCCACGCTCCTGCAGATGGGCAGGGGAAAAAAAAAAAAGGCCAAAAGCAATTTTTTTTTTTTTTTTGGGGGGGGGGGAGGGGTGGGAGTAACAGTTTGCTTTTGGAGTATCTGATTAATGACTTCAAATCTGTCAGAGCAGACAAAGTACAAACTTAAATTAAATGAATTAAATGTAGTTCACAGCTCAATATCATTAGTAGTAGATATTGAAGAGAGCCTTGATCTGAAATTCAGGGACTCTTTTTGCAACACATCACCATATCACCTGTTTATAATTTGAAGCATAACAACCTGATGGCATTTTGATGTCTCTGTAGTTATTTGGGGGACTTTTTATAACTTGCAGGAATAGTGCCTAAGTTTCTTTCTCTATAACACAGAAAGATATTCTGTTATGATGTATTCTCGAGTCTTTGTTTCAGCAAAGGATTTAACATTGCTTTGAAATAAACTTTTGCCTGTAAACTTGCACATTAGCTCACATTTAAGAATCAAAGTGAATTTAAGATGACTTTTCAGATAACTTCAGATGATACAAACTGCCTGGAAAAATTTCCACAACTTTTTAAGGAAAAAAATAGGAAGAAGCCCACATTGGTTTAGAGCTTAGAGATTATAGAACACAGTTTCAAGTTTTAGCATGCAGAATATTCATTATCAAATTACAACCCCTGTAAAGCATACTTTGCAAGAGCCATGGTAGACTGGCAATTTAATCAGATGGAGACAAAGTGTAGAGCTAAAACCAATAAGTAAATCTGTATGACAAACTGTGGGCTACACAAAGACTTTCAGTTCTTAAACAGTTTCTTTGTTTTAACTCTAGGTTTACTAACTTAGTTGTGGCTTCCAAATAAATCAAAGCTACTTTAATTATCCTCATTAACTTTACCCTCTAACATAAAAAAATGCATGGCTTCAGAAGATGGTGATATAATGAGGGTAGAGTGTGATGGACATTACCACTTTGCTTCCAGGAACCTTGTAGGAACAAATGTAAGTTTATACTCATTTTTTGCACTGTTGGATCTTATTCCACTTCCTCTGTGGTCACCTTGCTCTGGGTCTATAACAACAATCAAAGATAATGGCAGACTACAAACAATTCATCTTCAGATTTACTGGGTAAAAAAAAAATGGAGACCAATAACACACACCATAAAAACAATCGGGGGGGGTGAGGGGGGAGGAGGAGGAGGAGAGGTGGCAACTAACCCTATCCCTGTGTTTTCTCCTCATTATAACAGATAACCATTTTGTTTAAGAATAATCCCTGTTTTAGCATATTTGAACAACAAACTAACTAACTAAATAAATAAATAAGTCAACTGACATTACTGGGAAATGCTTAATGAAGGTTCTTCAGAGTCCCTTCACATATCTTGTTAATAAAAAGTGCAGTGTTTACAGCTTTTAGCCACAATAGCCAAGAAATGCCAATTACCAATAATGCCTCATTCAGGGAGCATACACAACTGAAATATTAGGCACAGGTAATGACTACGGCGCCTCGTGTTAGGGTGGAAGCTTCCCATATGACAGATGTACAAAGGAGGTAATACTCGTTTCTTCTTATGGCTTTTTGCCTGGGCACAGCTCTATGTTATGAGGATCTGAGCAGACAGAGGCTTACAAAAGTCATTACTGCTACTGAGCCAGAGGACAGGGCAAAAGAGTGCATTGTCATGTAATAGCTGTTTATAAGTCCTTACCCTCACTGTGCAAAATGGAACCTCAAGCAATTTCTTTTTCCTTTTAATTTTAAGATTAAAAAAAAAATTCTTCTCTTCTTCTTCCTTCTTCTTCTTCTTCTTCTTTCTTCTTTCTTCTTCTTTCTTCTTCTTCTTCTTCTTCTCCTCCTCCTCCTCCTCTCCTCCTTCTTCTTCTTGTTCTTCTTGTTCTTCTTCTTCTTCTCCTCCTCCTCCTCCTCCTTCTTCTTCTTGTTCTTCTTGTTCTTCTTCTTCTTCTCCTCTCCTCCTCCTCCTTCTTCTTCTTCTTCTTCTTCTTGTTCTTCTTCTTCTTCTTCTTCTTCTTCTTCTTCTTCTTCTTCTCCAACTCAACCTTTGTTAGCATGCCAATATTTTCCGATCTATTTTTCCAATGCACATTTACTTTATATAAAATATAAATACAGTGCTACAAAACTGTCTGTTAGTAAATGCTAAATGGAAAACAAGTCAATTTTTTCCTATATCTTACTCTGACCTGACAATGCAAATAACTGAGAACTCTTTTCAAAACTGAATTTTCCATGTGTTTCAACACAAGTTGTTGTAATACAATTTTATTCATAGACTAGGAAACAGACTCTAGCAGTCATGAAAACACAAGACAACTAACACTTTTAGTATGGTCAGTTTGAGGTGACGCTGAGGATTTTGCACTGCTTAACCTCTTTGATCTGGAGGCATCTTAGGATTTCCAAGTGTTTTTCTGGTTGCTCATTTTTTGTTTTGTTTTGGTTTTGTTTTGATTTGAATCATAGAATCATAGAATGGCTTGGTTTGAAAAGGACCTTAAAGATCATCTAGTTTCAACCCCCTTGCTCTGGGCAGGGTTGCCAACCACTACAGCAGGCTGCCCAGAGTCACATCCAGCCTGGCCTTGAATGCCTCCAAGGATGGAGCATCCACATCCTCTCTGGACAACCTGTTCCAGTGCCTCACCACCCTCTGAGTGAAAAAACTTTCTCCTAATTTCTAACCTAAATCTCTTAAGACTAAATGTCTTAGTTCAAAGACATTTATCCTATCACTATCCTTATCCGATCACTAGGTTTGGTTTGGTTGTTTTTTGTTTGGTTGTTTGCTTGTTTTTCCCCAAGATAGTGGAAATGTGCTACAGATAGCTTCAGTTTTGGTAGCTGTACAATACTACAAAAGAGGACCTATAATCTTATATGAGCTATCGGAAGGAACAAAGTAACATGCCTCATAGATCTGATTGCCTGTAGTCTGTAGTCTGTAGGTAGTGCCTGTAGTCTGGTGCTGGGATGATTTTGAAGAGCTCAGGGTTTTTGTATGGTGTAGATGTGGGCTATTGTTTAAAATGCTACCAGAGTATCATCTTGGTGAGATCAGATGGAGTCTGAGATGTTTTTGTGTGTCAGAGTGGTACAAAGAGACTGGATTGCAGAGAGAAGCTACCCCCACTGCCTACAAGCATTAATTAAAAAAAAAAAAAAAAAAAAAAAAGTATAACCAAACATTTTACTCTAGTTTTTCCATGGGTTTCTGATCTCAATTGATTCACCAGTAATTAGAGATGAAAAATGTCAAGATAAGCTAAACAAAAGGCAAAATACTATCTGTGCCATTCTTCGTTGGACTTGCAATCTAAATTCACAGACTAAGTTGAAAATCACCTAAATAAACACATCTGTTAAACTAACATTTTCCAGTGATAGCAGTCTTAATGTTGTGAAATGTGTTTGATGTGTTCATGTTACAAAGACCAGTTTCCAAAATGTTACTTTCCAACTCTTTTTTTAAGTTGTAAACTGACCTTTTTCCTGTTGGCTCTGTGGTGGGCCAAGTTATATTTCATTTAATACTGGCTAAAGCTGGAAGTAAAATGTTAAAATACTCTAGTGGTTTTACATGTACATTGGAAAGAAAATACTGTGAGGGTTGCATGCTCTTCATTATAGCCCAATTTGGAGAGTAGAACCAAAAAGTTTAGCTCTGTTAAATGTCTTCTAAAGTCACACATTGAAATAGATTACTTTGTTCAATAGCTAGGTGGGAAAGATCATAATTTAAAACAAACAAACCAAAACATGCCATTGGCTTTTTTGAGCTTATAGAGAAAGAAGGTAATCAATTATATGAGGCGATAATACAGACTTAGGGCCAGAGGTTAGCACTGACCATAATGCAAAGACACATCTGCAAGTGTTTGTGCCTGTGTCTTTGTAGAGAAATCAAAATGTCTAAACATGCTTGCTTTGAAATAAGTGGGGAGGGGGGAGGGAAAAAGTCCTGTTTCCCTTCAGGGTGTAACATCAGGTTCCTCATGAGAATGACAGAAAGCACAACCTGTATGGTGATAAGCAAAGATTAGCTGGACAAAGGGTGATCAGAGGAGGGAGATGCTACTTGAAATTAAAAAGCTACTTCTGCAGTGGCTTTTCCTGTATCTTTTCTGGGTAGTCACATGGATAGCTACCTAGCCACAAAGAGCCCATGTGCACCATTTTAATCTTTACTCCTAGATTTGGTCCCCAGTTTCTTAGTACAGAACTAAATTGAGACCTTGGGAAAATGACTGACGAGGGCAGCCTTTTTTTGTTGTTGTTTATTTTTTTTTAACTTCTCCCAGTCTTGGAGAGATGGGGCTGGCAAAAGGTCAACACTCCTTATATAGTGGATAGTAGAAGAAAGAGAGTCTTTCATTTCAAGCAGAACAGAACAGAACAGAACAGAATAGAAGAATTCAGTTGGAAGGGACCTACAAAAATCATCAAATCCAACTGCCTGACCACTTCAGGGCTTCAGAATCTGTGTCAACTTACTTGCATTACTTACTGTGAACCAAGAGGTTTTTATTATTAGAAATCCCAATGTCCAAGAATTATCCCACTTAATTTCCTTTTAATCAGAATCAGATTTGATGTACTATTGGCTTCTTTGCTAAAGAATCAGCAATTGCACCTTAAATACTATTCATATACAGTCACGACAGCTTATTTTTACCCGTAGACTCTCAAAATTTGATGAGGCTGAAAGGTTTATATTTACCAGGCTGCCATCAGACATTGAAGTTTATTAAGTCAAAAATAGCAGATATAATTAGTGATACGCTGTCATTAAATACCTAGAATGATCTCATAAACTCTCAAGTCCAGTCATATTAAGCACTTTAATAAAATAGTCTCATTAGAACACAGAGGACAGACAATAGCCTGACATTAAAGCACTTTAATCCTGTTGCAGTACAGAAACTGCAGCACTTAAGTTTAAAGTCATCTGCTCTTACAAGGCTTGATAAAATGTGTATGTAAGTAAATAACCAGAGAGCATTGTTAATACTGATTATACAGAACATTCAGCGGAATTTTCCATGCCAAATGCTAAAATGAAGATATATTCATGTATTCATGGAACACATGGGAAACATGGACTTGTCCACAATTAAGTGAATTCAGCAAGCAAATTGCAGTCAGAAGTGACACTGGAATGATGCCAGAAAGTGACACTGACTGTTTGGGGGTTAAAGTCTTCCAAGATTAATCAAGATGTCAGATCAGCACAAAATTTAAATTGAAAGCTGCTTTTCATCTCTCACCCACATCCCCTGCAAATAATGTCCTAATAAATGTGGGAGACACACCTCAGTTCTGGCAGCACTAACAATAATGTGTAACTTCTCTTGACAAAGAGGCAGGACAGGTCCTGGGGGGCAAGTGTCACTGCTTCAACTGCCTTTCAGGCCTCCCAGCTGAGATGTTAAGGACAATGGAGATGTTATGGACAATGGAGATGTTAAGCAATTGAGACGGGAAGCAGGGACACAAGGATAGCAGAAAATATAAGAGTTGTAAGTCTTTGTCAGAAAGCAAGTGAGAGATAAGTTTATAAGTCAGGAATGGGTTAGGACAACAAATGTGCAACGACTGAGACCAAACAACAAGAACACAGGAAATAGTAAGAAGGTAAAAATATCAGATGAGGCAAAAGCTGGCCACAGAAAAAAGGAAGAGGGCATGAGTCACAGACTAGTTCTCTGACATCAAAAAGTAGATAGGAGAAAAAAAGATAGACACCCAAATGGTGAGAAAACTATTCCAAAACCAATGAAATTAAAGAAGATACATTTTAGATCAGTAATTTGGAGGTCATTAAATTTGTTAAGAAAACATTTAATTGAAATTTACAAGTTCAAATTCTTTCACTGCAAATATGCAGGATGTTGGCAAGCTGATTTTACCAGTTTTGCTAGATTACATGATTTGCACTTGGTACAGGAAGGGAGTCAATAGCAAAAATTTTCCTTAAAGTCAAAACCTTTTCTATTTCAACTTTCATGTGTGTTTCTATGTGTGGTGTTTTTTGTTGTTCGTTTTGTTTTTTCATTTTAAAATGAAAATAACTTTTAAAATCGTCCTTCAGATTTGGTTATTTGATCAGGACATATTCATTAACATTCCAGTTCCCTTAAAAACTGGAGGACGTTTATTTTGGATATTACTTGACAGGATTTTACCAGCTGTAAACTAGTTCTAAATTTCTCCTGTCCTTGCACTCAGAGAGTAACAGAAACCTGTATAAGATAACTTTTCTTTCTTCTTTTAACTGCCAGTGAAACCAAAGGAGGGAAAAAAATCAATCATTCATTGAGTACTAATTCAGAACATTTTGAGCTCCTGTTTAGATTCTGATTGCATTTGATCTGCTCTGGAGAAAGCCCACAGATCATAAACTCTTTCTGACAAGGACTCTCATGTATTTACTGCTGGTTGGAGTTGCCTTAGGGCAGTATCACATGGTATGGGAGGCCTGAAAGATTGCTGAAGCTCCGTTCCCAGCATTGTCCATGTTTTGTTACATAACTTAACAAAAAACAAATTCATTTTTTTGTTGTTTTTGAATATTTTGTTTTGTTCAGAAAACTGAAAAACACTCTTAAATGATTGCTTTTTGAAAACGTTTCAGCTACATATAACGACATATTATGAATGTCCTACTTCAAGATTCATATTTATTATGTTTTTTTTCTTGATGATTAAAGAAATTATCAACAACTTCATACCATTGCTGGCTGTTTCCAACCTTGTGCTCCAGGAATACAACCATGCTCTACTGAACTGGGAGCCTAAGGTTCAAAGCCAGAAGCAAGAACTGTGAGAACTATTTTAAGAGCTCTCCTCTTGGTACAGTAATGTAAGAGGTTTGTCAAGACTCGATTCACAGTTTGACTGAATGACTTGATAGACTGCAGTACTGAAGTATGCAAACAGAAAGATAACAACTCCATGAGAAGAGAATGGAGTATTTCCCCATTTATTGGAAGCTATCCTGTTTAGATTGGTCTAAAGGGTCTGTGAACTTTGCTACAAAGCCTATTAATGAAATAATTTTTAGCACTGTGGTTAGCTGTAAGCAGCAATCTGTTGTGGGAGAATAAAAGAATAAAACATAAACTATTGCATTATATTTTTATAAATTAAAAAAAAATAAATCAGCCATATCTTTTATCACATGTTAAAGTTCTGTTAAAGATTCTGTTAAAGTTAATACATGTATACAGATTACACCAGTGCAGATTAATCCTTTTGTATCTGCTTTTACAAGCGAAAGGGCTTGTGTGTGTGTGTGTGTGACCGTCTATCTTCTCTGTTGACAATTTTTCTTCTAGAAATGCTGAAGTTGAGAATGACCATACTGAGAACCATATGTTGAAAATAGGTGCTTTGTTAGAGGAAAAATGGGAATGCTCATTCAGACACAATAGGCTATTATTTAGTGTTCATAAATTAGTGAATGCATTTCTTAGAAAGCTGTAGTTGCTGAAAGGCATGGTAGCAATGTAGGTGGTCTTCCATGTTTAGTAGTTATCAACAAGTTCTAGCAAAGAAAGTACTGTGAAGAAAAAAAGATGCTAGAAATAGATTTTGGTGACTAAAATGATGTTTTATAGATAAAAGCTTGCAAACAGTTTAATTCATACTGCAGTGAAAAGCTCCATGTCTTGGGAAATTCAGAAAGAAAAAGGATACTTGAGACCAGATACTGACATACTTTTCCAGGCTAGTCAGACTTCCAAATGTGCATATATGCATATATATACAGCATTTGACAAGAAGGAAATGCTGCAACATTTCTGTTGAATGTTTTTTGTCACATTTAACAATATCCGTCTGTGATTTCACACAGGAATTCTGACCCAGATCTTTGAGTGACAGAGATCTGTCCCATTGATGATATGACTATTTAAATATCAAGACTTCTAGCCACTATTCTAAACAGTGAAATTGTATTCATATCTCATATTTTTTGTTTTCCTAATTCCTCTACCCAGTCTTCTTGAGCATACAGTTCTCAGTATGTTTCAATATCTTCCTTTCATTTGTGTCTTTAGGCTTCTGTCATAGCACCTTTTCTTTCAGGTAATCTGTCAGTCCTTTTCTCCTAAAGAGTAAGAGCATTCAGTCAATTCCTTCTTAACACACATATTTCCCAGGAATGCTAATGTTAATCTGCTAGCAACAAAGAGCAGTTAGTGTAATAAATCTGCACAACCTGAGAGATTAAACCCTCACCTGATCATTCCTCACACTTTATTTATGTCTCTGACAAGTACTGCCTATCTCACTGAGAATGCGTAATTTAATGGGGTTCAAGAAGTGTCACAGTCAGTACTAATGGTCTATAACATATGATCTACATTTTAAAAAATAGTTTGTGATTTTATGAGTTTTGTGATTTTGGAAGCCTAATTTTCAGAGCAAGTGGTCCAGCCAGTCCCCCTTCAACAACAACAACAACAACAATAAAGATTAATATGAGGAAATTAAAAGTTTTTAGACACTGACAATTAGGTCAGTGTAATCATAAGAACTATCTTTCAGTAATGAGAAATAAAAAAGAAAAAATACTTATTTTGACAGATGAATATAAATTATCTTCAGAACATTGGAAGACATAATTCCTTAGCTGTAATGGCCAAAAAGGAAAAATAGTAAAGAAGAAAAATGCCTAAAATTCCTGTAATCTCATGGCATGGCTAAATAATGCATTTTATTATACCTTATACTTGGATACCAAGACAAATGAATAATTTTTCCTTTTTTCCTTTTCCTTTTGCTTTTTTTCTTTTTTTTTTTTTTTTTTTTTTTTTTGCTAATGTTTGGAGGAAAATGGTGCATCTAAAATATTTCTTGCTCGTACTCCTTCTAAAGTGTGTACCTTTTAAGTCATAAACTTAAACCTGTATTTTATGATGGATCATTCAGCTGCTACTAATGAAAAAGAAGAATGAAAAAGACTGCAGTTTTATATGTTGCACATCAGAAGTATTACATTTTCTGTTGCTACAGGCTCATTAGAAACTAATTTTTGCCTCATTATTTGCTAAGAAGTTGTCTCCAGTTTTAGGGTAACTAAATTTGACCTGAACCTGTAAGAAGTTTCGCTAGATTATCCTAAAGCAATCCGGTTTCTTTCAAACAATTCTTTGTCAGCTATCACAACACTCTTCCTGTTAAAATCCTAATTCAGGTACGGAAAGACATTGGGAGTTACTATCAAGTGTAGCTACTTCTGTAAAACATGAATAAAGTCCAGCACCCTCTGCATTAAGATTTACAAAAATCAACTCTGGGGACTTTTTCTTGCAGCCACTGGATCTGATCAAAGCTGCAATCTGGAAAAATTGTTATCCACCTCAGTAAAAGCAGGCCAGTCTCATGCTTCAGGGCTCTGCAACTCGCTCCCTGCTGTCCTGCCATTGTTAATGCTGCTGTCATTGCTGTACTTCATCTACATCTGCTATCCACAGAGAAAGCTCATCTATCAGACTTGGGTGATTTCCATTCTCAGACATGGCACTGCGAAATAATAAGCTATAAGAGTAACTCATTTCTCAAAGTTAGAGTGCTGGCTGTGAAATTAAGAAAAAATATTAATGTGCATATTTATTTGCAGATCACCTCTAATCCAGAGAAGATCAAGGCACTCGCCACTTTTTATAAATTGATATATAAACTGTGTATCAGATGGATCATATCACTTAGCAATGTAGCCTCTGGAACAACGTTTCACAGAAGAGAAGTGTAGAATAGGATATGAAGAAGGAATAATGGTCCTATTTAACCATACAGTGTCAGCATGTGCTGTGCCAACTGGCACTTGCCCAGGATTCTGAGGCTGACCTCCTCTAAACTTGTGAAAGTACTAGAGCATCATAAGAAAACATGTCTGATATTCCTTCAGAACATGAGAAAAAGACTGAAAGTACAGATTGCTGATCATCACCACTGATGACATTCTGAAACCCATTTTCTTTCTTACCCAGCCAAGTGATTATTAAAAGCTTTCATCAGAGTTGCTTGCAACAACAGCTTTTTACTGCTATGAAGTACACTGCAGAGAGTTAGACAAAGACATGATGCTTCAAAACATTTTCTTTCTCTCTGTATTCACATGCACATGTATACATGCCCCTCAAGATGAAAACAGGTTTGTTTACTAAACAGGGACTGGGAGCAAGAATGTGTCCTGTATCCTTTCTTGTGTAATTCAGCAAGTAGTAATACCTCTTGTTCAAGCATTTTGTTATCAGTAAGACAACTAACATCACCCATCTCTTGACTTCTGCTTTAATAAAATGATAGAAATAAAAATCATATATCACATCCAAGACACGCACAAAAACTAAGTGACTTGAAAATACAATGTGCAGTAAGTATATTTAATGAAGCTAAGAGTTAAAAAAAATGCTTTCTCATTTCTAAAAGTATTTCCTTAACCTTCTAATTCTTAAAATCTAGAATACAAAAGGCCCCATATTTCATGGATGAAGACAGATAGATTCTGTGTATTACATTTTTTCATAAGAAAGTCATCACTTGAAGAAATCTGTAAGATACACAAAATGGAGAGTAAACACTTTTTAACAGTCAAAAGTTTATTTCTCCCTTAACTTTAAGGGAAGTAGAGTGACTAAGTTGAAAATGCCTTTTTCCTTGTATATGGAAGTATAACAGTCTATGTATAGTGCCAATATCAACATACTGCTTCTTATTTGCGAGCACGTACTGGCTATCATCAAAAGCACACCTTTAATAGAGTAGCTGAAAGGCACAGATCCACAACTGCACTCAAGTCAGAATGGGATAAGGAGGTGATTGTGTCTAAATATGTTCCTCATCATTTTACATCCCAGATCAAGTGAAAGACAGAAACACTGTACCTCACTCCTACCTCTTAGATCGGTGACATGTACCATTTTAGCTCTGGCTCTAGCTCCAAGTCTGTCAAAGCCAATGTTAATGAAATGTGATCTCTCTTCCCTTCTTCTCTACACAGCTGTTTGATTAGAAGACTGTTAGTGAGGAAATAGAAACATCAGAAATACCGAGTGCAGTCATCTCTGTCTGGGTGCCATTAACAATATCCTTCAAACCAAGCTCCATGGGATTATTACTGGCAGCAAAGGAGGCTATATAATGTAGATAAGACAAACAAGCTTTCTTTCACCCATTGTCTAGTACCACCAACCCAATGGATGATAAACAAATTTTTGGCAACTCAGGTTCTTCACTGGTTCAGCTCCTTTCATAGTGATCAGCAAAAGTGTTTACTCACCTAGTATCCAGGTATGGCATATAGATGACTTTGCCTTTAAATTCTGTCCATAAGGAACAAAATTCTATTTAATTCTGTGAGCTTCAGAGCTCATCCTCATCTTTCATGTAACACCAGGAAGGATGTAACTCAGCAAAGATGGGACCAGTCCAAGTTTCCTAAAGCCAGATTCCTAGCAATCCCAATACCAAAGATGTGCAGCTACGGTTTCCACCCCACACAAGGGGCTGCCACTACCTTGCCAGGGTCTGTACCTACAACACCCACAGCAACTCATTAAGAAATGGGAATAGTGTACACTGGAAGAGACCTAATTATCTGGTGAGGCTGAAGGCCAGCAGATAATTTCTTATTCAACTGGACAGTAACATCACTGATGTTACTGTGGTTCATTTAGCACTAAACATGCTAACCAACCCCATATCTGAGCAGCTAAGATTTTTTTTTTCTTTACAGATCAGATATTCCCAGTCAAAAAGTTATTAAGAGATAGTGTGATGGCTCCATCTTTTATATATATATATCATTATTTATCCTTTCTTTTTGTATTGTAGCTGGATCAATCTTCCTTTCCATCTTCTTTTATTTCCCTCTTGCCTTAGGAATGACTTCTGATGCATTCCTTCCTTTTGTGGAGTTTTTAGTTTGTCCTCTGTTTTGCCTCTTATACAGTCGGCCTTCTTCACAAGTTCTGTGTTTTTTCTCATGTTGGTAAGGCATTTTCCACATTTGCTATGGTATGAAGCTAACAATATGTAGCATTTTGTAGACTGAAAGAATATTAGGGTGTATGAAGACAGAATCTTTCAGGAAAAACTCATTACAACAAGCTGTGGGTTGTGTCATTATTCCTTCCTTTCTTAGCTAACCTGGTCTTTGACATGAAAGACCTAATTCAAGAATCATTTACACTAGTATATATGAAGACTAACCTGACTAGAGCTGTGCATGCCTAGCAGCAACTTTCACAGCCCTATCCCCCGGCATAGAAATGTCACCAGACAAGACAAGTTAGCAAAGATCCCACAGAGGATACATGTGTATCTGTTGCTCCTTAGCACTTCAGTATAAACTATCTTCTCTGGTTAACAGAATTCTCTGGTTAACAGAAATGCTAGCAGCAATAAGTTAAAATGGTTCTGAATTGTAAACTATTGACCACCTTTTCTTTCATATCTTGGTGATGTAAAATGCAATACTAAATTCACATTCTGAATCATTGTTTTCACAGTTATCACACTTGAATGACTAGCAATTATTTCCATATATTCATATATTATGAAAATGAGAGATAACCACCAAAAGATTGTTAGAAACAATCAGCGATTTGAATTGTCACTTTGCAAAATCTTGTTGGGGCTAAGTTTGAACATCCAAAACCCTAAGCATTACAATACACTATCTAGGATTGGATATGTTGACAAGCCCCATTGCTTGAATAAGCACCCAAACAATAGCTCTTCATCTGTAACTTCTGTATTTAATCTCCTTTGTCTGCAAAATTGTTAGAAATTTGCAACTGCGGCCTTTCAAATGAAATTTCTGGTACTTCCTTATTTGTTTTAAGATGGGGAAAATGATTTCAGAGAAATGTTTATTTCAATGGATCAGTATTGTACTTCTGCTTTTGATCAACACCAGAAAATGTAAGGGCACATGAGGATAATGAGGGTATGTACTAAGTGGCAGGACAGGTGTGAAAGAAGAGACCTTAATCCATCTTTTTTTTTTGTAATTTCAGAGAAAATCTAGTCTCTATTTTAAGCAGAAGTCTAAAAACCATTGTTGTTGTGTCTTTTTTTCCCCAAGCATATTCATAAGAAATTTGTTTCCGATGTCAGTTGTGTGTGTAAGTTACTACGACTATCACAGAACCACAGAATCACAGAATTTCAAGGTTGGAAGAGACCTCAAGATCATTGAGTCCAACCTCTGACCTAACAATCCCCACTAAACCATATCCCTAAGCTCTACATCTAAATGTCTTTTAAAGACTTCCAGGGATGGTGACTCCACCACTTCCCTGGGAAGCCTGTTCCAATGCCTAACAACCCTTTCAGTAAAGAAGTTCTTCCTAACATCCAACCTAAAACTCCCCTGGTGCAACTTTGGCCCATTCCCCCTCATCCTGTCACCAGGCACGTGGGAGAATAGACCAACCCCCACCTCGCTACAGCCTCCTTTAAGGTATCTGTAAAGAGCAATAAGGTCACCCCTGAGCCTCCTTTTCTCCAGGCTGAACAAGCCCAGCTCCCTCAGCTGCTCCTCGTAGGACTTGTTCTCCAGGCCCCTCACCAGCTTTGTCGCCCTTCTCTGGACTCGCTCAAGCACCTCAATGTCCTTCTTGTAGCGAGGGGCCCAAAACTGGACACAGTACTCGAGATGCGGCCTCACCAGAGCTGAGTACAGGGGGACGATCACTTCCCTAGCCCTGCTGGTCACACTGTTTCTTATGCAAGCCAGGATGCTGTTGGCCTTCTTGGCCACCTGAGCACACTGCTGGCTCATATTCAGCCGACTATCCACCATCACTCCCAGGTCCTTCTCTGCCTGGCAGCTCTCCAACCACTCATCTTCCAGCCTGTAGCTCTGCTTGGGGTTATTGCACCCCAGGTGGAGGACCCGGCACTTGGCCTTGTTAAATTTCATGCAGTTGACCTTAGCCCATCGGTGCAGCCTATCCAGATCCTCCTGCAGAGCCTTCCTACCCTCAAGCAGATCAACACACACGCATAGCTTGGTGTCATCTGCAAACTTACTGAGGGTGCACTCAATACCCTCGTCCAGATCATCGATGAAGATATTAAAGAGACTATCTACTATAAGATGCTTGTAACAAGTGACCAGGACTTGAAAAGAGTATCCAAGGCTGGGAAGATTGACACCAAGAATCAGAAGCCAAAAGCAAGACCAAATCAAAGGTGTACCAGTGTAGTTGTGCTGGTAGGACTCAGAGAGACATCGTATACATCCCTTCAGGCACTATCTACTTGAGCTAGTGTGTGAACCTCAGCTACGAAGAAAACCTTGAGCAGCAAAGCTGTTTTTCATGCTGCAGCTCACTGAGGAACCCAAACTTGAGAGCAGATGGGCTCCCTGCAGCAAACATCACAAATTGTTCCCTCACCTCTTCATCAGGTACAGATGTCCATTATTTTTTCCTCAATAAATTGTAGGAGATCCCTGCCCAAGAGAATAAATTTATGAGGGGAATGAAATCACAAGCAAATGTTTATCAGCTGTATCTTCACTGAACATGGTAACATTAGGTCTGATCTACGTGGTCTAGAATAAACTGGTATGTCTCAACTATACGGACCACTTAACAAAATACGGATAGGAAGAAGGTAGAGGGAACTCAGGCAACTCATCAGAGAGTCCTAACTGTTTAGCTCATCCACAGTAGATGTTGTTTCCATTAGTTTCAGGACTTCTCTGTAAATCTTACCTCCCCAGTTAATGATTACATTGGAAAACAACAAGTGAATCCAGACCTAAATGCCATCTAATAAAGAACCTTTTGATTTGCTATTTCACTAAATATTTTAGATCAGTAATGCCAATTAGACCAAACTGCCTGCCACAACTTTGAAAAAATGTTTATTGGAAAGTGGTAATCCTTGTGATAAACAGAGGTATTTTTGGAAATGGTATCCCAGCCATATCTACAGAGGGGTAGTTGGGGCATTTGTGTCTTAACATGAAAAGCAGACATCACAAAATTGCTGTTTTGTTTATTTAGAGCAAAGCGGAAAGAACACATTAAAATGAAGGTGAACAGCATCCAGTGGTGACAGGAGGAATTACCAAGTGTGATAAATATGCTAATGTTACTAGAAATAATGGCAGCATCCTGCAGAGACTGATGACAAACAGCTTCTTCCATCAGTTTCTGGTGCAGCATTTAATGCTCTCAGACTGACAGGAAAAAGAGAGGAAAGGAAATGAAAAGAACTTCACATTGAGTTTCAGTTAATTAGAAGCAGAAATTTGGGAGACAGAGAAGTCTTACCTTTTGAAATCTCACTTGCCCCTCTTTAGATTATATTATGCCAAAGGCTGAATAAATATTCTTTTGTTGTTTGGAGACAAATGATGACTCTACTGCGCAAATATTCCCAGTTCCCTTGTATGTGCAATAGAAGGAGCTGAACATATGTGAGTTGATTTTTTTTTTTTATTTCTCCAGCATCAGCACTGAAAGCAAAACAAGAACTTTAAGCAGTTGTGGTCAATTCAATCTGGAAAGAGAGAAAGGAAAAAAAAAAAATATATATATATATATAATATATCACAGGAAATCACACTTCTATTCTGCACTTGTAAGATTGCTAGAGGGAGCTGACAGTAAAAGGAAGCTAAAATCTGAAGATTTACAAGAAATAACCACTTCCCCCTTAGGGACTGTCATCATATTCTGATTTAGCGAGGGTACATTTTCTGAATCTTAGACCAGAAATAAGATCTCTATAGTAGTTCCTCAATTGTTAGAATCACCAATAACCAATAGTTACTTACTTTATCCATTCCAGCAGTTATTCGTATCACAGTACTTAAAAATGTTTCCTACACCAGAAATTCCACTAATGGTCTCAGAAGCTATTTATGTTTCCTTTTGTACATTACACTATACATCATTTCCCCATTTCACCCCTCTTAAGAATAACACTGTACACAGTCCAATATTTCATTTCTTTCACATTATTGTAAATGAAGACTTTATTAGAATAACTGATTGTGTATAGTGATTGCTGATTACTGATTTGTAAGGGATAATTTGCCTGAAGTATTGAGATCTTGCCTACATAATCTTGGAGGACCTGATCTGGGAAAGCACTTCAGTGTTGAAACAATTCCCATAAATTTGATGTATCTTGTTTAGCATTTGATGTGGTTTATTTCTTTCTTTATTTTGAAGTTTCCCACCCACCTAAAAGATTTCCTTTTGTTCATGCTCTAAAGCATCTCAGTTTTCAGAGAACTGGTCACTTGACTCAGCTCTTGCACTCTGCCCTGGGAACCAAGTATTCACCCAAACAGACAAACAGCTGTGGGAACTGCTCACTCTGGGTTTAGCACATGCACTGACCATGCAGCTGGTGGAATAATACACGAAATACCATGAAAACCTCCCTTTCTCTTAGACACATCCAGTCAGAGAAGGACTGCAGAGACCTGCCTCCTTTTAGCATACAATGCAGACAGAAGTACCCGCCACCTACAGTAAAGCTGTAGTCCTCTTTCTGGGATGCACAGGGTGTGCATGGTAAATCTCCTCAACCCCAAAAAATTAGTGAGCCCAGGATTTCCATATCTCATGAGGTCCTCCAGCCATTACTGCACTGCAGAGCCATATCACATTATACTCACCCTGCTTTCTCAACCATATTGAAAGAAAAAGCAAGGCCACATCATTTCCTCAAAGCAGCAGAGTGAGTAGGAGAGCAAGAAGCCCAGACCATGAATCAGAAATGGAAAGGTCATCTTCCCACAGCCAGGAGTGAGAGTGAGGCAGGCAAGGAGAAACGGCCCTACCACTCCTTGCTGCCTGCAGGATTTCCTGTGGGCTGCCATACAGGATGATCATGGACTCTCCTGGCACAGCACTGCTCCTGCAGGCTTTGTTAATCACTATGCTTAAATGGCAACATCCCTGATCTCTGCTTATTGAGTGGGGCCCACCCACTACTCGCATTGTGTGACATTTTGGTGGCATTTTTAATCAGGTAACTCTCTTCGGCCTTTAGGGTCTTTAAAGACCTTTAGGTTTTTCAGGGTGACTACCATAGCATAACCCTGTTCCTGGTTGTCCTCAATCACTTCCGTAATAAGCATGAATAGTTTCATGAAAATAACTAGTGAGAACAACTGTGAAACCATTAAAAAGTATAGCTTCCTGACATGAATATAATTATCAGACCCATCAGCAGCTCCTATAACTCCAGTGACTCAACGAAAACACTACTGTGCGAACGTTTGAGGTCATATTGAATTTGGAAGGCCTTGTTCCACTTGTACTCACTCCAGTTTCTTAAGATTCAGATCATCCAGTCCCTGCCCCAGCCAGCTTGATCTGATAAACTGTTTCCCTACTATAATCTCTTAACAGTTTTGTCTTTTTTTTACTACCGTGCATCTTTGAAATTTCTTGTCATTATTACATACAGACTTACATGATTTTGAAATTAAAGTTGATCTGTAAGCCCTGAAAATTAATAAACTTGTATTAAAAATGCATATCTTTAGCTACTGTGGTAACTAAAAGGTTTTACACTTGTGTTTTAAATAACCTGTGAATAGAAGTATGTCCTTTTAGCTGTTGTACAAGTTCAGTATTTTCAGATTTGGTCCTTGTATTATTTTAGAGAAGGAACAGATCTTGCTTCCTAGCCCTGTGCCATGTTGTCTCTGTAGGCCAGCAGAAATAAGAACAACACATCAGTATTGTTGGAGAGATGCAATTCAGCTGAACATGTTACTTGAACAGAAATGTTTATCACATGCTTTGATTATCTCTGGGAAAATACTGACGTTTGGGTCTTATGTAGCTTATATATCAGATATGCTGTTACTGGTAAATAAAACAGGTCCAGGGTACAAAGTCAAGCTCAAGTCCAGGATCATCTGAACCATTCAATCAACTGTCCTGGGCACGACTCTGGTCTGTTCCCCCTTCACGGGCAAGGTGCAGGCAAAGCTTCCAGCACATGCCAGTACCATGGGGACATTTCCTGCAGGTGGTTTGGATGCCAATGCCCTGCCTGGGGCACAAGGAAGGCACTGAAACGTGGGCACATGCTGGGCCGTGTCACCCAGCTTCATAGCCAGAGAACAGAGTGAGGTCTCTTCAGTGATACCAGCACAGCTGCTGGTGTCCTCCCCATTGAGACAGCCTCTTTGTTTCTGAACATAATGGGTGGCATTGGTCATTGCCCTGCAGTGAGCAACAGCTGAATTAGAGCTCTGTTACTTATTACACTCAATTATTTTTTCATAAAAGTGTTAGAAAAGATTATCAGCTAAAAATCATTTTTGCAATGAAGTAGAAGCACAAACAGGCTGAGCAGAACATCTGCTTGAACACAGAACAATATCTTAATTTCTTTGCCAAAGGTGATATCTCTAGAATTAATTTTTGCTGAACCCAATTAACAATGCATAGTACCTTCTTGTGGACCTAAATATTCTGTGAATGATAATATAGGCATAATAATATCCTGAGCCAAATACCCACTCCCAAATTTGGAAAATTTTCTTTTCAATGATGCCAAAAATTATAATTGAACCAAGTCAGGTTTCTGAAGACATCAGCTCTGCTGGGATGGAAGTAAACTGCTAGATCTTCTTCCAGAAGTATGTATTCCAGAGTATGTATTATGCTAACATGTAACATACTGTACCATTGCAAAGCTAGCTCTATTTACCTTAGGCAACAATATCAGGATCAGGGAAAAATACTGCTTCACTAACAGCAAACTCTCTTATGTCTGTAAAAGCACTCTTATAAGTGTGCAGTCTTAAATACATGAATTTCGTATCTCTATTCCATGACATTTCCATATGCTACATAATTAAAATTTGTTACCACAGCAAACAAGTGAGAGCAAGAATATTAACACGTGATTTGATGAGTAAATGAAATGTGGAAAAAAGGCCTGTCCTCTTGGGAGGAGTATAGAAGTGTTGTCAGGGCCTGCAGGGACACAACAAGGAAAGCTAAAGCCCACCTAGAGGTGAGGCTTGCAAAAGAGATAAAAGATAATAAGAAGGTTTTTTTAAGTATGTAAACAGTAAAAGGAAGACTAGGGATAATGTGGGTCCCTTGCTGAATGAGGGGGGTGTCCTGGTAATGTAATGGGAGATGCTGAGAAAACAGAGATACTGAATGCTTTCTTTGCTTGTCTTTGTTTCAAGGACTAACACCCCCCCCCCCCCCCCCCCCCCCCCCCCCCCCCGGGACTCCTCAACCCTGGAGGGAGGAGAAAGAATCTGGGAAGTGGAGATCTCCCCACCTTGTTGACAAGGGAGTGGTTCGGGAGCATCTGAGTGGGCTCAATGCACACAAATCCCAATAGGATGCATCCACGTGTGCTAAGGGAGTTGGCAGAGGTGATCGCCAAACCACTCTCTATCATCTTTGAAAGGTCCTGGAGAACAGGAGAGGGTGCCTGGAGACTGGAGGATAGCCAGTGTCACTCCGGTCTTCAAGAAGGGCAAGAAAGAGGATCCGGGAAACTACAGGCCAGTCAGTCTCACCTCTGTCCCTGGAAAGGTGTTGGAACCGCTTGCTCTGGATGCCAACTCCAAGCAATTGGAAGAGAAGAATGTTATGAGGAGTAGTCAGCATGGATTCACCAAGGGGAAGTGATTCATGACCAACCTTGTTGCCTTCTGTGATGGCATCACCAGCTGGGTAGATGAGGGGAGAGCAGTGGATGTCATCTACCCTTGACTTTAGCAAGGCTTTTGATACTGTCTCCCATGACATCCTGATAGCAAAGCTGAGAAAGTGTGGGATAGTTGAGTGGACAGTAAGGTGGGTTGAGAACTGGCTGACTGGCCAAGCTCAGAGGGGGGTGATCGGCGTCACAGAGTCCGGGTAGAGACTGTGACTAGCGGTTTTCCCAGGGGTCGGTGCTTGGTCCGGTCTTGTTCAACATCTTCATCGACAACCTTGATGAGGGAATAGTGTCTGCCCTCAGCAAGTACGCCGATGACACAAAGCTGGGAGGAGTGGCTGACATGCCAGAAGGCTGTGCTGCCATTCAGCAAGACCTGGACCGGCTGGAGAGATGGGCAGGAAGAAACCAAATGAGGTTTAATAAGCAAGTGTAGAGTCCTGCACCTGAGAAGGAACAATCGCACGTATCAGTACAGGCTGGGGGATGACCTGCTGGAGAGGAGCTCTGAGAACAAGGACTTGGGGGTCCTGGTGGATGACAGGTTGACCATGAGCCAGCACTGTGCCCTCGTGGCCAAGAGGGCCAATGGGATCCTGGCGTGCATTAAAAGGAACGTGGCCAGCAAGGTCAAGGGAGGTGATCCTCCCCCTCTACTCTGCCCTGGTCAGGCCTCATCTGAAGTACTATGTCCAGTTCTGGCTCCCTGGTACAAAAAAGACAGGGATCTCCTGGAAAAGTCCAGTGGAGGGCCACAAAGAGGATACGGGGCCTGGAGCATCTTCCCTATGAGGAAAGGCTGAGAGACCTGGTCTGTTCAGCCTGCAGAAAAGAAGACTGAGAGGGTATCTCATCAATGTGTATAAATACCTGAGGTATGGGACAGAGGCATTTAGCCAACCTCTTTTCAGTGGTTTGCAGGGACAGGACAAGGGGTAATGGCCACAAGACAGAGCAAAGGAAGTTCCGCACCAACATGCAAAAGAACTTCATGGTGAGGGTGACGGAACACTGGAACAGGCTGCCCAGGGAGGTTGTGGAGTCTCCTTCTCTGGAGTTGTTCAAGGCCTATCTGGACACCTACCTGGGCAGCCTGCTTTAAGGAACCTGCTTTGGCAGGGGGTTTGGATCTGATGATCTTTTGAGGTCCCTTCCAACGCCTACAATTCTGTGATTCTGTGAAATCCTGGAAACAAGCAATGGAGGGATCTACCTTAGAATATATGCAGAAAAGGAGAGTAAAAATGGTTATCAATAAATGCTTTATTGTAGTAAATTCCAGTTTTACAAAATTCAGACTTTCTACCCATACTCATCCTGAGTAATTCCTGTGGGGTCAACTCAGCTCATAGTAAAGTAGAGAGACCCACATGATTTCCTTCCCCATGTCAGATTTACCTTCATTTAGCTCAGGCGTTCTTCCTCCCACAGATATTAGTGTGAAGCCATCCTGCTAAGCACATGCAAGATGACATAAACTATGATAAGAAAGGAAGGGTTTCTTCTCCTTCCTGCCCTCTGGGATGATCTGTGAGAGTCTCCCTGACAATGGGATGCAGTCTCAGTAGTGCTCTGAGTTGGCACCCATTCACAACAGGGGGAATGGAGAAGGTGGACCCTACTCATGTCCTTGGAGGTCAGAACAAGCTGTGCTTGTGGAAAACACATCTGTTGGAGCAGCACGTTAGGAAAAAGCGGACTGGGTGTTGTGCATATGACCTACATGGAGCAATAATTGGAAAAAAAAAAAAAAAAAGGATGATTTTTCCAAAAATTAGAGTGATTTGTTCTCCTCTTGTTAATTATTCATTTGCTTACTTCCCTGTACTCCTCAGTTCCAAGTGAAATTGAAAGAGGAAGTGTTGAAACAGCAGAGAACTTTTTGCACAGTATTTCTGGATGAAACAGAAACATTGAGCACTGGAAATGTTCTGTACAGTTTTGCACAAAAAGTAAGCAACATAGATGTGACTAGACAAGTTATGAATATGAATGTAAAGTCGTAGACATCAAGGTCTGCATGATTTATCAATTGTGTATTACATCTTACCTCTACCCCTCTGCCTCATGGTTATGTAAACCACATTTGTCTCCTGAATGAAAAATATTAAAAAGGAATAAAACAAGACCTACAATCATTTTTTTGTTGATGTTGTGTGTGTGTGGTTTTTTTGGTTTTTTTTTTTTTGTTTTTTAAGGAACAAAACAAGTCAGTATTTCCCTATCATCATTTCCCTTGCAAAACATAGTTGGACATCCCTGAACTAAGAAGTAAAGACTTAAGTGTTTGGGTTTTTTTGTTTGTTTGTTTGTTTTGTTTTGTTTTTTGCTTTTTTTTTCTCCCTTTTGCTCAATTATGTCCGGTTAGATCTGGTGGCTGAGAATTTCAGCACCCTGATTAAGCCAGAAGTGCATGTAAAAGCAAAACCTCTGCTCTAACTGAGGACATAAGCATATATAGTCAACAAAGTAAAACAAGCACATGAGATTGCATGATAAATAATAACAAAATATAGTGGGGGGGGAGGGGGGAAGTGTAGTGTAGGAGGAAGGATAGAGAATGTTATTTGATATTCATGACCAAACACAGAAAAGCATGCTGTACAAATGGCTTCATGGATTTCTGTGTATTGTTTAGGCTGTTTATGAGCATCTGCCTTGGGGAATAAAATGGTTGTTACAAAGAGAGTGATTGCAGAATATCATTTTAATAAAAGAAGGAAAATTCAGTCTAGGATTTTATTTTATTTTATTTTATTTTACTTTATTTTATTTTATTTTATTTTATTTTATTTTATTATCAATCAGAGATGAGAAAAAATAATCAAAAAAAACTTTGCCTGTGTTATCTGCAAACAGGGCTAGAAGAACCTTCAAGAGATCATATAATTTCTTTCTGTCCTATGCTACCTACCACTTTCCCTTAGTTGTCTGCTTTGTAGACTTTTCCTGAAACTTCGTGTTTTCTAAACTTATTTGCACTGCTCTTCTCTGGGCTATGTCATGAAGTCTGGGACCCAGTAATGAACAAACTGCTCCTTCTGAAGCACAAGCAGCACTATGTAAAGAATTACAAGCACAAAGCTTTTATATATATGATGCTCTTATCTGACCTTCTTTTTTTTTCCAAGAGTGCCTTATTACTCTTTTACTAACAATCTCAAACTTTCAATATCACTCGCATAAACCTAAATTTTTATGTGCAAAAAATAAATAAAATAAAATAAAATAAAATAAAATAAAATAAAATAAAATAAAATAAAATAAAATAAAATAAAATAAAACAAAACAGGTCTCACTTTCTTTGGCTCAGTGTTACATTTACATGGAGTGAAATATATTCTGGGGACCAATGCTAATATCTGCATGTTCTTTGTTCTGGTAGGAAGATAGTTTCCATCCTTAGTAATTTTATAGATTCCTGCCACACTTTCCTCACAAGCCATGGCAGCTTTAGTCCTGCAGTCCGGTATTTACAATACAAACCTAATTGTCTTTATTAGCCATTATATTTTTCTTAACAAATTAACATTTGAAAGGCTTGGTAATTCTATTTAGAGGGTCTGTTGTGGGAAAATCAACCTCCAACAAATGACTGAATTCCTCAAGCTCAATGCAATCATAATTGCTTGATACAAGGTACAGATTGCCTTTGTGTTTTCCTAAATGGGATTAATGCTTGGAGGATTCACTAACTCCTCATTAACAGGCAAAATGATTGAGTGCAAATGATTTCCAAATAATGGCATTGGTCAGATTATGAGTGTGCCAGAGAAACATATACCCTACATGACTGAAATAGTCCTTTCAGCTTTCCCTTCTGCGCAGACCATAGATTTGAAGGGATAATAGACTCTTAGCTAGCATAATTGTGAAGTATTTTCTTATTATCTCTGGATAAATATCTATGTGGGCTAAGCAGAAATGCAAAATTTGAATATAATTTCCTGCCGCTGCAGGAGCAGACTGTAATATTGTGGTGGTTATCACAAAAGAGAGATCACAAATGCAGAAGTGCTTTTCTGGACTCTGCAGACCTGTTACCATTTAATAGCAACAACTTGTAGTTTAATTCAGAACTTCCATGGAGACAGAAAAAAAAAGAAGCATTTGGTACATACAAGGATGCATGTGCTTATATTTTTTCTTATTTTTTTAATCATCATTTGTCTATATGTGAAGCAAACCACAGAGCTCTGTGTTTTGATAGGGCACTATGCACACCCATTTCATAAAATATACGATGGAGCCAAATTACAATGGATACAAAATCTTAGCCTCAACAGCTGGAGTGTTTGAAAGGTAATTGAAGAGGATGCAAGTGAGTCTCTCAAGGCAAATGACTAAGGCAGTAGGAGAATGATCCAGATCCCGTTCAAGACCTTGAAAATCCTTTCATGGACAGCAAAGGGAGCCAGATCAGGACACTGTCACACATGCTTACTTCCAGGTAACTTCCTCTTAAGTCATAACAAGCATGCAGACACCTCTATGTAAGACCTCATGGTCTTACAGCACTGTAAATGCAAGGAAAACCTATAGCAAATTATTAGTAGAAAATCCATAGAAAATACTTCTAAGATTAGTAGTGGTGCTATAATTAAAATAAAGTCTTTACTTACCTTGGAAATGTGTTTCTGAATTTTGCCTTCTTTGATCAAGATACATTATTCTAAAAATATATATTAAAACATGGGGGTGGGATTATGGGGTGGATGTATTCTCTGCACATCACACTGTGTATCTGACCAGCACACCACTGCCAGTGCTGCAAGTGTGCCCCAAGATCTCAACTGTACTAAGAACACTCAGGATAACAGAGTTCTTGCTCACACAAATCTCTGTTCTTTGCAGTGCTATGCTGTAATTGAGTGCTTGTCTGTTATGCTCCAGTGATTTCCATCTGCAGAATGGAAATAAGTCTAACACTTCAAAGAGCTGAAATTATTTACTCAGCATCTTCTAAAGTATTATGTACATCAAAAGACTAGATAGCTGAATGATAATATGCAAGGATGTTGCATAAACAGCTTTAAAGCTTTTCTTATGAAAGCACTGTGTGGTTGGACTAGATAGTTTATCTACTTGCAGGAGGCAGTGTACTCCAGGAAATTTTAGTGGGTCAAAAACTAAAAGGCAGAAGTAGAAAAATATAAATTGAAGCCTGAGTGAGAACACTTCCTATTTTAATAGAGACTTCAACAGAAATCTGTAAAATATATTATCATTCAAGTCAGGTGGACAAGAAGGAAAGCAGAAGAGCAATGTGTTGGTAGAAAAGAGGAACTGTATAACAAAAATCAGAAAAAAAAAATCTCCTAGCTTCATTTCTGAAGAAATATTTCAAGCTGAAAATTATGCTTCTTACAGCTCACATGACTCAAAAAAAAATATAGGTATGAAAGATAACAAAGTATAAACCTGTAGTGCACCATTGGTTTGTCTCTTGTGAGAGAGGAAAGGCCTATAAGTCTTTCTAATCAAATATGATTATCACTTTTGGCCAGGTTCCCAAGTTACACTCTGTTGTAGAACATTGCTGTAGAAGAGCATAGTTAAGAAACAGGGAGCACCACCAAGCAGCCTAGGAAATAGTAATGCAGCATAGAAGTAAGGCCTTTATGAAATTTCTCTTTAATGAGGAAACAGTTGTTTTCTCAGCTGCAGGTAGTTGGATGTAGGTTTCATAATCACTAACTCCCCTTTGAAGGAGTAGCTTTTCCTCTGCTCCCACAGGCAGATGGCAAGGTACATCTCCCCAGAGGGAGCTGTGACAGTGTTCCCAATATGTGGAACAAGTGTTTTCAATGGGAGGTGTTCCTCAGAAAGGTGCAGCACATTTCCTTGCCTTTCATTGGCTTAGGCAAATGAGTTAAATACTTTGCCTCTGTTTTGTGCAGAAAGGTTTATTTTCCACACGGGAACTTCATATCTACCAGTGCATTTTCAAAACTGATTGACGTGATTTTTAATGTTACTTGGACCTAAGTTCATTTCATTTAGAAATTTAAAAACAGATGGATTTTTTTAATAGAACTATAACTTTTTTCTCTCCTTTGTAGATTTTCTCACTTTCTGGTTTATTTCAAAATGCCATGTAAGCAGAATAGTCCAAGTGGGGTAAAAAAGGAGAGAAAAAAAAAAATAAATGAAAAGACAAATAATCAATTCAATGCCACACACTATTTATCACTGAATTGTCAGCTTGTGATTCATCAACAAAATAAACCAGCCTGGTATTACTCTTCCATGCTTCTCACATCTGCAAAAGGTCTCTTTTGAGAGCACCTCATATTATGACATTCTCTCTTCTAAGCTTAATATTTTTAAAGGAATAAAAAGACAGTGTAGTTAAAGAAAAGTCATTTTATTTTATCCAATGTCTTACTAAAATTAACATCTTTAAAACAGATTATTAAATCATGACTAGCAGCATAATACATGCAAACATGAATTGTTCTTTATTTATAACCAGCAGCTTAGGAATCTTTATCTTATCTAACACAGAGTTTTCTGGAATATTTTTAATGATGTGGGTGGTGATGATGATTAGTGTGGAAGACACAAACAGCCTTCTCAAAGTTTTTCTCTTACAGATTTAATACTTCCATGTCCAAACTTGTCCACAGAAAATCTGTTAGACTATACCAGAACATAGCTACACAAACTCTGCAGACTTGGTCTTGCTCCCCCAAGCCAGTGATCATCATGGGAATCACTGAAGATACCAGATGTAAAGATTGCATGTAATTTCCAAAGTACAGTTCAGAAAGTTGCATTAAAATGAGTTAAATGGGAACTTATCTACAGCTCCAGGACTTGGAACAATGTTTTGGTTGTAGACAGTGACAAAGGCAGGGCTGGAAGGTACAATGAATATACCAGTCAGTTGTAACCTGCCAGTCCCTAGGACTGTAGGGCATGTAGGTACTTTGCAGTTCCAATCCCTGTTGCTTTAGGTGGGACACTTTGGTCTGGCCACTGCATCTGGGTTCCTTCCTGCTGGAAACACCAAGGTGCAGAGTACGAAGACTGTGGGCACTCATCCAAGCCTGCAAGCTGGTGAACATGCCCATGTCTCAAGTACTAGACAAAACATAAGAAAACACTGTACTTTTGCAGACCAAAGAAAATTTATTCCCTGTTGTCCTAAGCCTGGGGAAGTTAAAAGTGCACTAAAGGTTTACCCATACCTATGCGAAGGATGAGTTTAATAGGAGCTGAAAGCTTTCGACATCTTCCCAGAGGCAAGTATAAAAAGGTTGGTTTGGAATGTTTGGCAGAATTTGTCCAAAGATATGTTGCAGTGGAGGTAACACTGTTTACCGAATAAGATAGGCTTGTGCCTAGGCTAGTCAGGCTGAGCCCTGACCTCAGGACAATTCAAACTGTGAATCTCCTGACCTACATAGACATCTCCTGCTCCCACCCATGTGCAGAGTGAAGGCTGAGCTTCTTCCTAAGTGCAGAAAGGACAGAAGCCCATGCTGCCAGAAGCCCACCCACTGCAGTCTGAAAAGCATTGTGTTGGTGACCACCTCTTGCTAAGAGCTGAAGTATACAAGTACCCTAGCTCTGTTCCTATCATGTAGCATAAGCCACGTCTTGGCCCTATAATGCAAGAGAGAAAGAACTCTTGCGTAATCTGTCTCCAGCCATAGCAGAAACATAGCACCAGTTAGTGTTGGTTCCAGTTAACCCCACCAGCTCAGATATCTGCTCAAATACAGCCAAGCATTTTCATTATGCTACCAATGAACCTAAGGACTCAACAGGACTAATCTCTGTATTTGGGGTGAGCTATAAATGTGTATATGAAACGTGAAATGAGGCTAAACTTTTTCAAGGATAAATCTCAGAGCTCTGTATTGGGCTGGGACTGGTAACATGCACTGAACTACACTGACACAGTTCTGCTCCTTAGATCTTTTCTCACAGTTTTGCCAAAGAATAATATGTGTATTATTTATTATTAAAACAATTCACAGAAGTCTGAGGATATTACACATACTCTTTTAAACTGACATACTGTATAATAAGAAATGAATCAAATTTTACATCATCATTAACCTAGGGTCACCTGCCATCCCAGTTTGAGTGAGACAGTCCTGATTTTGTGGGAAATATTTTCAGGACAGAGACTGAGGGAACAAAAATTAAATGCCGTGAACACTTGAAATACATGATTGTGGGCACCATGTGTATCCTGGCTGGCTGTTTAGCAAGATTCTACTTGAGACAATGCACTGAACTTCATTCAGGACCTCTATGTTAAAAAATTAATAATAATAATAATAATAATAATAATGTGAAAACAGCCACCTAATCATAATTTTTGAGCATAAGCAAGGGGAAAAAACACTGTAGGTCTCCAGTTCAGTATCTACAGAAAAATTTTAGAGGAATTTTAGGGGACAGATTTTAGACCTTGCTATGACAATACAAACCAACACCTGTACAAATATGCTCCTTTGGAGGGTGTCTCCTTAGAAAGATGTCAAAGCTATCTTAATACATTTGTCTTTTTTTATGCATTTGGACTGCTTTTCCTCCAAGCTTGCTTGATGAGCCCATCGGCAGTATAACAAAGAACAATCTGATCAAGGATTTTTGACATTTATTGTGGTTACACAACCACAGTAAAAACACTTAATATTGAAATATTTTTTTCTTTCTTTCAACTATTGATAACATTTTGGAAATGTTAAAAACATATTCTGAAAATGATTTTTTTATATAGAAATACAGTGTATATTGTTCAAGGGATAGTACAGAGTAGACTAACCTTATTATTCTTGCTCATTCTGAAAACAACTGTCACTAATTTTTATAGTTACAAGCCATGTAATACATGAATGTGATACACCCATATTCCTGAGCCACAGAAGACTGAGATAATACTTACCAGAACCAAAAATCTTTTGTAGCTACCCAATCCTTCTTTAATGATCAATAGTGTAAACTTACAATATTTTAGTTTAAAGCTGTTAGCCTTTAAATCCCCCCAATTTTTCAAGCTGAATAAAGGGTTAGACCAATCATTTGAAATCTGATTGCTCAGCTGTACCCTGGGCAGAAAACCAAATTTGTTTAAGACTAATTTTATTTCAGGCTAGAGAATTTTGGTCATCAAAGGTTGCTTCAATAATCATGTTAGCTTTACATTGGAACAGATGCTTCTAATTGTAGGACTAAAGGCCTCAATTGAAGTCTTTACTTAGATGAAGCCTTTATTCAGACAAAACTCCAATTTATCCCTTTAAACACAAGTCAGTGTAATTTGTGAAAGCACTGAAGGAGCACTAGAGACTGAGCTAGCATTCTGCCTGGAGTTTGTCCTGCTAGTCTGTGGATGACATCTGCTTTCTAAACAGAAGATGCAATGATGTTATTAAAATATCTGAAAAAAAAAATAAAATAGGACAATTTCCAGGGGTGGGAATAATTTTGGACCATAAATTCTGAGTATAACAAGTCAGCGTGGAAAGTCTGGAGAGTAATTTGAACTTCTGTTTTGATTGTAACTTCAGTTGTATGGCTCATGGTTGCAGGGAAAAAAAAAATGAAGCTTTGGCTGGGGATAATTTAACAGCAAATTATAAAAACATCAGTCTCACAAGACAGGTTCTAATTTGCAGAAGGTCTGAAAGAAATACCATGAACAATATAATCCTC